>NC_053457.1:11798651-12104901 GCF_015227805.2 Hirundo rustica | reverse complement strand
GTTTGCAGATAGGGTATATATTCTTCTAAAGACAGCTTAAAATAGCTGTTAGTGCCGTATCAAAATTTCAATAAAAGCTAGGTGTTGCTAGTGTGTGTAGGAAATAAGCTAGCTTTTATAAAGTCTAGCTGTCTGGAATGTTATTGTAAAATAACATAAGGAAATATTAGGCATTGAACCTTGAGCTGGCCAAGCATCTCTCTCACCCATGATAAAGGATGATGATCTCAATTTATGATTCTGGTACTGGCGACTGTGTCTGTTTGGTTCTTTTTAATGCACTGCTTTTCAGTGGAATGCTATGTTATGTGTGGTTAGGTCAAGTAAGATAAGTTCTAACAGCATTGCAGAATGAAGTCATGGGTGGTGCCAGCTACACGTTGTCTGAATTTTTTTGCTGATATGCTGGATTTGAATTCGTAGTTAGAGAAAGAGTATGTTTGCAAATGGTATCATAATCACTTAGCCATAAAGTTTAATGGATTATTGAGGTTGTTGCCTGGATCCCATCTGATCCACACTGGTTCCCGAATAAGACTAAAACCATGGGAGGTTTCAAATGTGGTAGAATTCCTGGGACAGGGTTCAGACTGAGTTGGATGGCTTCAGTTGGCAGTAGGTGTCTGGAATCACTGAGGTTTGGCTTGGGACAGACCTAAGGGACCACGCTGTCTACTCTTTTTCTCCAACCCAGGATATGATACAGTCTGGTCTACTATAGATCCCCTTACCCTCCAAAATCCAGAGAATGGTAGGTAGATCTTTCCAGTGCCTGGTGATTTTTAATACCTCAAGCAGTTTCCCAGTGAGTCACATATACACTGAGAAGATGAATGTCTGTTCCTAATTTTCTGTTTAGGCATTTAATTTTTCTTTCTGATCTGTAGTATTTCATGTGTGTCTTTGATCTCATTTTTGTAACATTTTTCCAGGTTACAGTGATGATTTTAAACTCTTACCCTGTCCTCCTAAGTGTTTGCAGACTCTTTTGCCTGCAAAACCACCTAGAGGTTTTGCAGTTTACTCTGTCATTGTCCAAGTGTAAATACATAGATGTAAATACAATATGTAAATACATAGAAATTACCTGTAACAAGCACAAGTTATGATTTGACAAAGGACTAGTAATTAATAATCTGAGTGAAACTTCTGTCATCTGGGCTGTATTCCTTTGTTACAACAGTGTTGCATAAGGCAATGTCAGAAGATGTGTTAGGGTTAGGATATGGTAACTTGTCAAAGAGGGAAATTGTGTGGTGCTGATGGATTCGTGATCATGTTCTATATTGCTCACCTAGTACTTATTTAATACTTTGTTTTGTTGTCTGTCTGGATATCTGTACTTTCTGAGAGTCACCTTTTACAGTCTTAAAACCAGATTTGGTATATCTCCAAGCTCTCTGTCTTGAATGAATTTCTGAAGATAATCATTAGCTGTTACACTGTTTGTCCAGGCAGGTTCCTTTGAGGCACTCAAAGATAAATTTCATCAGGGTCTGCTGACCTGAATATATTAAACTTACCAAATGTCTTGTAGCATTTCTTTCTGTTTGGTAGATCATGCTCCTATGACGCGTTTGTCATCTTGTTTCCAAGAATTCTGAGTGTCCGTTTAAAAAGCCGGGGGGTCCCTTGCATACAGAGGAAAGTTTGACAAGTACCTCGTGAGCAATGTCTGACCTGAACTGTAGACCACCTGAAACAGGGTCTTGGGAGGGGGATGTATGATCTGTTCCATTGACCTTAATTTTGAAATAAAAGTAAGTCTTTAACCTGTCACAATTGAAAGAAAAAGTTGAAGTACGGTCAATGCAAATACTTGTAAGCCTAGTTAAAAATTTCAGACAACATGCAGCTGGCATCACATGTTTGACCATGAGTTCATTCTGCAATGCTGTAAGCACTTACCATAGTTGACCTAACCATTCCTTTTAAAGGAAATAGACGTGTACTGTGCTATTCAGGTTGACCAAGCTGAGGCAGAAGGGACCAGAGAAATCCCTCGAGCACAAGTCCACCAGTTTTTTTAATAGATTCTCTTTCTTCATTTAATGGAGCGCATACAAGAAAACTGTAGGTGGAAAATGACTCTTGGCAAAACAGAAATTTTATTAGAAATATCTGCTTTCTATTAAGTTTCTGTGGCATTTGTTGTTACTTTGAGAGGAAGAGGGGGCTTTTTGTGCTGTTTGTCAGTGGCAGCACTTCCTTTCAAAGTTAGATTATTATTTTTTAATTTTTTTGCTAAAACAAATTTCCAATTGGTTTTCCCTCACGCTTTGCATGAGGAAGTAAGTAGCAGTTTGACAGGCTGACTGGTGCCCGCTGTTCAGATCCTGCCTTCTCGTGCCCGGTCCCCGCGTGGTGTTTGCCGGGCGCTGCCTCAGCCGCTGCGAGGTGGCTGCTCCCGGGCAGTGCTGTGCCCGTCAGGGTGTGGTCAGCCCTGGGCACCTGGAAAACTCTGCTTTCCACCCCTCTGAGCTTCATGGCGCTGCTCCTCCGGCAGGGGAAATTAAGAAAGGGAAACTGATGTGATGTGGGAGTGTAGACAGTTAGGTGTCAGCCTGTGGTTAGGACTGCGCTGACCAAGGCTTTGCAGCGTATTCAGCGAAGACAGTGCAAGCGGAACTTGGCTTTTGTGGGGTTTAGTTCTTTCTGTTTCCTGAGTTGCTTTGTCAAATTTTTCCATAATTAGCAAGATGTCAGTTGAGAGCAGTGATTAGGCCTCTTGCTAGGAGAGTCTCAGGAGTTGTCGCTTCATGTTTTAAAACGAATCAAGCACATAAGCAGCCAGTGCATTTCCTGTGTTACCTTGTGCTAACTGATGAGCAGATGTATCTGCCTTCGTTCCTGTCCAGTTTCAAAATGAGTGATTTAATGATTGTATGCTTTTTTGAAACAGAGAATGGGAGGGGCCTTTCTCCATTGTTTTACAGACCTGATTGGCGCTCTGAACTGTGTTCCTCTGTGGATGGTGGAATAGATGATGGCTAAAGGAGTTTAAATAATGTTTGTACATTAATGAGCCATTGTTCTCAGGAGCCTTTTGCAAGGTGTCATTCTGGGTTTCTTAGAAGAGCTTTTTGTCTGTTTTCTTCTCGTCCCCTCCCAATATCTACTTTTGGGTAGCTTTTTTTTTGTGATACTGGAAGTAGAAAAGGGAAACAGATTTCCAAGTATGTGTTTTCCAGATCTCATGGCAGCCCACCCGTCTTCACTCCTATTGCTAATTTAGCATGAAACAGGACATACCATATTCTGCACTTTTTTTCTGTTTTTGAATGGTTTTGTGGGTAAGTTTTTATTATTTTTAAATTATTATTATTAGTTTTATTTCTCTCTTATTTTTACAAGTTCAGACCCAGAGTCTTAGCCAGGATGCTAACAACTGGACTTCTAAGTGTAAAGGATGATGTACTAAGTTGGAAATGGTTTTTTGTTTATCAAAAATGACTGCATTATTTCCTTTATTTTATTCCTTTTTCCTTTTCTATCTGAAAGTTGTAATTGTAAAGAAATGTGATAAAACAATAGGTGTGTATTCCTGTACTGATTATCCTTAATTTTCATTTCTTCTTCCTGAAGCTGTCTTCTCAGTTTTGAGGTTGGAAGGGTTAAATTTAAGGAGAGAACACTCCCACTGATTAAGTCTTATGAATGTCTAATTTTAAAATTAATAGGAGCAGCAGAACAAAAGCTCTACCTAGAAACTTCATTCATGTTAATTTTTTTTAAGAAATTAATTTGGTTCTTAATTGTTAATTAGGAAAAGTGGATACACTGGAATAAGTATAGAGCAATGTTTGTAAGTAATCACATATGTTAGTTCTTCACTCTCTTCTATACTGTTGCTTTTTGCACTCCTGGTCACAGATAATTGCAGTGTCATTCATTTAGAAAGAAGCTTTCAGATGAAAAAGGGTGGGAAAAGGATATTTTCTTGTACTGTAGGCTGTTAAAGATAGGGACTTTCTTTTGCCTCAGGAAATGGTGTTCTGTTTCTGGTGCAGTTCCTTCACCATTGTTTTAATGCAAAGAAGTAATGGCAGTGTTAATAATAATCTGTTTTATCTGTGCCTCTGAGTCTGACGACATCATGTGCCACTGGAAGGCAATAGAAAAGCTGTGCTGTGTATAACTTTAGCGTCCTTTGGCAGAATGACTGTGGGATTGTGTTTGTACTATGCAGATTTTAAAGAGGATGCGTTCTTGGCTGATAGCTGAGTTGCTGGCTTGGAGAAACAGTTGACTGCTTTTTGTCCTTAACGATGGTCTTCAGTTTGCCTGGTTTTGCTAGTTCTTCTAGACCAGTCAACAAGTCTTTCCCTAATTTAGTGTTTGGCAAATGCTTCTTGCACAGGCCTATTTATTCTAAAACTGCAGTAAATATGCTTCCCAATACAGTATTGTTGAAATGCAGCAACTGTGACACAGAGCACGGAGTAGGACAGCCCTGCCCAGCAGTGTGGAGTGGGCATTTTAACCTAAAGAACCTGGGCACTGCCCTTGGGAACAGGGCCAGGAGCTATACAACAGAGAGAGGCTGGACTTCTCATCCTCACATCTCAAATACAGTAAGGTGTATTCTATACAATCCTTACATACACTGCTCTTCCAGCATTTCTTCTGGCTTTTGCCTCTGCAATTTTCCTGGAACGACCGGGCCTGTCTTCTGACAGGTGTCAAATAATTGTATCACCAGAATATTCCTGTGTTCACTTTGCTGTGCTTGTGTTGGAAACTACTGGGGAACACTGCCTCACACCATGTTTATACTGTGCTCTTGCAGCAAATTCCAGTGTCTAGCATTAGTGCTGATAAGCAGGTTAATGTCACTTTGCAAGAGCTCAAGCAGCCCCTTACGAAGCTTTCTCTCTTTCCCTCTGCAGGTGGTGAGTCGAGTGGCAGCTCAGCAAGGATTTGACTTGGATCTTGGATACAGGCTACTGGCAGTATGTGCAGCCAACAGGGACAAATTCACTCCGAAATCAGCTGGTAGGAAAAGCCTTTTTTTGATGTATTGCTGATTCTCAAATGATCGTATTCTGTAAAAAATGCTACCTGTGACTGTCTTGCATTCTGTAAAAAAGCCAAAACCAACAGCAAACACATATTTGGTGGTTATAGTTCTGTTGCTTTTAGCATTTCAATGGCATGCTCTTCTGAGGATACATGACTTTGGAAATTTATATTTTCCCCAGCTAGTGCTGTTTGTTGTCCTGTTTGATCTCTTGGATGAAATGCTGCTTTCAGAAGCACAGAGGTTTAGTAATTTCATGGTGGGAATGAACATACTCAGACCCCTCCATCTTGGTAAACCATTGACTTTCTGTCATGTGTCAACCTCTAAATCTTTCACATCCATTCTGCACTCCCTGGTATATATCTATTGCAAAACTTGTACTCCTTGACTTCATATGCCTGACAAATAAGCACCTTGGTTTCTTACACATATAGTCCTTAGCATTAGAATTTTGAGCCAAGAGTAGGTAGTAATTCTACTGCTGTAGTATGAAGTAGCCATTTTCCCAGTATTTTACAGCAATAATCTGTTACAGGTCTCTGATCAAGTAGCAATATTTGATCATGATGTATTGCCATTGCTCCTTTTAGAGGTGTAGAAAATGCACTTAAAGGTCTTTCTGCTTCTCACATGTTCGATTTAACTGGAGCATTTAATTTTGGTTCTCCTTTTCTTAGCTGATGAATGTCAACATAATGTGCACTGGCTTGGAAAACAGAAAGATAATTGTTCCATTCCAGACTGAGTGTGGATAGCTTTTCTTCTTAGTACTGAACTGGTATGCAGTCCCCATTTTGGAACATCAGAAAAGGTTACCTCTTCCAAAACAGTGACTTTTAGCTAACTGATTGGGTGTTAATATTTCTTTTCATGTTCCTTTTCAGTTTTTATCAGCCCCAAACTTCTTTACTCATGGCTACCTATTGTCCTAAGTGTTCTAAGCAGTTCCTCATGCAAAAGTGGCTTTCACATCAAAGCATATTCACTGGACTTAGTGTTTTATTTTTTTGTATGGGAAGGGACCATTAATCTTACTAAATGTTGAATAAACTGTCTGATTTTCATCCAGGAGAACTGTGTGGAGGATAAAACGTTCCGTTGACCAAGCACAATGTCTCTTTTTTCTGACTTCCTATTAAGTTTATCCATTAGTTAGATATCACATCATCTCTTCTTGATTGTTTTGGTTTGTTTTTTGTTTTTTTTTAAAGCTTATCAAGGGAGGCTTTACAGCTATGACAGCATTAAATTTTCTTTAAAAATTTAGCTATTCCCTCTCTTACTAATTCTTCCTGATGTGTCTCCCTATCAGTGTGTTACTAGAGGTGAGGTTGAGAGTCAGATAAGCAGGTTAAAAGGTTGCAATCCTTTTCCTTTGGGGCTCACTGAGGGAGGAGCATTAAAAACTGCTGGTCAGTCATCATGGCCTAGAAAAGCCCAATGTCAGTGTTTGATTTCTACCAGTAATTACTTTTTTGATGAATATATGTGAGGGGTTTTTTTATCTTAGCACTCTGTACAGAGTTCAGTCTTTCGCATTTTAATTGATAACATACTGGGAAAGCTGGTAAATCACATACTCTTCTCTCAATATATTCTAAAACCATTCTCAGTCCTTTGCTTTGCTTCCTATTTCCCAGTTACATATATAAGTAAATTATTTTTAGTGATCTTAAATATTTGGTTTCACAACTACTTTGGTTTTGCTGTGTGTGCAGTTGTTTCACCAGGTCTTCCCAGGGTTTCATCGTGCCTATCTACACTGTGCTTTCTGTGCTCTTACTATCTGTGTTAAATACTCATATTTTGGGGCATACCATATCATATTTTGTGAAATGTCACGTATAGCTCCTACTGTAAGGATGTCACATTCACATATGAGTTCTGAGAGCTGCATCATTGAATAGGCAGCTTGAAAGATTGACAGACTGGGATTATAAATGTGAGGTCATTTTAGAACATACAGACTTTTTTAAAGGTTTATTTTCCACATCAGAGTGCATTAGCATTTGCTGATGTCTAATACAGCAGTGGTTCTACACCTTCATTCAGTTTTTGTAAAAATGTTGAGATTGCCCTTTGCTTTTCTTGTAGAGTGTGCATCATTGAAAGCTGCCTTTTGTGAATTGCTGAAGTTGTTGTCAGGGATGCTTGCAGTTTGTTTTGAGAAACTCCTCCTGTTTTCTTTTACATATAATGAGAGACACCTTCAACACTTCTTCCAGTCACATTCCTGCAGAAATCCCCTGATGTAGATATCAAATGGCATTAATTTTAATGAATAAGAATTTGTTTTTCCCTTCCTCCAGGCTTAAGGGAAATTTACAATGGTTTGCATTCATTCCTCCAAGTATGAATTTAATGCTGCCAGTGGGATCGCTCTGGAAACATTTTTAATCCATGTTGTTTAGTGTCTGACATTCTTAAATGCTAGGAGAAAAAAAGACTTTCTAATTAAAACATACTTGAGTAGGTGAACGTTGGGGAAAATAATTGCTCTAAATTCTTTCAAGCACCATGCACTGTTAGTACCTCCTTAGAGCTTGGGGCAAGGCTTGTCGACTGATGTCCTGCAGGCTGGGAGCCCGGTGTCCCTCGGGTCTGCTGGTTTGCAGAGGCGGCTGAACCAGTGCAGTCAGTAGTCCTGCTTCTGTTCTCCAGCAATTCCCACCCTCAGTTTGTTCAGGGACCTCTGTGACAGAAGAGCTTTTGCTGGTATGGCTTCTTTTCTGTTTGACTGCTCCCTGAGCTGCGTCTCTGCGGGGCCCCAGGAGAGTCGGGGTCTGGGGATCTCACCTGTCCCCGATGGAAGCGGGCTGGAGCCTGAGGCTAGAGGGCAGAGCAGCCAGCTGCCAGATTGGCTCAGCTCTGTGGAAGACCAGCCCTTGGTTCCGTGCCATGGCCCCATGCCAGTCGTTTGAGGCCGTGGTGGTGGCCGTGGCTCCCTGCTAAGCTGGAAGCGAGGTGCAGATGGCAGATCCGAGTCCAGCAAACGTGGGGGGAAGCAGGGAGCCATGGGGGGCTGCAGCTGGGTGGGGCAGCTTTTCAGGTGCCACAGCCTCAGCTGGGGAAGGGCAGGGCACCCCACCAAGAGCTGCCGCTTCCTTGGCTTCTCCCATCCAGGATTGCTCGGTGTTGCTGAGACAGTTTGATGTGCTTTTTGGTGTTGTTTTACTTGGTCATTGAGATAGTTAGCAATTAGCTAATACTAATTGTTTTGGAGAATGCCTAGAGGGGAAGTTCATGCAGCATGAGAAGTATTAATAAGTTGCCATGTGTGTTTTTAAATAGAAATGGCGATTTAATGACTGTGCCTTTTGTCTCTGTTTTCTGCTGTTTGTACCTGAAATAAGAGCTGCTGCCTTTTATTCTTCTAGCCCGTGCTGCTGCAACAGGGCAGCTGCCTCAGCAGGAGGTCAAACACAGCATTTCCCACCCTGAAGACAAATGACAAAGCCTTTAAAAATATGTGTGTCTCTTTTGGTGACAGCTGCTCCCCAGCCCTTCCACTGCAGATTCCTTTGCCTCGTTGTGACACCTATAGGGAATGGCCCAGCGGGTTGGCTGCCTGCTCATTTGCTTCCAGACTGCAGTAACCTGAGTTGCTCTTAGTATGTGAATGCATAGGTGTTGATGCAGTCTAGCTTTTCTTCCTTAAACCTGAAGCCCCTCTCTCTGAATAGTGTTTGCTTGGACTTTTTCTGAACATATCTGATGCTTTTGTCCTTCCTGCATAAGATTTTAAGTCATTTCGTAGCTTTATTTTAACTGTTCAAATAAAGTAGAGCTCTCCAATTAAAGTGCTTATTTATATTTAAAAAAGGGGAGGGGGAAGAGAAAGAATGGAACAACTTTCTTTTCTGAAATATTTCTTTTTTAAAGATGCTTTATCGAGCTACTGAAATTCATTGCTCTTGTAGCTACTTTTCTACTTTTGCTTTTGTCAGGAGGCCAAGCTGAGGCCAGACAAGGGGACGACAGGATGAGATCATACAGAGAGCTTTGTCAGAAAAGGACAGTGTTCAGTATCTCTGTAAAGAGAGAGAGGAAGGAAGAAGCCTGAGGGCAGAACTGTGCAGAAAAGGTACTTTAGCAGTCAGTGAGCAGCTACAGCAAACAAATGCTGTGATAGCTTGGATGGACAGCTGAGTGTTGGCTGTTTGATAGCAGAAATGGCAACCCTTTTTTTAATATCACTTTGCTTTCAATCCCTTAGGCTGTGCTTGGTGTGCTTCTGATTTTACTTTTCAAGAGCAGTATTACTTAATAATCTTGATTTTATATGAAGTATGGAGTAAAATGTCGTAGTATTTGAGGACTCTATATTATGGGTTTTTTTATTTCTTTAGCTTCAGTCATTGTACTTAAACTGTGAAATAATAAGGCTGTTCTTATGAGTAGGATGCCAAAGCTGTAAATAAATTGGACCCTAAGTTAACAAAGGTATTTGCAGTGAGAGGGCTGGCAAATTAAGGTGTTAAAACATTACTGGACAAGATGCTGAGACCTAAGGTACATCCTGATAGGGATGCATTTTCAAAGTAATAGTAGAGATTGGGCACAAGGTTTTGGTGTATTAGCAAATCCAACTTCCAGAAATTAAATAAAAGGAGAGAAGAAATGATGCCACAATGTGAATGAATAAAAAGGTAGAAAGTAAGGATAACCTCTCGGTCTTGGGGGACCATAGGGCTAGATGAACACTTTTACTAAGTTTCCAGTAATAACGCTCATGTTATCTGTGGAGACAAGGCAAAACGAGGTGGCTGAAAGGATTACAAGTATAGAATAGAAATTACTGCAGCCAAGGCTGATGGCATCCCTCCAGCTTGAAGGGACCAGATGATTGACAGGCCTGTGTTAGGAAAGAAACAGCATATAAATTGTCAGCCTCATGCCTCACACCAAAGATTTCCAGCAAGTCAAGTCAAAATGGTCTTACGTGACTGGAGAAGAAACACAAATGCTGTATGTGCACTTAGAAAAGTGGCTGATAAGAAGAAGTAAGCAGCTTTATGAGAGCAGAGTAGAAGCTTGGGTTGTTTGTGAAATGAAAGCTGAGCAGAATTATGAAATGGATGTAAGTACTAACAAATTAACAACTCAGAACAGGAAGAGCTATGACACTGCAGTACAGTATTGACACAAAAATATATTGCTGTAAATTGAATAAAACACTGAAATAAGTGGGGAATTCAGAATTATTAGGACAATTGCATTTAAAAAATACTTTCAGCTAGAGTGACAGTGGACAGGGATGGGGCAGAGTAAAGGAAAATGGAAAAGTAGAAGAGCATTTTGAAAGATAAAATTCAGTGTATGAATTGTATAATGTGGTTCTTGATGTAGCTGGAATATGGTTAAGAACATTTTATCTGTGTCGTCCTAAATTTCTACTACATTTCCATGCAGATATCTACTCCATTGCCAGTTAGAGTGGGCATCCTAAAACCATCCGCTTGACAATCCTCATTAAAATCAAGGTGTTATTTTCTTTTAGCTGTTACCTGCTGGAGCAGCTTTTGGTGCTGAAGACTGGCTGCATTTTGGGTGATCTCTAAGTTCACTTCCCTGCTCTTAGCACAGATTCTCACTTCGTGCCCTTGTCTGCTTTGCTGTCAGTTTTGTAGTTCTGTATTTTTGAAGCAAGGATAATAATACGCCTTCCATCTCACTTTTATTTATCTCAGTTAATTAAGTTCAGTATCATGCAGTACCAAATCTACCTCTTCCCCTGTAGGTAGTTATCCAGTGCAGCAGACCCATGGTTTCAGCTGGGACACTTTGTTTTCATACAGATAAAATAATTCTGCCCTGGTACACAGATTGGCAGGACACACTCTTGTTGCAACTAAGTCTTTCTTTCCTAAAGATTTATAGTATGAATACTACAAATAAATGAGAAATTAATTCTTAATTAATTTAGATTATGAGGTTGATTTTATTAGTTTCTCTTAATGAAGTTGGCAGCTTCTCTTGACCAAAAGGAAGCAGTGAGTAGTGCTGCTCAGTGGCAAGCAGCATTAATTCATGTCTGTGCTCTCTGACAGCCACGTTTACATTGGCTATAGAGCAGGCAGAGTGGACTTTGCCCATTTGTCCCACCCATGAGTTCACTCAGAACAAAATTATAAGGCCTGCACTTTTGGCAATTATATCCTGTATCTTGAGCTTCTGTCAGGTTGGCTGAACATATGGGAGACATGTCAGTAGTCAGCTCGCAAACATCTTCAGGTTAAGAAGAGCCTGCAGAATGAGAAGCTTTTCCCCACTGGGCCTTATTTGTTTGGGTTGTTCCTGTTCCCTTCCTCGGAGAGATCTGCTCCTCATGCACCTGATCTGCCTTCTGCTCGTGGGAAACATGATCATACTTGTGTTGGATTTTCATTATCCTCAGCTAGGCCACTCCTCATCATTTTTACTGGGAGTTTGAGGATCTCATGACACATCAATGTAGATAGGTATAATTTGATGAAAATTCCCCTCCTTTTTGGCATTTACTGTTTTGCTGTACACTTCAACACCTGTGTTTATAAAGGGGGTTGCATGGCTGAGCTGCTGCCTCTTTATTCTGACTAGTTGAAATACCAGGTGGTGTATCTGGCCTGTTCTTTTTGACATTTCACTGGTCCTTGTTACCATGGTACCAATTCTGACTTTGAGAGATGTCACAGTAAAACTGTTAGCAGGTTGGAACATTTTTACTCTAATGTCTTTAGTATAGCACTTAAAGAAATTGTGGACACTCAACTACAGCAACAAGCTTGCTCTGCTGTTTTCTTTGTCTGTGCCTTGGATTTTTGTGAGGCTGGTACTTACTTGAATGCTCTCATTGCAGCAGATTTGGATGTGTAGTGCATTAACTTATCATGCTGTTCCTGGGAAGAATCTTTTCCTAGTGTGTGCACCACACTTTCACTTGGACTGGAACTGGCATTCCCCAGAGAAGATTTCTGTTGATCTCTATCAGTGTTTTCCGTCTTCTGCTTCAGGGATTCCATATGTGCTGAGAAGAGCTGAAGATTTAGTGGTAGAGGCAGCTTAGATCTTGGTCTGGGTGTGAATTTTGATTTTTCATTGTATGTTGTTTTGAGTAACTTCCCTCTGAAGATGAGGTAAGTCACAAATGTCAAGTAAGAGGGGAGGCAGCTGTGAAAGCCTGCATATGTTCATGGGAGAGAAGAAAGCAAACTCTTAGAATGGCATTTGCCCTTTACAAGTTACCTTTTCTCAGCTTACAGCAAGCAGTCCTGCACTTGTTCCCTTTTGAGCTGCAGTGCATCCAAATGTGCCTCACTGCCAGTGCTCTCTTGTTAGCCTCTGTATCTTGGAGGCATTCAGAGGAGTCTGTGAGAAGTCCAGCTCTGAGAACAGTAATGTAGCAACCTCCATGGGGATTGGTAGCTTTTGTGCTGCTGGAGGGCTGAACCACAAAAGCGTGAACTGTGTTAACGGATCAGATCATCAAGCTCCAAGAACAGCAATTTCACTTCCTAAATACAATTGAGATTTTACTGCTCGCATTTTAAGATCCATCCCTAAGTCCTCCAGGCTTGTCTGCAGCATGGAGTCAGTGTGTTAAAGAAAGTTCTTGCTCTGAATACTCCAGACGTGACACTCTGGGAAACACAATGATTAGTAGATAAGATGTTATAGGTAGTATTTCTCTTTAAAAAGAGAGACTTCCATACTGAGAAGCTTTGAAAAAATGTTTCTATTTAAACTTTTCTAATGCTCATTTTCAAATACACCTGTTAAAGAGTGCTGATAGCAAGGTATTTGCAAAAGTTCCATGTGATACAATACATTCATTTAAATACCAGTTAAGAATAAGCAAAAATTCATCAGGATTCATCATCATAGATAGTTCTAATTTGTATTAGTCTCTGTGCAACTTCATGTGAGGGGATTCAAGGAGAAAGACCACAGAATAAAGGAAAATTGATTTGAAGAGGGTTCCTAAGTAATACATTCTGAAAACAAATGCATATTGCTCTTTATAACATGCTGTTTTTCTGAGAAGTTCAGTACAAGTCAGTATGTTCGTGTTTGATGGGGCTTCTGGATTGTTTCCTTTTTATTGATTGTTTTTGCCTCTACCTACTTTTACTTCCAGTAAAAAATGTAAAGAAAGCCATCAGATTTGCTTTCATCTGCAGGTTTTCTGGATGCCAAGGTAAACCCCTCCCTTTTTATTTTTTGGTATTTTGGTGACAATGCAACAATACCTGTCATTGAGACACTTCTGTGACTATCTCAATAAATCCAGACGTTATTCCAGACACTTCCATGTAAGATAAATCATTATTCCTGACTTGAGGAATAAATGGAAGAAATACGATTTTCCTCATGAAGTTTAGTAGCTTAATAGTAATAAACTCCAAAAGTTGTGTATCTAACTAGAAAATTAAGTTGCTTTGAATCTCATTTCTATGACCTAAACTGGGCTTTTAGGAAAGTCTGGATGTCAAGCCCAAGAAACAAATACGTGATGCTGAGTGTGTCTCTTCTGAAAGACTTCCCTGTAGATGCAGTTGTTTTTGCAGCTGAAGCTCAGAGATGAGATTTCCTAATGTGCTGGAAGGATGAAATGATCAAGCATTGAGATGCCGGGATATTGTGCAGTCCTGAGGAAATCTCTGACTCTTACCTGTCTGTCTAGTAGGTATCTCAGTTGTATCTCTGCTTTGTGCTGTACGTATTTCTCATGTGCACTCTTACAAAGAACCAGTGCTTGTTCACATTTTGTATGAACAGAGTATCCACTCAATTTCTGAGATTCACTCTGAGCAAAACTTAAGGCAGTAGCATTTAATGCAGAAAGTTGGCAACTACAAAGTATGTGATGAAACTAATGATTAATTCAACCCCCTTCAATACATTCCTTACTTCTTTGAGAAATGCCTGCACTTAAGGTGTGCTGGGGCTACTAATTCCAGTGGATAGAAAAAGTTACAGATTTTTAAATCCTGTCTGCCTCTGCTGTTGTTTCCCAAAGCCCTGCTTAGGGCTCTGTAGATTCAAACCTGCAGACACGGACATCGATCCCTAGTTTCAGGTTCACAGAATGGTTTAAAATGTGCATCTTCTAAAGCAAGTTCTCAAGGGAAACATAAATTTAAACATTTTTAAAGGCAAGTATGACTGACTTGACTCTGAACTCAATAATAGAAGGCTGAAAAGGAGCTGCTCCTGAGGAAATAAATTGAACAGTGAACATCTGTGTACAAAGCAGGGTATTTGTTTCATGTGTGATAGTTTCCCTTATGACTGCCTGGTTGGACCCAAAAGACATTAATCTCGCTCACTTTGAAAGATACTGTCTTTCCATCACAGAAAAAACAAAATGAAATTATTTAGTGTATTTACTACAGAAGCAATTTCAATTAAGGCAAAGAACCAGAGAGACCTCTAAGTTTTCAGTGTGAAAAATGAAGCACTGCTGGTCTAAAATAAGATTGTGAGAGGTTAATTGCCAGAAATTTATAATAGTTGCTGTCTCCCAGTAGGAATGTTGTAGTGGACCTAGTGGTCCTTTAAAAGCTACATACCATTGCGGGCAGCAAGGGGAGTTTGCTTTGGAGTTTTCTAGTATTACGACCAAATGTGCTTGAAATAATGAGCAGTAGCTACAGTAACTGTCTTGACCAAAGCAAAAGCAGCCAAGGTACTGGAATTGTCTCAGTGTTGTGCTGTCTTGAGAGCAAAAGCAAAGGCTTGGGTAGGTCTTCATTAGAGCCAAAATTGTGCAAGCCTCCTTTCTCTGTTCTGTTACAAAATCTAGCATGTCCTTACAGGACAGCAAATTGATTTTAAATTCTGATTTAAAATTTTATGCAGTTTAGCTAATTGCACATTCAGTATCTAAGATGAGCTGGGGAAGAGCTAGACTGACATTTTGGTCTAGCAACTGTCAAAATGGAAGGAAAAAAAAGAATGTTGCAAAAGAGAGAGATACTTTCTACTTCTTTCAGCATGTGGAAAAATTAATAGGCAAAGGCAGAGTCTTTGATTGGAGGAAATTCTGTGTTCATTTGATCCTTTGCAGCCAATTATTGCTCCCAGCTTGCAGTGATCATGAAGGCAGAAGCTCCTCAGGCAGGGCAGTGGCAGTGCAGTGTGACAGCTGTCGCTCAAGGAGCTCCTTCTCTGAGCTGCTGGGTTACATCAGGACCACTGTGTGAAGCTGTGTGCTTGGTGTGGAGTCTGGCACTGATCTGCCTTCTAGGGCATCTTGATAGAAGGGTGGAAGGAAGTGTTGTGTTCCTGTTCTGCGTAAGCAGAATCATTCACTGCCTGTAAAGGGACAGAAAGCTGGGATTAGAAACAAGAGTAATGTCTGAGAGCAAAGTTCTCAAGCTGGTGACACAAAGCTGGTGGATCATCACACCACTGCCCGAGGCTCAGTGGGATCCTTTGGTGATTAACTATCAGTGATATTGTGAAGATATGTCTGACACACACCAAAATTCAAACAGTTTGTGACTTTACTGCTAATATGAGAACTCAAGCCATGTGTCAGGGCAAAGGAGTCAGCTGAGCAGAGTTCAGGAGCCAGTCTTCCTGTGGAATCCTTGCTGGGAGCTATGCTTCAAACAGACCTCAGTCCTTTTGAAGGACAGCAGAGTGGTTTTCAGCATCCCTTTGGAGCAGCTACGTGTGCAGAGGCATTTCGGCAATTTTTCCTTTCCTTTGATTGCAGTGTGTGTTGTAGCAAACACTGAAGGTAATGTTAGAAAAACAGAGGGGAAATCCTAACTGCCATGTCTGGCTTGGCACAGTCCCTTTGGTTCAGTCAGCACTACAGACTGCCAGGATTCTGCAGTGGAAAGTATCTTCTGTGTTCCTCATATTTTCTTGTTCTGGTAGAATTCACGTCTTTGTGCATCAGTGACAAATGTATGCTTTCACTCAGATTGAGCCCACTCACTCAGAGCCAGAATTTCCAGCCCTGGGATGAGTTATATTTTCAAATCTAGGGAGGAGGGGAAATGTATCTGCCCCACATTTAATTAAATCTTAAATTTAGTCAAACATATAGTCCTAAACTCTGTAGAAGGATGTTGACCTCTAAGGATTGTCTTCAAAAAGCTAACACTGATACATGGCTGACAAGTCTCAGTGTGATACAAATCATTCTGGGGGGGGAGTTCTGAAGAGAAAAGAAGAAAACCAAACTAAACTGAGAATGTGGAAGGAATGTGAGCATATATGTGTATCTATTGTGAAGTAAATATATTGAGACTGTGCTTTGAAAAGAAACTGGAAACTTGGAATAGTCAGATATGAATTAGATACATTGCCCCATGAAAGGAAACTTTATTTTGCAGGTGCCATTTAGTCTACAAAGGTGGGGGGGGGGAAAAAAGAAGTCTACGCTGAATCATTGTTCTATTGCTGTATTTATTTGCAATAGGTGATGCTTTTTATCTGGTTTTCATCTCTCTGTCCAAAACTCTACTTATCATGAGGTCAATAAAGTTAAAAAGGTTGCTGAGAGATTGAAAAAATAAAACTATGCTTGAGAAAGCTCATGTGTGCAGAAATAGCTGTCTTTCGTAGCAATGCTGGAGTTATCTTTGAAGTTTCCATTCCTTTCCAATTATTTGTTGGTGATGAACTCTAAGTCGCTTCCCTGGAGAAAAAGCCTGGATTGCTGTGTACAGGATTGTGAGACAGTGTAGATTCAGTGTTTTCAGTGTGCCCAGACCAATCATCTGTCCCACACAATAAACAGTGCCCGTTCTTTTGGCAGCTGTTCGTATGTTTTTAAAGCAGTAGAAGAGTAGAGATGACAGAGCTGAAATAGTTTTATTCCTTTTACTGATGCAGCAAAAAGAAAAGGAGCAAAGAAGGGTGAGGTCACACAGTGAGAGCAGAGGAAATGGACAGCAAATGCCTGCTCTGCCTGTGAAGTTGGCATATTCTAGACAGATGAGTTACTGTTGGGGAGGCTGAACCTTGGGATGATTTTCAAATTAAAAAATCCAGTTGTGTCCAGGGAAACCCAGTCATGTGCTAATGCAAAATCCAGAGTAATCGGGATGGGATAATGAAATTTTATGGTATCTGCAGGTTCTCCTTATGGCATGTGCAAGTTACTGAGCAAATATTAACCCCAAAACTAAAATTACTAGCTAGATGGGTTTTTTCCTACTTATTCAATCCCAATATGTCACCCTATCTTAACAAACTAAATGGCTTTAAAGAAATTGATAGTATGTTTTAAAAGAACTGACAGTTGACACTTAGAGCATATTGCTTTAATAATCCAACTGGGACATTCCTATTCTATTCTCAAGTCTCCAAATACACTCATGAAGTAGATACATAGTTGATTTCTTTATGTTGTAGCTTTGTCTTCAGTTTTAATTTGAGGCCGGATCTTTTAAAACTTTTTTCCAGTGCTCTTTTGACAGCAGAAATTTAGGTATGTGACAGTAGATTTTGAGTAGATGAAGCATGAGCCATCCTGCTGCACGCACACCTTTGTGGGTAGGGTTTCTGAAAAACCATGAAATCAGTGGCATTTCAGGTCGGTGTTTTTCAAAGACCCGTCGGTATTTTAGCTGTGTAATTATCAGTACAATTAACGCAAGCCGTGTCACAAATCCTTTGCCGCTGCGGTTTTGCGGCGCAGCTCGGGCACCCGACAGTGGTTCTGTTGGTGGCACAGCCTGGTCACCGCACCCTTGTTGTGGCACAGAGGATCCGGGAACCCCGCGGGGAGCTTTGTACATCAGGGCTGCGATGGATGGCAGTGTCCTCAGCACAAGTGCTCTTCAGGGTTCCTTGTCTGAGTAACTCTTCCTGCAGTGTTTTTCGTGCTGAACTCGTTTCTCGGTTTTCCTTCTGTTTTCCTCCTCCCCCTGCACTGCTGTATCCTTCTAATTCCACCTTTAATTGTAGAATGTCTGCAGTTAATAATGGCGGTCATGTATTCCAGGTTTTAAAAGGCCATAAACACAGAGGAATGGGCCGAAATAGCTGAGTTAAAAGGCTTGTTAGAGATGCTATCTGTGTGCTGAATCCAATTCATGGGCACGTTAAAAGACATCAGATTTTCCTCTAGAGGTGTTTAGCAGAAATGCCTGGCAGGAGCTGAAGCTTTGATCTTGCTGTTTTGCTCTGGTGTGTGCTGTGGAGGTCCCTCATTGTCTTTCTACCTGGGGGATTTGAACTGGTATTTCTGATGACTGGATCCATGGTGTTGATGTTCTCTTCATTCTCTGCAGTTTTGGTATTGGGGATTTTTGTTTGCTTTGGTTTGGCTTTGTTTATTTGTTTTGGTTTTTAAAAATAATTTAATACTTTACTGTTTTGTGACTGTTTTTACATGACCTTAAAATATCCCAGATTTTGGGACCTATAGGCCATCATTCAAATTTTTATTTATAGTGTGTGGAACACTACTTTTAGTTCTTTATGGAAATGGAAAAAAACTTTCTATCTTGTAAAACAACAAAAAAAACCTGACTAACAAAAAGAAGGACTGGACCACCATATGTTCTTCAACAGTGAAACTGTCATTATTCTGCAAAGCACTTAGGTCTATGCTTAATTTTTGAGACATGCTTAGCTTCTTTTTGCATGTTATGAGTGAAGATGAGTTGTTCAAGTGCATTCCTGAACCAGAACCTTAGCACTAATACTTCAGTCACTGCAAAGAATAAATGAGGGGCAAAGACAAAGGGCCAAATTAAAATCAACGAGATTCTATTCAGATGGGCTCTGCTTCAGCAAGCACATATCTAATTATAAGCACAGAAGTAGGCTCACTGACGTCAGAGTTAATTAAACTGCTTAAATTTAGGCCCATGCTTAAATTCTTTGCTGAATCAGTATTTTTGAGCCAATGGGACAGTGTTGCTGGTCCAGAGCATGATTTTTGTGGGTGGGAAGGAGTTTAAAGTCCCCCTTTCTTCCATCAGTTCTTCTGAGGTCTCCTGGCCTTTTATTTGAGTTCCAGTGGTAAAGGAAAGTGTCAATATGTTAAAGTTCCTTAGAGTGTTTGCTAACGATACCCAAACCTGACAGCTGGATCTCTGCTATTTTTAAGGCATCTTTCCTCCATATAGTGTGTTCTGCAGTATGGCAGGACCAGCAGATTAATCGTTCCAGCTTTGTTATTTCTGATGCTCCTTCTATGAAAGTAGTCCCTTTGTCTAGTCTCTGAAACACAAAATAATAACTCATTTTCATAACAAAAAAATTAAGAAAATGTGTAGACAGGAGTGTTAAATGAAGAGTGCCTGTCATACAGGAGCAGTTTTGATTCCATTGATTTCACAGATTATTTTAGTTTATGATGTCATAGATAAATAAGCAATTATTTGTTGGTCTTTGATCATTAAGGGCCTAATAAGAATTTCCCCATAGGAATACGAAGGATAACATGATACTTCTTTCACAGAAGCACTCATGGGAGTTTCAGCCACGCCGTGTAAATGAGCTGGGGCTGGTTGTGATGCTTTTAACTATGGTCCCTGCCTAAGTAACGCAGTAGAGTTGCCCTGATGTAGTAGCAAGGGATTAATCAAGGAGGTGCACTGCAAAAGCTCAGATTTCTTCTACTTGGTAAAACTCACACCATGGGGACTTAGGGTCTGCAGAGGAAGCTAACTGAGTCATCAACAGGAATAAGTTCAAAAGAGAAAAGCGGGTAAGAGAGCTAAATAAATCTAGACTTGTGTTTTGAAAGGTATTCAACATTTTGTTCATGTGTACATTACCTACTAATCACTTTTACCCTGTGCATGAGTCTAAAGCTGTCTTAAGTTTGATTATCTTCATTTAGATACCAGAAAATGAAACTTATTCTTTTATGTATTCCTATCTTTGTGGTTTAAAAAAAAATAAAATTAAAATCACCTTCTCTCCTAGTGACACCTGCATCAATTTTGCCAGTAATGACTGAAAGCTGTTGCATTTGGAAAAGTGTTCCATTGACTGTGCAGGCAGCTCTGATGGAGAATGGGTGACTTTGTAGTCAGTATTTGTATGGTGTAATTCACTTTATGCCTGTTGGCAGCTATGCTCACAGTCTAGAGCAGAGGGCTCACAGGTGTCTCGAGTCAAGCCAAAGCTTCAGTTTGACTTGGTTCCCCTTGCCAGGTGGGGTAAAATCAGGAGAGAAGGGAGCAGCTGTGAATGAGGGAGCCTGGCTATTGTCAGTGACAAAGCATCAGCTTCCCTCTGTTGGGTCTCCCACATCATCCTTTTCTCTCATCCAGCAGCTCATCATCCTGCCACAGGCCAAGAGTACATAAACTGTAAAGAGCTGGAGCGGCTACTGCAGCTGCTGACGAGGTGTGCGTGGAGGTAGAGGAAGGAAGCAGGCTGTCAGGCAAGCAGTTCGCTCACCAGTGTGCTATACATTGTCTTTCTTGCTGGACATCATCTCTGCCAGCAAAGTAGAAGGAAAGCTCAAGCCTGAATAGTGGATTTTTTGGACTATCTTTTTATGTACGTTATTCTTTGATTGCATCCAATGTGTCTCTCTTAGATGATGATTTAATTAATTGAAACCAATATATTTCTTCACCGATTTTCTTAGGGTTTTTTCCCCCATATCTCCATATATTGCATACAAGCAATATATGATGATGAAAGTGTGAAACTGTCTATTCATCGTGATAACAAGTATCAAAGTGGGGACACGGTCATTTTTTTTTACATAGAAGTTGTCTAAATGCATAACAGTTTAGAGTAGAACATGTAATAAAATTGCCTAACTGGGAAGATTTAATTATGATTAGATCATGTTACTGGAGGTCTTGAGTCACAGCTGTGGCTTCACTAGAGGCTTGTTTTCTCTCTTCTTCACAGCCCTCTATCTGGATTTCCTTTCTCAGTTTCCCTTGGTGCTTCAGAGGGCTGTAGCAGGAGGCTGTTATAGCCGCCCTGCAGTCTCTTGAAATGTGAGGGCTTTGAAATCTTTGTTTGGAAGTGTCTCAAATATCAGTATTTGAGATTGTTTCAAAACAATCAGTTGAGAAGAGAAAGCACTCATTTGCCAGTCACAAGGAAGAGTTCCTTGAGGAGCATGTGCCATGTTTCATTCTTTTCCTTCTGTCTTTCTGTTTCTGGGGTGGCAGTCAGGGGACAGTTCAATCTGTCTTTCATACTTGCATTGCAGAGAGCATCCTGTGGACTCTAAGAAAGATTCCTGTCATAAGGGGAAACAACTGGCCAAAGTGCATATGTGTGCAGGGTGTGAGCAGTTTAAAGTCTTACCACTATGGGTAAATAACTTCCAGATTCAGAAGGCAAATCACACATTCTTACTGGAGAAGCTGGAGTGGGGTGTCTCCAGCAAGCATTGCTTTCTGACCTTTAAAGCTGTTACCTCCAGGGCAGAGTGAAGCAGGATATGTGCATCACTATTGACTGTGACATTTCTGTCCTAAAAATAGAGCACTACAATCCCTTTCTGGTTCAGACCGGCACCCTCTGTGGGTATATGATACTCACACGGGTCTCGATTTTTACAGGGTTTTAGTAGCTGGATATCCAGATGGAATAAATGCTAGAGGCCTCAAATTGGGAAAACAAGGTGGAAAAAGAGGTAGGAAAGTACCTCACTGTGGTTTTGTTTGCTGTAGTATAGAAAATGTTTCCTGTGGAAACCTACAGCTTAATCTGAGTCTGCTGAGATCAGAGATGACTAAGCCACCTAGAGGATCCTTCAGCGATGGAAAGTGGATGCACAAATCTGTATAAACCAGGAGATCTTTTCTATCTCCTTGATTTACATTAGTTAAGAGTGATTATAGTCTTAGGAGTGTATTCTGCGCTGTAATAAATGCTTTATCTTTTATACTCAAGGTAAACTGTTGATTCTGTTTTGGTTTTGAGCATGTTTTGTCTATATGCAGAAATCAAGCATTTTTATTAATACATTCCATTTCTTGCTAGCTTTGATGACTGTAAAAGGCCATAAATGTGAATTTACAGTGGACCGGTTGAAAACTGATGAGGGAAATAAAAAATTGCATAATGCTTTTTTTTTTTTCCTGCCAACACTGTCAGTCATCCAAGGCCATGCAGAACAAATGTACCAATCCTGTTTAGCTGAATTCAAGCTGACCTTCCTGTAGATGAGTTGCTCATTTAATATCAGTACAAAATGGTAACATGTGGGAGTTACTGATCATTGGAATACTAAGAATTGATTTTTACAACAGAAGAAACTTTTCCAGTGGGACGTTGAGGTTGGGCAAGCTGACATGTTTAGGTGGAGTTCAAGTTCCCTTTTACTTAATCTGTTTGGCTACCTACATCTTAAACAAATCACAGACTAAATCATTTTAGGTGTGGATAAGTCTTCTTGATGTTTTCAAGAAGACCACATTAGCTTTGGATGTTGGGGAGGACCCCTTCAGTGCCCTGAGAAGGACCAGACACGCCATTTCAACTGCAGCACAAAGAGCTGTGCCAGATCCCCTTCAAACTACTAAGACAGCACAGTGGAAGCAGAAACTGGAACATTGCAGTTCCCTGGGGAAGATGCAAATGCTAGAGGGGAATAGTCATTTGTACAGTTTGGGCAGGTAAACCCAAGCACTGGTGTTAATCCACCAGTCACCCGCACAGAGACTTTCAGCTGAAGGTTTGTTGGAGTGAACTGTGGGACCAGACTTGTGTGTTTGCTGGTCATCCTGGAGAACTGTTTGCTCTTCTTTCAGGGGTGGAGAGAGGGGACAAGAAATCACAGTGTTTCAGAGAAGATAGGCTCGTCCCTTCTAACCCACCTACTGCTTCTACCCTACTGAACTTGCAGTGTTACAAGAAGGTCATTGTAAGTCTGTAACTTCTGAGCTGAGGAAATGCATTCTTCACATTAATATGCAGTTTCCCACAACAAATAGCAATGGGAACTTTTGGGTTCTTCATTGGAAAGAATGATACTAATTGCTTTGCCATAATTTAGTGGCTAATAGGAGCTCCTTCCCCACATCCCCCTTTTTTCAGGTCAGTGTGGCACATTCCAATTTGTGTTTGCTTTGAAGCACAGGAGGAATCCCACATGGAGGGGGAGGGTGGTTTTATCACGCTCAAGCATGCAATCCAGTAAAGCTTTCACTTTCTTCATATACCCCGGGTTCAGGGTACTTGGGGGGATTCTGGATTTCCCCCCACACACTGAAAAAATGCAGCATTCTTAGTTTTTCCATCACAAATGAACTGAAACCCATAATCTCTGTGCTGAGAAGAAGTGATTAAAATAGTGTGGAACAGATGGTTTAAAAGCTGCCAAAGACTGAATCTTTTGCTATTTTGTTTCTTGAAACATCTACATTAATTCCTGAGTCAGCTTTGAGGGTATCATCATAACTCATCTGAGATGAGAGAGCATGCTTATTTCTCTGACTACTAATTAATAGCAACTAATTAATTTAATTTTTAAAAATGGAAGTTTTTCCTGGAACTTTTAACAATATATATATATATATTTAATTTTGCTACTTGTGTTAGAGTTCATTCCATGGAGGGAAAAACCATGTTCCAGTTCTACTGGAATGGAGACACTGCAAAGACCACTTCAAAATGGTATTTGGGTTTAGTATTCAGGGTTTGTGAGTTTGGTGATTTGAATGTGTTGATTTGTACACAGAAATTTCCAGACAATCTCATGATTCAGAAACCCCTCATTAAGCTGTCAGTGTCAGATGTGCATTCCCTGCTGTTCCAGGTGAACAGATAACTTCCACTGAAGGCTTAAGACCAGGGGACTTGGAAACAGCAGTTGTATCCTCCCCAGTTCATGCTGTGAAACAGCATCTTGCTCTTCAGAGCTGCCTTTTTGGTTTGTTGGTTTTTTGTTGGTTTTTCTTTTTTTTTTTTTTTTTTTTTTTTTTTACATAAAGCCATAGTCTGTAGCTTAAATCAAAGAAAGATGTTTTTTATTGTCAAGCCAAAGCATGTCAGCTATATGAGTGAAATGTGTGATGGCACAACAGGCCATCCTGGCCTCTTCCAAGTCTTTCACTTCTGCCATGGAGCTACTCCAGCAGTTTTATGGGCTGAAAATTCTGACAAGGTCTTTTGATATTCCTAGACACTGTTGATTTACTAATGCTACTTAGAGTGATTTTTATGTAGCAATTCTCTGCTCTCAGGTCTGGCGTCTGCTAAGGAAGATTTTTAGAGACCGGTTTTGTCAATTTAGAGAAATAATTACTGGTCATATAATTTTTGTGAAACCTTGTGATTTTCCTCTTGTTTTATAAACTGCGCATGAGCTGAACCATTTATTACCATTTTGTTGACCTGATCCCAATTAAATTTAAAGTTTTCAATCAGTAATCTTCCTAGTAAAATAACATTTATTTTTACATATTTGATAGTGCAAAATCCCAGCCTGTGTACAGTACAATAGTAAATGACTTTTAGAAAGGAGGGGTAGCAAAACCAGGCTGAATTTGTGTTTTTATGTAAATGTGGTTTTAGTTTTGTTAAGGTTTGCAGTTTTAAATTAGAATTTGAGAGCTGTAGTAACTGTAGCTGTCTGATTTCTGTAGATGATGCTGTGTTTAAGCAAAGCAGTTTTGAAAAAATAAGTCCTGCTGAAATTGAATTTCGTGTCCACCTCCACTCACAGTGATGGGAACTGATCTGTTTGCCCCCCTAATTTTTTCCCAATGTGTCATCTCCCCTGGCAGAATAACCTTAGCTGGATGTTCTTTTTTGTCTGGGCTCTTCTGTGAAGTAAAGAACCTGGCTTCTGAAAGATGTAACTGGAAATCAGGAGGCAGCCAATGTCTCAGGTCTGGGGGCCATCACCAGCAATGCCAAGTTGCAAGTTGGAGGCTTGGATTCTGGGGAGTGGGTCCCCTGGCTCTTCTCCGTGGGAGACTTCAGCTGTTAGATATGCTACAGGTGTAGTTGCTAAGCCTGTGTTGTTGCAGTACACCTGAGATCCCCTAGAACTGAATAATGTTCTACATTTTAAATATTTACTCTTGTTTTGCTTTGTTTCCCTAAGGGTTTAAAGGCTTGATAGTAAATTGGTGGGGTTTTCCCTGTTTTTTTCCCTTGAAGGAATGCAGTATCTCTTGTTGGTCAAACCTTGTTTAATGGACTTGATATTTCCTCAGTTACCAATTATTTTCTAAGGTACAGGAAGGCAAGTGAGAGGAGAGGAAGGTTTTCGAAGGTTCTCTATTGAAACTTCTGGGTTTGTTTATTTTTAAAATTCTCCTAAGTACTCCTACTAGGAAGTGACATAATTGCATAGACTTTTAATTTCCTCAAGGCTCTGTGTGGTCTTCATCCACCTTCTCTGATGTTGGCTACAGATGTTTAAAATCACTTCCTCCCAATTAAACATCTGCTCCAAAGTGACAAAGTGTAAGACCACATACGTCTGAAAGTACGCATATGTCTGAATGTACACATCAACAGTTTTTGCTAGCAGATATGGTGGAAACATTTTGCCTTGCCTCAGCTTTTAATGCACAGACAGTGAGAAATTGCTCTGCTTATTGAACTCCATGGGGGAGACTGGATGCTGGTTTAAAGTACACTTTAAAAAATGCCCTGCGTCCTCTGTGCAAGTATTTTGGATGTGTCTTGTTCAAGGTTGTCACTTACTCTACCATCTAAAGGTTATTTCCTGTCCACTTAGGGTCTGCTTAGATCAAAAGTCGTGATGTGAGCTGATACGGTGACTTTACTATTTAATTAGAAGAAGTATTAAAAAAACCTTCTATTTTCATATTATAAAAACTTTTATTTTATTATTTTATTTTATTTAAAACTTGATGCAGTAGGTCTGTTGTACCAAATGAGGATTAATGCAGCCAGTCTCATTCTCTGATCCATGCCTGATAGTCTTTTCCTGGGTTGGCTGCAGGGTGGATGTATGCAAGAGAAAAAGTGACTGTGAATAAATGGTAATAACAGTACTGTGACTGGGAGAGGAATGGAGAAAATAATAGATTCTTTAAAAATTGGTGTTCAGAGGTAGAATATTGAATATCGATGACATTAGGTAAAGGTAACAAAAGATTAAAAGAAATTAATTTCTGGAGATGTCAGAGAAAAATAATGGGTTTGTACCATGGGGAAGAAACCAATAAAAAGGAAGCAGTGGCCAAAAAAACACCCTTTGCTGATAGAAATCTATCAATTTAAAGCTAAATTAAAACTTACATGGAAAATGAACTTAAAATACATACAAGAGTTTGTGTGTCCATGTTTTTGAGGTACTATGCTGTTAGATAGTATCATTCTGCAGGTTGTTACTCCTTTTGTTGCATCTTAGTCTGCAGACATGCACGCAGGTGATGAAAGGATGATGTGCTTTGCTGTGAAATAGGTGTTTTTAAGGATTTTTTTTTTTGGAGGGGAGCAGTGGGGGAAAGCAGTGAGAAACAACCGAAATTCCAGCTGTGGGATAATGTTTCAGGGATGCGGCCTACTGACTAAGCATTCAATGACAAATGTAAAGTTAAATGTTTTCGAAAAACGTAGCATTTGTGAAAGCAGAATCCCTAAGCATGAAACTCTCTGAGTTGCAGAGGCTGAATTTGGCCATGTTGGCCTGAGAGCTGAGCTGTGACCGGTGTGCTCATCATGTAAGTGTATGAACAGCTCCTGATGGTAATGAGATAAGCCAGGCCTTATCACCACCCAAACCGTAGCAAAAGGCCACTTAGCCAAGTGAGCAGAGTTTGAAACTCTGTTGTTAAAATCATGTCCTTGATTAAAATATGTCTTTTTAAAAGAAAAGTGTACCACTCAAAGCTGTCTTAAGTGTATAATGTTACCTTCTTAAACAAGTCATTGAAGAACTTAGTTCTTGCCTTGATCTGTTTATTGGTGAGCTAAACGTTTGTTAAACCAAACTACTGGATGTAGTCAATGTACTCTCTGTCCTAAGGAAGTGACGACATCTGCTGCAATCACCAAAGAAGAAAGTGCAGAATTTTCAAAGGATGTAATCTTTGGTTTTTCTGGTACCCTGATGCAGCACTGGTTGGTTGTAGTGTTGATGTTACTCACTGGTGCTCTCATAGGTCCCATATGAGATCCGTGCCATTTGTGCAAAGAAACTCTGCACGCATTTTGAATGTCCTTCCTATGAGTAACTTTACTGAGATAGACAGGAAAGAGAGTAAGGGAAGGCAAGGGTTGGGAAAGAAGAGGTAGGAACTGAGTTAGCCCTGTCAGAGAACTGGGAGCTGCTGTCTTGAGTCTCTCCACTGCCTTTGTCACACCATTGTTTTTCTGCTGGTGCCTTTTTGGAGAGAGAAGATAAAGAATTTACAGAGTTAATGGTCGTGCAAGTTCCTCCTGGATTTGAGATTGTGTTCTTAAAAGTGAGGAACCTCCTGTGGAAATGGACAGTGTTAACTCAGTTACAAGAGCTTTTAGACTAATTACAGTTTGCCACCATGAGGTCTTGTCTGAGAGAGTCAGAAACCGAATTTAACCAAGCATCTCAGTTTAAGGATCATGTTTTTATGAGACTGTTGAGGGCAATGCAGTCAGTGACAGAGGGATCCAGTCTTGCCATAGGGGACTGGGTGCTCTGTAGCAGTACCTGACTCAGTGCCCCCTGAGCACAGTGATCTCCTCACCCTCTGCCTGTGGGATTTACCAGCAGTCCTCACCACTGCTCCGTTCCCTGAAGTGAGGAGAGCAGGCAAGCAGTGGATTTGCTGTTAAGCACTGGTGTAATCGATTACATTAATGTGTTGAATTCCTCCCAAGCAGGGCTCGAGTGGCGACACAGTGACTTCTTTCTTTTTTCATCTCTCTGTTTACTGTCTTTGTAAATAAAAGCAATTGCATTTGAGGTTGGGTACTGCTTTTATTTCGTAAGATGCTCGGCAAAAATGCCTTCTTTTCTATGTCTCTGTCTTTTTTTTCATTTATAAATGCAGAAAAGAGAGTGTGCCAGGTTGCTTGGGAGAATTTGGGCTAATTTGGAGGAATCCCCAGTGTGACTGCCTCCCCAAAGCTCACCCCAGTGTTGAAAGCTGTTCCTTCTTGCTGCTGCCTCCCAGAAGGCAGTAACAGAGGTGGCTGCTCCTCTCAAGGGCACCACTTGCTGCTCTGGTAGTTAAAGGAATGTATGGATTTTCCTTTAGATTTGCACTCCATGTTTGAGCTTACTTGCCACCGTGCATTGCAGCCGATTGACACAGTCATCTTCAGTAATGTTATGCACGCTACAGAAG
Organism: Hirundo rustica; assembly: GCF_015227805.2. Taxonomy (NCBI): domain Eukaryota; kingdom Metazoa; phylum Chordata; class Aves; order Passeriformes; family Hirundinidae; genus Hirundo; species Hirundo rustica. Next base: position 12,076,689 of record NC_053457.1, on the reverse strand, counting down.
TGTTGTTTTCCCACAGATTTTTTTTACCTTTGCATTCCGCCGTCTGCAGGATGAGTACCGTGAAAGAGCATTGTTGCTTAAATATCAGCTCTTTAATCTGATGTAATTATTTAGAAAATGTTTTCATGTTTTTTGATGAAATAAGATCTCTCAGTCAATACTTTGTCTGAAAGCAATATAAATATTTTATCACAATCATGTACGTTGTGTTACATATTTTAGTAGGTTTAAGGTGGTTGCTTGCCTTCCTTTGGCATTCTGTAGGGATTCAGGCCGTTTTGGTTTTTTTCAATTATTCTCACTGTTGTATAAGACAAAGTCTCAAGATTTCAGTTGTACTTCTAAAACTAAAAGTTAACAAATAGTACTGATCATTTCTGTTATGATGGTATTCTAATCCTCCTTGTGTCTCTGGGCAGTAGTAGAACTCCAGTGATTAGTCATAAGAAAATTACTTATGTTGGACCCATACATCTTCCGTTTAGTTAATCCCTCCCAGTAGCACTGGTGATACTTAAAACAAAATGTTGATTTGATCCATGGTTTGGTTTTCTTTATTTCTCATCATAAATTGACAGAATTTGCATGTTTATTCCCAGAGTACAGGAACTACTTGCATGGGTCTGCTGCTTTTGCTTTTAAATAACTCCAAATTTAAAGATACCTAGGTTGTTTTGTTTTGTTTTGTTTTTTTTCCTGATTGCTCTGTTACTTTATTTTGGAAAAAGTATTCAGCAATGTGAATGAAGTTACAACAGAAGAAAACAAACCAAGAATGTGTGTATGTATGTACATGCTTTTCATCCAGAGGCCAACAGAGAGTACAGATCAAGAAGCATGCACTGGGTGAGAAGTGTTACCGTACATGACTTTGCCTGGGAACCAATTAAAAAACCTGAAGCAAGAGTAACCACCTACACCCGTGTACACTGCTTCCTAAAGTCTTTTCTGTAGAGGAAGTGCTAACAAAAATGAAATGAATCCTTGTTGTTTTCATAGAGAACCCAAGAAAAAGTCTGTTTTCCTCATGCGGAAAAATAAAATTGTGCGGTACACTTGAGATAGTTTGCTTACAATGTAGCAGGAGATGGCTTGCAGTCAGTGGCATGGATCTGAAATGGGAGTAGGAGCACAGAAGTGACATATTGAGGGTTATCTCTCTCCCATCTGCCCCTTTGCACCAGTGTAAAAAAAGAAAAGACAAACTGATTTTATCTTTGCCTGTTTCTCTCCCAGGAGCATGATGAGATTTCCAAGAGAGTTAGAAGGCATATGAGACTTTTCAGCTTGCTGAAACAGTCATTTCTCTCTACTAAATGAGGAAGGTGTTGAGGAGTGGTATTGAAAGTTACTCATTAACTTCTTTACTCTGGCTTTGTAAAACTGACTTCCCCCTCTCTGACTTGCATACAGGAGTTTATGGCAGACCCCCATGATTGAAGTGAGGCGACTGAGGTCACTAAATTTGGCTCCTTCCGTAGAGATAAGAGCTACCATTAAATCCCAGAAAGATACAGCAAATGAGAGTGCAGATAGTACTAGAATATAAACCCTAATTTTGTCAGGGCTATAAATATTAAAATCATAGGCCTTCACCCAGAAGAATGTCTTCAGAGAAGTAAAGGTGATTCAAAGCAAGAGGAAAGCAATTTGGAGAGGACATCCTATACAGGAGAAAATAGAAATGTTTTGATGAGATCTGAGGCACTGTACAAGTTTCGTCTTTCCTTCTGGAAAGTCCCTGCCTCATGAAGGTTTGTCATTTCTCATACCTCATCACAGAAATCATCTTTAAGCAAAAGCAGATTTTTTTTTTTTTCTATTAATGTTGATTTCTGCAAATATGTCTAATATTGCCTTGTCTAAAGTAAAAAGAAATGTAACTTTCATAACTTTATTTCTCTTAACTTTGGTGAAAACAATTTGCATTCACTCTACTAGCTTTTCTTTGTAGGTATGAAAGTGCATTACATCTCCTTTAAGAAAAAATTTTAACAGAAGTTTAAAAGTTAAAGCCCACACAGCATTTTTCCAACAGCAGGTCCTCCAGGCCCAGAGAAGTGGCCTGCAGAAAAACACTTCAGTGTGTTAAGCCTCACTTAAATAACCTGCTAGCACTTTTTAATGCAAAATGTCGATTATAGAGGTGCAGTAGTCGGTAAATAGTTTGGGAAGTTGACATTGACTGTTTGGCCAAAAGTTAAAAGCTGTGGTAATGACCTGTGGTTTCTCAGTTCTTAGGTGTGCTGAACTGAAAATCTGTTAAAGATACTTAACTTGTAGCAGCAGGAGATTTAGCACTTTTAGAAAATCAGAACAAATTATGTTCTCTGAAGTTGAAGTACCCAGAATTTTACTCTCTCATCATCTCCAGGTTGTGCTCTCTCATTTAAGCTGGTCTCACTGCACCTGAACTTTCGCTTCAGTTTTTGTAGTTAGAGGAGATACTTGAGTGTGTGTTCTTGAAGTACTTTTAGTAATTAAAAGAAATTAAGTGATTAAATTACAGTTGTCTGTTAGGCTTCCAAAGAATATGTTCAACTGTAGTGTTTACAGTGGATTTAAATATGAAATAAAAAGTAAAACCACATTTTTGGCCTAAGGAAACATGCAAAGTTTTCCTGATTTTACTTTGAAGGCTTCGTTAAAAATAGCTCACCATCAAACTTCCACTTTTAAAGCTTCTGCTGTGAAATATTTAATGCTCAACACTCAGTCTTTTGACTGTGGACCGTCAGCCCACCAAGGCAGTAGTGAACAGAGAGACTCAACTGATGCATATTGATTAAAAAGAGGATTCTAGACTTGATCAGGGTAGTTCAAAGTGTCTCTTGGGATAAGATTCCGTTCTGGTGCCTGTATATCATAAAAGCACAACTTTCGTGAAACTCTCTATGTGACGTTGCAGGAGAGAAGCAAGAAACAGTGTTAAATACCCTTGGATATTTTCCAGATTATGGAAATGGATATTTTTATTGCTTTACTATTGTTTCATATTCTATCAGAATGTAAATTATTTAACAGATGGATGTACTTATTAGAAGATCTTGAAGTGTGAACATTCCAAGGTGTAGACTTGCTCTTGACTCAGAGTAGGCTAGATCTGTGCTAGAAATCCTCTAGTAAAATAGGATATGTTTATATGCATGCCAGAACCCCTCTTGTAGTGGTATCACATAAACCCTCAATTGTAAACTTAATTTCAGTGAGAACCCACTAAGGGCAATATAAGGCATAGCCTCTTGCCAGTGTGAGCTCTGTGTGTGCTTGGTAGGAGCTGGCAGCAGGGCTTTCTTCTGTGCTTGTGCTGCTAAATATTTCCTGGGCCTAGGAGACCTTCCACCTCCTTTAAAGAAATACATAAACTGCTTTAAAGAGAAATAGACAGAAGATGGTAAAAAGAAAAATAAAAAATGTGAGTGTAGCTATTTGGTAGGACTGTGCCAGGTATATACTGGTGATCTGAAAGTGAGTGATACTTTTGTGTAGTAATAATATGTTTTGATAACTTCATGTTCTACTGTATTCAGCTTATTTAACCCACAAGCTATGATGCTTTAAAATGAATCACAGTTTAAGAAGGATTGAATGCTCTTAATGGAATCCCTCTATACTACGTATAGGTATATTTATCTTGCGTGCCCTTGTATTTTGTTCTTAACTATTGTATTTTCATTATTTTATTTGAGACGATGCAATTATGCCATCTATATAATAAGGAAAGTTCTTAAATCTGAGTAATAGGTAGTGAAGGGTTAAAAATCTAGGGTCCTATTAATGTAGAGAAATGCTGACACAAGTTCTTCAGTCCTTTTCCTGACAGAACACCCATCTTTAATTTGCTCCTCTCTTTACCCATATAACATTGTACATCTGTCCTTGAAAACAGCTCCTGCAGCATGAGCGTAGCCAGTGGAGTCAATTTAGCAAAGGTTGCTGTCTGTGTCCTAGCAGTGCAGGCAGACAGCCTGGAGCTATGACTTATAATCAGCTGAACAGGTATATGAATAATTACTAAAGATAGAAACCTGTGTTAATTGCTGGGTTTAATCCTGGTCTCATAAATTGTTACAGAATCACCCCCCCCCTCTAGCTTTAACCATCACCCTCCTTCTAGCACTAATGTGTCAAAATGAGTCTTTTTCTCAGATCATAAGTAATCCAGTGGATTTGGGAACTTCTTTAGTTTTAAGATTGTTGCTAGTATTTAATCATATCAATACTCTGAGAGTCCTTTATATGGGCTTTGAAGCTTTGAGGCCTTGAAGTATTTGGAGTTGATGGAGAGCTGAGTTTGCCAGTTTCTGAAACAAAAACTGATGCTAAGCTGTTGTTTCTCTTAAAATGAGTGTCTACTAAGAGATTTCTTTAACTCTGCCACTTTCTTTTCAGACCATTCCATTTTTTCTTCAATCACTCTACATTTGGTTATCAAAACTGAGAAAATGATAAAGAATGCCTCTCTCCCTCTAGATCTGTCCTGTTGCTAATACAGTCATCCTCAGTAAGTGGGAAAAATTAAGGGATGCTCTCAGAAATTGATTAGAGTATGAGGGAAAGAGCGACAGTGACTGCATTTGGTCTTCACCAAGAGCATTTTGCCTTATTAGGCTACTTTGCAAGCTAAACTGTACTTTATCTCACAGTCCTCTAAAAATAACTCTGTATGGCTTTCTGGCAGATTGATATAAAAAGTGTATGATGATGGTACATGGGCTTGTTTAAATACAAAGCTAGAGGCATGAGCTGGCCTCCAAATGATGAATATCTTTGTATTCCAGAGTGGAAGCTTTCCAAGACAGTGATGCATAGCCACCAATTTGTAACTTTTCTTTAATTTGTAGCTTTGGACTTTTATCTATTTGATTATTATATAACCCCTCATGTATTTGATATGGCATCATGAAACATCTAAATGCACTTTCGATGGTTTTCTACACTCCACAATTGATTTGAAGAAAGTGACATTCAGTGTTGTTTTCACAGTTTTTTAAATAACAATAAAAACAAACAACAACAAAAATAACAGCAACAGAAATAACCCCCACTGCATCACAACTTTCCCATTTTAATGCTCTCACAGTTCACTCGTACCACAGAGAAGAAGTTCTGTCATGAACTTTCCTATGCATAGAATGTAAATAGTGAAGGTAATGAAGGACATATCTTCTCCTTACATCTTTTCTTACTGCATTTATGTCCCACTCTGGATGTTTGTATCACATATTCCTTCTCACAACTGATACCTTCCTTACATTAATGGATTGGTTTTAAAAAGCAGTAATAAAAAGGATATAAGCAAATAGCCTAGATTTTCTCTCAAACCCATTTTTGGAGTAGAGGCAGCTTAGTGAAATGGGACCAAGAGGAGTCTCCTTGCAGAGGGGAAGAGGCTCCAACTGAGCCAGAAAACCAAAGCAGCATCTCCTCACACTGCTGTGATGGGGCTGGGATGTGGAGTGTTAACTGGATATGAAGGCTTAGAAGAAAAAGATAAAAGAAAATAGTCACTGGGATTGACTATTCATGGAAGGTTTATTCTTTTGAGATCTTAATGAGGAATATTCATACAATTTATATTTCTGGAAAATAATTGTGAGGAGTCAAAGCAGTTCAGACTGGATTTACTATGCCAAGAAGTGTTCAGGAGCCCTCAGAGGCTTCTACTTTCCAAGCTTCAGTTTCATTTACTCTTTTGCATCCCATTAGTTCTACATTGCCTCACAAGCTGCTGTTCTAATAGTTTTCTATCTTCTTTCAGTGAGACCTGATTAAGTTGCTGTCTTCAGAGCTGCCTCCTTATCCCCTTGAACAATTAATCAGGGGGAGAGAAAGCTTAGCTCTAATTAACCCACAGCTTGCCAGAGGTGGGGCTTCTACTGTATGCTCAGTAAAACCAAATAATTTTAGGGAGAATATAGTCTTAACCATCTTGAAAAGCAGCATAAAAAATGTTTTATTGAAGTACATACTAAAACTTTCTTAGACAGGTAGTAGCCCTCACTGTATTTGAAAGTCTTGCTTTGTTATAACAGAGTTTTTAATGCTTCGCAGAACATATGAATGCTGAAAGATTTGTTTGAAATCAAAAGAACGGTTCATCAGATACTCCCCAAAAGTGGTATAAGGCTAAAAATGTCTAAACTACATGAGGACAACCAAGTAATTTGCAAGGTGTGGTATAGAAATATTTTGTAAAAATTCAGTGAAAAATATGAATGCTTTAGAAATCCACTTGATCATGCTGAAAAAATGGATGTTGCATGGAAAGAGCTTCAGTTGATTTCGATTTCCTTCTGATTTTCTAGAGATGTCATGAGCTCTAACCCAGGTACCAAAAGAGGCACTGAAAGCCATTCGTGCCGTGCTCCAGTTTACCAAGGAATTCCACTAGAAGCATCCAAAAGTTAGGAAAACAGTGAAGCTCCCATGTCATGAAAAGCAGATTTTAAGACATACATTAACATTTGTAGGAAAATAAGGGCAGAGCATCCTGGGTGGGGAATGTTGTATGTGTCTTTCAAACTGCCTGATGAACAAGTCAGCTTGTGAGGGAGCAGCTGCAGCGGCTCCGCTGGGTGAAATAGTGCTGGGGACAACTCTGAGCTGATGCCATCAGTACAGTGATACCTTAGGTCTATAAAGCCTCTCTTCTGACTGCCACACTACATTACACATGTGATTTTTCCTTAGTGTACTTTGTTCTTTATTTCTGCATGCTTTAATTACTTCTGCTTCACAGTTTTCTGTAAAAGTGTAGCTGTGAAGGGAACCAAAGATACAGATAAAATGAATGGCTTCGCTGTGTATTTCTGAGTGGTTTTTTTGCATTGTAATTTTATAGATCGTCTTGTTTTCCTGCACATGGTAAAGACATTAAAGCAAAAGAAAGAATTAAGTAAATAGAGATTAGTAAATTGCAACATTATTAGATGGACTGAAGGTAGATCTCATTTTCCAAATATTTTGGCAATTGACGGAAGTGTTCACCAGAGTGCCTAAAGATCTATCCTGAGTCTTTGCAGAGGCTTGAAGGAGCACTGTTTTGTAACAAGAACATGAGCATTTCCACTGTCTTGAAAGTTAAATAGGGCATAAGTGTCTTCTAGAAGATTTTGGGTGTTTTGGTCCAATGGCTGTGTGCATCCAAAACAGCATTTGGTGTTTCCAGGTTCAGACAGAGGGTTCATCAAAACCTTTAGTTACCAAGGGCTACAAGCAAACAATGGTCATCGGCAGCAGGGAAAAAAAGCAGATGCTGTGTTACTAGATTTTATAACTTCACAACCCTTGTTTTATAAAGGAACCAAAGGGTATGTACCTTAGTCATAGAATTCTTTGCAATGTAGTAATCTCTTAAGATAGGACTGAACCGTGTGAAAGGGCCTTCCTTTACTTTGCTTTTAAATACTGGGTTTTCTTTTCACACCTCTTTTTAGAAGGAGTTTATTTGATTATGTAAAAATGCGTTATGCATGAAAGACACTTGATGCAGAGTAAAAGGATTTTAATTTTTGTTTTTTCAAGTACATGGTTGGGTTTTTTTATTGGGATGCAGCCCTTAGATTTATAATGGCTTCAACTGATTCAACCTACTGTGAAACATTAGGAAAAATTGACAAGGCCACTGATCCATGTATTCTGTGTATTTCAACTATGTAATTGTGAGCCTTCTAAAGAGATTTTTGAATCCTTTGAATCAATAGTAAAATATATACATATCCAGGGAACTAATTCTTGGGCAAATAACCTGCTCCAGACAAATATTGTAAGGAACTACCCTGCTGTGTTCAGCAGTGCAGCAAAACTCGTATGAATAAAGATTGGTCCCCGAGATAAACCTTTAAATCTTTGGTCATAGAAAATTTGCATTGCTAAAGGATTATATTATGACTCAGTGGGCAATAACTGCTATTACAGCTACTTGAAGAGATTTTCCTTACCCATTTATGCTTTCTTTCTTTGCTCTTTTCTCAGCATACCTCTCACAATGATATTACAGTAGAACGTGATGCTGTCCCTCCTTGTAGAGTCTACTTGATACTGACGTGTCCAAATGTGTGATTTGTTCTCCACCCCTCTGCACCCTCTCCTTCTTTTGCTGTTGGTGGTCTGCATCTTTATTACAGGTGTTGATCTGTTTGATTAATTTCTTGCAATATCACCAAAGAGGGGCAGGGCAGGAGAGAAGTGGGAATTACGCCCAAAGGCTCCCTCACTTGAAGCAGTTGAAGATAAGCATCACGCTGTTTATGTTGAGCAATCAAAGGCACCTGAACATATTAATGTGTTTACATGATTATCTTGTTCAACAAAAAACATTGGTGTTCCATGGGCATGTGTGTTGCATCATCTCAACTTAAGGACAGGCTTCTGACTTCTTTAAAATACTCTCCTTCAGAGAGGTGTCTTGGCATGGAGAGTGACGAGCAGTACTGTGAGGACGTGGTTTGCCTCTGTGCCAAGCACTGACTGACGGGATTGAGATTTAGAAAGTTTGTTGGTAATATTGTTTCACATTGACAGCATATGCTAAACAGACAAACATTGCCTCCTGCTTTGAGATAAATAAGACTTCTCTGAAAATCTTCCAACTCTTCTCCTTAATCAGCTAGCGGTGGTCCAAGTAAGTGTCTCCTCTTTCCCCCCCGTAGAACTCAAAGATGTCCTGATGCCTGTCTCCCCTCCCCTGTGAGGCTGAGCTGGGACAACAGCCAGCAGCAGGCACACCCCCAGACACTGGGATCCCTGAGGCCTCAACAGAGCCACACAGAGCACAGCCCAGGAGCCTGCTCTCCCACCCCTGCGTAGAAAAGGTGCTTCCCAGTACAGACCCGCTTCTCCCAGCAGTATGTGTCTTCAGTGAGTTGTGTTAGTAGTTACCATCGCCTGAGATAACCTTCCTTGTGATGTAATTTGACATACTGCTGTCAGAGGGGCTTAAACATAGTAATCTTTAAAAATGATTGGGAATTTGCCCTAGAGAAAAAACTGTTACGATTAATTCCTACAAATGATAAACCACTCCTTCTTCAAAATACCGCATGCTATGAAGTGTGATTTAATCCATTTGACTACAGAGCCTGATGCTTCTGACAACTGTGACTCAAATGTCATCACAGAAAGTGATATTTCAAGTGGTAGGGTGGGATTAGAAACCTGCTGAAGATTTGTCAAAGGAGAAGTAAGTACATAATTTTTAGATAAGTGATTTGTCTACACTAAACCACTTCCTCTGAAAAGACAGGCAGCTTTAAAAGAGAAACTTACACTGTTACACTAGAAGGAGCAATTTAATTGCAGAGAAATACTACTTATGATGGTAGGTGGAGAAAAAAAAAAAACAACAACAAAACATAGGATACTGGACAATGTGTTTCCTATACAGAAAAAAAAAAAAAAAATTACTTTTCACCCTCAGAAAATAACTTAATCGAGGCTTTAATGAGGAAGGAGGCAGTCTCGGTGTCTGGGACCTTACAACCACCTGATGCATTCTTGTTGCTGCTTTGTGAGTTGTTTCAAAATAGAAAAAACACCATGATAGCTTATGAATTGTGTGAAAAGTCTGTAAATGCAGTAAAACCTGAAACAAGCACAGAAATGTTCATTCTATCAAGACTTCATGTAACATTAGAGCAACTATCAATTTCATTCACATCCACCAGTGCACTTACATTAGTAGAGCAATTTGATCCTTGTTTTGGTTTATTGACACACTTCTCATTGCTTTGACAGTCCCCTAAAACTTGTGCTTCCTCTATCTCTTCTGCCAGTCTGGCTGTGTAGTTTACACCTCCTTAAAGCATCTGTCTGCTCTGAAAGGCAATGAAAAAAAACGTGTAAGGTTGTGTGTTCTTTTCTTCCATGTGACTGAATCCGAAGTTTGACCAACCGCAATGGAAACTTCATTTTGTGTAAGAGTTTGTTCCAGCAGCGCCGTGGGTCCACCTGCATCTCTGAGGACGTAGCTGGAGGCTTGCCCAGGCTGCACAGACTGTGTGCTGTGGACGCTGGCCCAGCGCTGAGCCCTGGACACCTGTAGCAGCTGTGCTGTTGAGAAGCGTTCCTTCAGCCGCACTCGTGCGGCTCTGAGATTGCACGAAGCGTGGAGGGTTTGGTTTGCAGTTCTGCTCGGTCTGATGGCCGTGGAGAGAAAGCAATAATAATCCTGACAGGCTGGCCTTGAGATCCTACATCAGGAGTGGGAGTTAAGTGAGAGCACACGTAACTCTTACCTGTTCATAGTGGATTCCCTTGGGGGACGGGGAGCGGGGGGAAAGAATGCGATATCTGACAATGCTTTTTGTGGAATCATTATTCAGAGAAGAGCTGCTCTTTGATATCTGCGATAGTTTGCTGCTCCAATCTGTCATGTTGCCGACTCTCTGCTAAGGTGTTTGGGAGGCGCAGTTAAGTGACTGTAAGCATGGCAAGGGAAGCTGGGGCCATTTTTTCACTGAAAGGAATTTTGCTGGAGAGACTGTATGTTTTTCTAGTCTTCCTGGTTTTGTTGTTTGTATTTTGTTTGTTTCTCGCCGGAACCTGCCGGCTGCTTCGCTGCGAGAGGGCCGGGTGTGCCTTTAAGAGGTGGAGGTGCCTTTGTGCAGGTTGTGCGGGGAAGGAAGTGGCTCTGCACCGAGGAGGGTGGCAGGAAAAGGCTGGTGCTGGGCTGGCCACAACTTAAACTGCCACTTTTCCCTTTGAGAGGCAGCAAAGAATTCTCACATTAGCTTCCCGGGGCTAGGCTGCTTGTTGCCTTTTTTCTTTTCCCTTCGGCACTGTCAGTTGAAACGCTGAGCACCGCAGGCACAGCCGGACATATTTAAAACTCTTTCGTGGGCGGCCCTGAACTGGCAGTGGCGTGGGAACGGGGGTGATGTCTTGGGAGCAGTGTGCGGCCGGCAGAGGTGAAGGAACCTGCCCGGGCCGGCTGTCCCGCAGGCGGCAGCGGTTCCGGTGGCGGCCCGCAGCCCCCGCCTGCCTCAGTTTCCCCTGGCGGCGGAGGGACGGCGCTCCGCCGAGCGGGAGCTCTGGGGCACGCTGGGGCCCGCAGTCGGTGCCGCCGCTCCCGCGGGCCCGCCCGGCCCGGCCCGGCCCGGCCCGGCCCGGCGGTCCCTCCTGCCCGAGCGGGGCGCGGCCGGTCCGGAAGGAAACTCCCGGCCGCCGGGCCGCCCGCCTCGGGCGCTGCTCCGCCGCCGGGGCTGCCCTGGACGCTAATTAGCATGACTAGTTTGATGGATTTCGTCAAAAGCATTCAGCAAACAGGGTAGGGGGGAAGCGAGGGCATGAGATTTCCCAAATCTCGAGACTTTTCAGCCCCGCCGCCCTTAATGGTTTGTTGCGCGGGCTCGAACAAGTGTTGCTTCCAATTAATTGATCGAGGGGATTTATTTTAGGATTTTGGCTGGGTGCCAGAGACGGAGGCTTTGTCCTAGCATTTTAAGCACCACCCCTCCTTGCAAGTTTGAAATGTGAGCTGCCTGGGTGGTTTTTTTTTTTTTTTTTTCCTCCTCTCTTTCTCTCTCTTCCTTCTGGCAAAGTGGCTGTGGCTGCGTGTGTGTGTGCGTGTGCGTGCGTGCACGAGAATGAGAGAAGGACATACCTCTCTGTGTAATGGGAAAGCAAGACATGGATCACTAGAGACAGAAAAGAGAACCATCAATATCAGTAACATGCAGCTGAGGTGAGATTTTTCTGAGCGTTTGATTTTCTTAAAACCCTTTCGCAAGATTTACAGCAGCCTTCTGCCATGCTGTATGCCGAAGACGTACTCCCAAGCAATGTCATAGGGATGCTTACATGTCTATCGCCGTTTTAGGTCTGTTCGCGTACGTGTGAAGTTTTAAAGCTTAACCTGATTCTCTTTATTGTCTCTAGAGGGTTGTAGCTTGAGCACAAATAGCCTGTTGGCAAGTACGGCATGAGCCCATTAGCAAGACTCCATCTGTGATTGGTTTTGCCTGGAAACCGGGAGACAAGCAATGAATAATTGATGTGTGTTGTGCAGTAGCTGGACAGGCAAAGAGGAGAGAGAGAGAGAGAGGGAGAAACAGAGCAGGGTGCCCTCAGAGGGGGAGAGCGAACAAGCTTGAAAATAGCTACTGGCTGCCTTGCGCTGAGATGAAGGCAACCCCGGCTGTCTTTGTTCTGCACTGGCTGGTTTCTGCCTAGAAGTGTTTGCAGACATATGTGGCCTCTCTGCAGCAGCAGAGGCGGGCGCGCAGAGGAGGGGCGGCAGAGGAAGCCCAGGCTCGTGAATGGGATGTAACTCGGGGGTAAGTTGGTTCCGGGGGGGCGGGGGCCGTGCGTGCGGGAGCGGGGCCGTGTGTTGCAGCGCCTTCGCCGCGGGGAGAGCGTGTGCGCGGCCGTGTGCCCGAGCGTGTGCACGGCCGTGTGAGCGTGTCTCCGTGCGTGTGCGCGCGTGTGTGTGTGTGCGGGAGCGGGTGCATTGTGGGAGCGGGGCTGGCAGCGATGGCAGCGGGCTCTGCCCGGCCCGAGCGCCGCCGCTGCGCGGGGCTCCCCCCGCCCGGCCTGCGCTCGGCCGCCGCATCCGGCAGCGCGCCTGCTGACCGCATCTGCGGGCACACACCCGGCGGGCGACGCCGGCCATCGGTGGCCTTTGCTGCAACTTTAGCCCGTCTGGCACTGTCAGAACGTGACAAGCTGTTCTGCAAACAGCAGTGACAATACTGCTGCCACCATTTCATTTTTGCTGTCTTTATAAAGACCTTGCCGTGCGCAGCTCACATCTGTGGCTTCATAGAAGATCTCAAAGTAGTATTAGTATCAATGACAGTCTCGGATATTCCAGCTGACGAGTTTCTTGCCCCTTATGTTTAATAGTAGCGAGTGTCTTGTTTATTCTTTTCTTGTGTAAAAACTAAAAAGGTTATTTAATTTGCGTACGATTTAAGGAGTTTCGAGAAAGTTTCAAACTAGTGATGCCAGACTGAAATTTGGGAAGTCGGTTTTATTGTTCAGTTTAGTTTGTTAGCTTAATGCAAAAAATATCTAAGAACTGAATGAAATAGCATATATCAATGTACACCAAAAACAAAATGCAAAGGATCTATACAGCTTCGGTGTTTGCGATTCAGACGTTGACAACATGGTCTGTTGGGGAAAGAGGGGTTGCTATTGTAGAAAACAGTTCTCTGAATCGGAAAAATTGCTGTGTAAGGTAAAATAGACTTTGCATAAAGTAGCATCAGTAATTCTGGGTCCACTAAAGCCACTGTCATAACAAGTTGTGACTTCAGTCATACAAACTGCTCGTCCTGAGTTCAGGTGAGTCCATTATAAGATCTGGTTGAAAATCCCTCACTATCTGTCATCTTTTGCAAAACTAACGCTTTCTGCAGACATCTCATGGGGTGAACTGGGTAAATTGAACCCACGGTTTTGACGACTTACCTTGGCTCAGAATACTATAGAAGATAATGTTCATTCTGCAGATAGTAGATTTTGGAATGAAAAGTTATTATGGAGACAGTTTCTTTCAAGGAGTCATGTCTCATGTTAAGCTAACCAGGTCATTAGGCTGGGGTGACCTAAGAAAAGCAATTAGCATGACTGAAATGCTACTTGGAAGTGGAAGTACATAAAACTAAGATCCAGCTAAAATTGCTCTACGTTACCTAATGTTGCCTGTGGTTTTTGCTCAAGTTAGAAGTGTATTACAGTTATATTGGTAATAAAGTAATTATCAGCGTCTAATCATGCCTAAAAGTGGAAGCTCCTCTGAGTTGAGCAGAAGCATGTCTTTCCATGCTGTCACCAATCTGCTTAGCAGAATTTTGTTCCTCTTTTTGCTTAGCATTTAAATTGAGATGGCAGCTAAAGTGCAATACAACATGTGAACAAAAGTTTGGGTTTATGTAAATTTATTTCAGAAGATCTCAGTCAGTAATGCTGCAGTCTAAATGAACAGAAGAGCATTACCAAAGGCTTGGTATCAAATTTATGGTCAAAGTTTCATTTAAAACACTACTTAACATTTATTTGATTCCCACCCACCCGACCTTTACCCCTTTTTGGAGGAGCCATCAGAAAATCCCGTGGGAAATACATCTGCAAATGCAGTGAAATTTCGCTAGTAAAGAAGGCATCTGAATGAGCAAGGTACAGTTTCATGTTAGCAATTGAAAATACTGATCATAAGAGAGCTTTGAAACTTAGTCATAAGCCTTTAATCTCATGTAGGTCGTAGTAGAATGGGTAAAATGTCAAAGCTGTGTGTGTCAATGTCTCTGTGATCCTGGCTGAAATGTTGCTGTGTTTGTATTTCAGCAGAACACGTGCACTCTCTTGGTGTTACTTGTGCTGAAAGTAGCATTTAGTCCTGGGACCCTTGTGCTGGATGAGTGCTCCAGGAACATCCAAGAAAACTTGTCCACATGGAGTGGGCAGGGGACAGCTATTGGTTACAAAGCAAAGAAGCAGAGCATGCAAACCAACAATGAGAGAAAAATAGAGGATACTTAGGCTCAATGAATAAACAATTTGTTGTTGTAGTAACAGGTGCTGTATTAATTACAGAGAGATTGTTTAGAGAGAATAGTCTGGCAAAACAGGCTTGCTGTTGCCATAAGAGTTAGTACAGCAATTAGTTCAAGAGAGTGTCTGAATCCAATGCCCCAAGCCCCTGCAATTACAAGATGTGTAACTAAGACAAGAGAATAGTGTTTTTCTGTGTCACGAGGTAAGCTGAGGACACAGAAGTTCCCACGTTACCCTCAGCTGTCGCTGGGACTGTGACAATGCAAAACTGCTTTCTCATGACCAGCAAAAGGGACACTGCTGATCAACAGTGACCAAAAATCATTAGAGTGAAGCCATCAGGAAACTGTCACTCTATGGAATGACACAACTGTAACTTCTTTTTTCTCAAAACAAAATAATAGACTGTAATTATATTTAAAAATATCAAAAGAGCTAATTAGGGAAGGAGCTAACCAGCAGAAAAAAACGCCAAAACCTTATCGTGTGAAACATTGTTGAAATGATGTTCCAGAGATCTCAGTGAAGATGCTCTTTGGTTTGCTTCCTCTCCGTGGGAGAGCAGAGAGTGCCACAGGAAATAACCTTCTTCTGAGGCTGCTCTGGCAAGGGAAACTTCTGTTTTCTCTTGGGTGGAGCAAACAGAAGAAGCTGCTCCTAACAGACTGTCATGAAACTGCTTGGAAGCAGCTGGACAGCAAGGTTTTTGCTCAAGGTTAAAAAAAAAAAAAAAAAAAAAAAAGTGGGGAAAAGTTGCTTCCTCCCAGCCCTGCTCAGCTAGTGGAGTTCAGAGCTATGCAAGCTAAAGCTGGGTGATCCAGCTCAAGTCTCAGAAGCCTTGCTGGGCGTGTGGAGAGCTGGGCAGGCTGAGCAGATGCTTCACTACTTCTGGTACCTTGCAGGATACAGCAGACATACCCAGAGAGTTTAAAAAAAAGTCATGTAACAAATGACCCCACTGCATGTCTGCTAAATTTCCTAGAGTTTGTTTTCCTTTCCAGAAGAAACTAGAAAATTCTGTGAGGGAAAAAAAAAAAAAAGAAAAAAAAAAGAAAAAAGAAAAAAAAAAAGGTAGACATGACATCTGTAGTGTGATGTTACTGGCTGTTTCTTTGAAGTAACCAAAACAAACAAAAAAGAAAATTAATTAAAAATAACTAAAAGTTAACACACTTGAAAGAATGTATTGTTACTATCATTTGGCTGTTCTAACAGTAGGATAGGAACCAAAATTCCACAGGGTATACCTTCTTCTAAAACGCTGAAAAAACCCAATGTTTTGGTATATAGAACAGTTGTTTTAGAAGTAACTAAAAACAATTTGAAGTTACTGAACAAAGCCTTTTAAACCAGCCTGTAAAATGATGAGCTAGCCTTCGAATGAAATAGCTGTTTCACTAATTGTGAGGGGTACACCAATGTGCTGTAAAGCAAAGCAGTAATAGCTTCCAAGGCACGGGGAAGAGTGCATATCCATTCATCATCAGGGAGAAAGCAGCCAGCCAGTCTGGCTTTCACTGACAATTCAGTAAGGAAACAAGAGAAACCCAGAAAGAACACAGACAGGTTTTTTTGTTGTTGTTTCTATTTTAAATTGGAAGCTGCTTGAAGACTTTTCTCCTTCAAATCAAGACAAAGTATAGTTATAAAGAAAAATGAGTGACATTGGGACAGTAATTATTTCAGCTATGTGGAAGGCTTCCACTCAGCCCATCTGTAGTAAATACTATACATTTCTTCAGTTCTTGACCTGAATCATTCTTAAATATTCTCTGGAGTGTGTTGCTAATCCTGAGTCTTAGCTTATTTGGGATCATTCTATTGACAGTATTCCAGTGCAACCAATGACAGTTTTACCTATTTCATTTTTAAAAAAAAAAGTTAATTTTGTTATCTGTTGTCTTGTTAGCACCAATAAAATGTTCTCACAGCCAGCTAAGCTCCTCATTCATGTTTATTGTAACTGAAGTACAGCTCTCAGCATTTTGATGAGTAACCCTTAATGTTTGTTTATAAACTTCTAATCCTCAAACTGAATTTTGTTGTTAGTAGTTTGTGGGTTTTATACCTCCTCAGTGCCTTAGGAGGTATAAAAAATTAAGTTTCAGGAGGTAAGCAAGCTGGACTGTTTGCATCCTGGAAGCAGACAAAATCCCACAATTGTTGGTTAATACAAGCTTGTTAGAATGCTATTTAGATATAGTGTTATAGTACCCGGAGAGGTTCATTCTTTCGCGATCTTATCATTAAAACTATCTGTACTGGATTTTCAAAATTATTCTGACCTAACTTAGTTAGAAATAAAGTGAGTAGAGCTTCAGTAGAAGCAGAACTAGGGCAGATGAGAAGAACTGGGATTCCCATAAAAAGCACTCCTTTACTTATTCTTGACCACCTTTTCGTGGTCAACATAAGAAGGTAACAGGGAGAACTAAGGAGTTTGTCACAGGACTCTCTTCAGTTCTCAGCTAGCTATGCTAACCAGTTTGCATTTATGGTTTAATATATTTAACATTTATTAACAGCTTTATTTCTGCATTAGTATGTAGTAGGAAAAGAAAAAATAACTGGGGAGGGGGTGTTGTGCCACTTAGTGCCACTTACTTATCCATATACCAGGCCAGACTTGAAGGAAGGGTGTTAACAGTACTTTTACTGTCTTATCTACTGACACCATCCAACTGTTTTAGAAAGTTAAGGTTTTCAAGCATCAGCCTAACAGCATGGCTTTCAGAGAAGCCTGTCATGATTTACTTATTCATACAGATTGCAGTGGCTTATGTAGTCTTGATCCTGCTTGATCTGCCAGCAGTATTTGCTTCTATTGATCACAGGCTGTTACTTGACTGCCTTGAGCAGCTTGTAGGTCTCCCTGGTTTTGTTAACGGGGTCTGCCACGGATACTTCTCAGCCTCCTCATTTTGCTGCTGTCAGTAGTTTTAACTCCAGATTTCCTGCTCAGACAGATACTCTGCATAATTGTGTCACGCTGGTTGTGTTTCTCAGTAGGTTTCGTAGCTCACCTTAGTGAACTGTGATGCTGAACTGGGGTTCTGTCCTGATTTGGCTGTTAGCTCTGGTTTAAAATGGGTGCTTGGCAATGTGCCTGGCTGTCATGAGGAGTTGGAGGTGTGTAAAAACTCCTCCTATGCTAGGTGTCATAAAATACCATATTTCAGGGAAAAACCAGCAGTGCTTCATGTTCCTATACACCTTTGCTTTCCTACTGTTTTTCTAGCAGCAGGGCAATGGAGAGGTTAGTCTGGAAGAAACTTAGAAACCAGTAGTCTTGCACATAGACAAGTACTGTTAAATTATCCTGCTTCAGCCCACTTTCCAAATGGTTATATATGCTTCCTAACTATTCCTTGGCGTGGAAATACTGTAAATCATTAATTGGCTGATTTACCTGGAAGGTCCTTGACGTAATTTGTGTCTGTCAAGAAGTACGCTTCATCAGACCAAAGCTGCAGTGGAATCAGGTTAGAAACAAACATTCATGTAAGTTTTTATATGGTCTTAGTCCATTAGTAATGGAAGATATTAATTTTTTTACTTAATAACTTCACAACTTATAAATATACTTTTAAGATCTTTGCAGAATAGAAGCGTAGATGGACCTTGTGTCTTTTGTGTTTCTGGTTTTAGTGCAAGACCTTCTTTAGAACGTGCAGTTAAGCTTCTGTGTGTTACTGTTTGTGACACCTTGTATCATTTCGACAGAAACACAGCCCCACAGGTGGTCTTTGAACAGGCGGAACAGTTATTCGAAGGCTGGCTTTTTGAAGAAGTACTTGAGATGGAAATTTATGAGGACCAAGTGATTTTAACTTGTAGGGAGCACTTTCCATCCTTCTATGTAGACACATCTAGTAAAACTAGGATGTTGGCTGCCTGGCTTGCCTGATATTCAGCAAACTTCCTCTTTGTCACTGCATCCACAAAAAATATCAGGGAGATTAATTCTCTCACAGAGAGAGTTTGGGACTTTGGAGAGTTGATCATTAGTGTGCAATACCCTATAATCTTGGATTTTGCATTTTGTGATAAGCAGAACAGAAGATACATTGTATAATATTTCCTAAGTTAGGAGTAGGTTATAGGAGATCAAAAAATGGAAGTTTTAAAGTCCCGTCTTAAGTGCTGACTTTAAATGATTCGCTTGAAGCACTCATGAATCATGTTGCAAAGGCAAAAATGTCTTCCTTGTTAAATGGCTGTAATCTAAAATGTTATAGAGAGCTAAATGATTTATTGATGTCTATTTCTGGGGCGTTTACCTGCACCTGTATCCAGCCCATTCCATTTATTTTGGCTTGCTGACAAATTAGCAGGCTATTTGTATGTCAGATTTGGTCAGTAGTCAGCTCCTTACATATTGAACTGCTGCTAATTTAATTGTTTGTGGTATTGGCAGTTTACTATCCAGATAGATGTCATTCAGGGGAGCTCTTTTGCACAGAGAAGAGAAAAAGCAGAAGATCTATTTGTGTGTATTCTCATAGTGCCTTGTAGAAAGACAGTATGCAGAAGAGAGCCGCTTTCAAGCCTCATCCATGCACACAGGCAACGATCTGTACATTACCTTCCTTTCGGCCAGTTTGGAATGTCAAATATTAGGTTTCATGTTTAGTGGCTGAAATAAGATTAACTCTGTGATTATGGCCATTGTTGCTGTATCTAGGCACCCCTCAAGAGTGAGCAATCCAAATTACATATTGGAGTTTTAACTGCATGTATAAGGTGCATAAATACTCTCCGGGGGAGTTGAAGCGAGCGTTGCCACCTGCAGTGGTTACATTGCAGTGCTTGAGTAAGTTTTGTGGGGTATTGACGGCAAAATTACTGTTTCCTGCTAAATTGTTTTAACTGCTGGCTTGGATCTTCATCGCAGTAAGAATCTGGGCGCTACTTTTCCGTGTCAGAGTGCTCCACTGTTGCACAGAGGCAATTGCAGGTTGCCTGACCTCGGCTGCCAGGGCAGCTCCAGCCCTGCTGCTCCTCTGTGGCACGGCCGTGGCTCGCTGTGTTTGCCAGATGAAGAGGACTAGTGAAACCTATTGTGTGGCTATGTTTTCTTCAGCTTAATTAATCTGATCTTGCAGTCTGAGATTTAAGTAAGACAGGAAATTTGGGCTTTGACACAGCCAAAAAGATTTTCATGGTGTGGAAGCATGTGCTGGCCATCCTGGCCATCTGATTCTGCTAGGGTTCCCTGGGGCTGCAGCTGGGGGCAAGACTCAACCACCGTTTTCTCCTCTCAAACAGCTCCATGGCTGCTACTAAACATTGTTGGCACTGTGCAGCTTGAAATGTTTTATGGTCTTACATCTACTTAACCTTTAATGTTTTCTGTCAACATCTATTATGACCTGGTGGCCTATGGTTAGTAAAATGTGCCCTCACAGGCTGCCAGATACTGTAATGGAATTAAGCCTTTAAAATTATCAGACCTGTCAAAGGCCTTATAATCCTCTGAGAGCTTTAAGTGGTTTCTTACCTTCGCTTCAACACACATTTGACCTGGTTGAAATGGTATTACTGGATTGTTTTGTTTTTACTTCCTATTAATACTTCTAAAACTGGGGGAGGGCAAGCAGAGGAAAAAAATTGATTTCCTTGGCATCTTTATGAGGAGTCTCTTCAGTTCTGTCCCAGATACCTTCTTTATTTTCACTCTCTTGCACTTGTTGCTTAAGCTCTGCAGATATTTCTGTGGGAACTTGCTCCTTTAAGGAAGGGCATAAGGATGCTTCATTATGTGCCTGAGTCAGCCAAAGCACACCGAGGGCTGGCACAAGTCAGGAGGGAATGTCAGGCTTGCTTTGAGGGAGGCTGGACTCAACGAAGTGCTCACAGAAGGTGCTGAACCGACACCTCTGGAAATGAATGTCCTCTGCAGAGTGAGTGTAGGAAGGACAGTAACACTGCAGTTACTCATATTTACCACCTTTGTGCTTTAGTCTGAGCAGAGGATAGTATGAGATTTTGAGATGCTTCACCTTTTGCTAGTTAGCTTTCAGTCACCTGTGGAAATGCTGAAGGTAATTTTCTAGCATTTTAGTGCTGTCCCTGTGATTATAACACAGTGCCTGGTGGGCATTAACATCATGAGTTAATTAGTGGAGAGATACTACATGTATCCTATCCAACAGAAATTGAAATATGCCGTGGAGGAGGCAGTTTGACCGTGTCGCATGCAGCCTTGTAGCCAAGTTTGGCAAGTCACCTTATCTGAGCCTGATTCCTAAGCCTCACTTCAGAGCAGTTTCCTGTCTTTGTGAAGTGGTTGTGAGCCATTTCTTTAAGTTACTGCACATTTTTAACACAGTTTTGTTTTTGAGGAGTGATGCAACTTTGGCTTCTGAAGTAGTGACATGCTGACTCAGTTTCTTACCGCCAGCAGGGTGATGCAAGGTGAGGAAAGAGAATAAAGCCAAAAAAATGCTATTCCAAAATAAAGCAAATAAAATGCTGTCTTCTTTGAAACTTATCATATAAGTGATAGAGGGAAACAGGCAGCAGCCATTTCTCTTGCGAGGAAAAGCCCTTTTATTACAGCAGTTTTGGGGGTTTTTTTTACATTTTTACTCTTCTCACATAGCATAATCAAGCAAGGTTAAAAAAAAAAAAGGTGGTTCCTTCTCCTAAACTGCATGCAGGCATTAGCCCCATCAATAAAATTAATTATAAAAAAATAGTTTAGGTTTTCTGAGGTGACTTTAATTGGGATAGGTGCTGGAATAAATTGGCCTCTTGGGTAAGGAGGACAAAGAGACAAATACCCATCCCCCTAAAAACGTAACTCCTGTTAACAGTTTTTAGAGCAATTGTACTCAGTACTAAATCCTGAGTTGGAATGCTCTGGAATCCTGAACTTCCTACTGGTGTAGGTCTCTTTTTTGTTTGTTGGGGTTTTTTTTGTATACAAATCTCAAGAACCTCCCAGGACACCCACTACTAAGCAGAAGGAATGGAGATGTATGAATGAAACCTGGTGAGTGTCATGAGATGGGCTGTCTCTTCTGATCCCAGGGCTTGAGTATATTGATGGCCAATATTTTTACTTTGTGACAGTCCAGTGAATGATCTCATCAGTTGTTGCTAGCGGGTACAAAAACGATGTGCTTGCGGTAGCAAGACATGTGTTTTTTCTGTGCTTGTCTTGGGATATGAGTGTCAGGCGTGAATGACTTTCCTCTCTGAGTGCAGTTGTCCGCAGCATTTTGGAAAGGTGCAAAGTAGATGACAATTGTTTCTTAGTGGAGGGTGGGGAGAAGGACCCGTCTCAGACATCAAATGCCTGTTCATGTAAAGTTGGGATTCTTTCTGCCTCCTGGGATATTAATGTTTTAGGGATTGTCTAGCTGTTCTAAGAGGGAGTACCTGAACTATTGCAATTTCTACTGTCATGTGATAATGGTGGGGAAAAATATGAGGAGCAATGAATATCTTCTTTCGATACTTAGTGCAGTTTATTTAGCTGGATTGCAAAGACATCAGACACCTTTTTAAAAATAAGTTTTTAGTAAACAACAAGCAAAACAGTTTGTGCAGTCAGACAGGCAGCTTTCCACAGTGGCCAGATTCGCCAGTCCTGATTCTCTGGTATGCTCATCTTAGTGTCAAGTGAAGCAAAGCTGATGCACTGAAAAATGGGAGCTCTGTCAGTGTTTAGGTTATTTAATCCTCAGTGTTGATTCCCAGTTGCAATGGTTTCTGTTACTGGTTTGTTTACTTGGAGCACCCTACTTCTCAATTGTATGTCTCCTGTAGTGAGAGCACATGAGCCTGGGAACACTCAAACTTTGGCCAAGTCATCCAAAATAATGGGTGACAGACACTTCACTTGAAATAGGCATTTGGTTTTCCAGCCATCTCATCAGTTTCAAGGATGTACAAATTGCACAAGGCATCAGGGTGATCCAAGGCAGATTGAGATGAGGGAATTTATTTGAATGAAGCAGAGGCTGATCATAAAAGAACAGTGTATGAGAGTTCAACATTTCTTGTTTCAGTGGAGTCCTAAGTAGTAGCCTGAGTATTCCCTCTGCAGCTCAGTTCTGCCTTCTTTCTGCTCTGTATTTACATAATGGCACTTTCCCCTAACATTTTGCTTCTGTGCCTGTGTTTGTGCAGTACTTTGACTGTCAAAATGTCTGTCTGACTGCAATATGGAAGTTAATGTCTTCGTGTGAAAGTAGTATTTATTATTCATTGTCTTTACACTGAAATGTCTCTGTATTTGTTGATCTTCACAAAGCATGTCAAACAGCTGATAATTTTTCAAAAATCTCACTCTAAATAGTGCTTGTTACCTTTAAGCTGAAGGGTGATTGTGGCTCTCAATTTTCTATCAACGGAACCACCATGAACCACCCTTCTAATTAATGCCATTTCAAGCTGTTGTACAGTTTCACTCATAGTACTTGGCAAATTTTTCAGTCTTCTTCAGAGGACTTTAGATTGTTAACAGACTGAGGCATTTTAAAGAAATGTTACCAGTTGTCACCATCTAAAACTGGATTCTACAGCTGAGTTTTCACATATGTATTTTCATTGTTTTTGTAATCTATTTTGAGATCAGTTTTGCATGAATCAAAGGATCCAAGGGGGGGAGAAAATATCTTAAGTGGCTCTCTCCAGAAGCTTCTCTTGGAGATTTCATTGATGATCAAGATATTTGTGGTCTGTCCTCAACTCACCTTTTTTTCATAATTACACTAGAGATTGAAGATTGTGTTCCATACTGCGTGAGTAGTAATATCTACATACAAGTAGTGACTCAAGCAGTGAAATAATCCATAATCAGATTTCCTCCAGTAACGGTAATTTCTTTCTTAAAAGCAGGAAGATAGCTCCATCTGTGTAGGAAATAGAATAGACCTGTGTTCTGATTTAACACACCTGTAAATAAGCATGGAAAAGAGGAAAAATGCAGGGGAAGAAAAGGCTACCACATCATCAATTCTCTGATAGTTACAGAATTACTAACACTATAACTTCAAGTTAAACTCTGCTAGAAATTAGCCATCAAGCTGGTAACTTCTGCTTACCTTACACTACTCCTTCACATTTTTCCACAGAACTGCGTATGCTTCCTTTTTTATAGACTGAACTCTGAACATTTATCTGCTCTCCACTGAATTTCCATTTTACATGATGTGAAATGCATATACCTTTTGGGAGATAGTGAATTACTTGATTTCAGTGATTTCTTTGAAACCTGGAAGAAAGACTTTAAGATAAAAATGATAAGAAGTGAGGGTGAAATCACCTGGAACGAGATCTGCACATAAAACTTGTGTGTGCATAGAAATGCCATTAAGGGTTGTGCTTATTTACAGCACTCAATGCAGGCAAAAATGCTAGAATAGGTATCATTCTACAATAAAAACGGTGTTTTGCTGATGCTGCTTGTTTCACTCAAGGAATCAGTATAAGCTATAAACCAGCAGGATCTCTTTGCTGATACAAACCATATTTATGATAAGCACACATATCAAACTTTTTGAGGGGTGTTGTGCTGGCAGAATATCTATTGAGATGGTCCCAAGGAATGGAAGAGGCAAGAACCATGCTCCTGGAAGCAACTATCTCTTACTGCTGCTTAGTTGAACTTGCCAAAATTCTCACTAGGTGCTGTTTTCTGGACAATGCTCTCTTGCTGTCTGATACTGTGCATACAGCCTGGGATTGTGTGTTTTGTTAGTCAGTGCAGTTACCATGAAAATGGTAACTTAGAAGGTTTGTTAAGGTGTGTGTTCCAACAAATTTATTTCCAAAGAGTCTCTCCTGGATGTACTTCAGTGTATCTCTCAGCAACTGTCCCCTTGCTCATAGCATCATTTTTCTTTGTCATGGATCATCCATGAATAATTGTAAACCTGCCTAGTCTATAAATTCTGTAGGGAGAAAGAAAGGCTGGCTGTAAAAAAGACTGTAATCATTTGAACTATGCCAAAATGTTACTTATTCACTCAGAAGAGTCTTCTCAGTATTATAGAAATACATAAACACAGCTTTACTCCTTGAGAGGGGTTTTTAGGATCAGTCTGGTGCAGACCTGTATGTAATTCATACATTTCAGTCCAGGAGGACTTGACCCCATCCTGTTTCATCTTGAGTTTCAGGTTCAAAGGACTGTCAAAGAATCAATGAACTCAATTTAAGTGGGTTTGACTTCATTGATAGCAACATTTTCCATATTCCCTGAATTTGCAGTTGCCCAAAACTGTTGACCAAAATGCATCCCAACCCCTCTTGTTCTTTCAGCAACCTCAGCTGTGTTGCCTTTGATAATTTCCTGAAGAAGCAGTTTAGCCTGGTTTCAGTATAAAAATATTCAATTCTAGCTCTGGGTGAAAAGTGCTTTTCATGTATTCCCCAGGCCCCTTGGTTGGTTTTTTTTTTTTTTTTTTTGTCCTTCTGTGCAGTGACCTACCCTTTGGAAAAAAATTGAGACTTGCCAGAGCAAGGCATATTTGCGACTTGGGCAACTCCTGTCTAAACCACTTCTGTAAGTTTTTTGTAAATGAATTAAAATTAAGTTACGCCTTTCACACCAAAATTGATGTGGTCCATTTTTTCCAGCCAAATGGTCTTTAACTGTGTTTGAAATATCTGTTCAAAGATTGTATTACTGCTGGTCTTCATTTTCCATGTTGAATTGCTTCTGTAGAAATGTGTTTGTTTTGGGTTTTTTTCCCTTATCTTTTAGGTTTTGGCAAATAGACCAGTATTTGGATCAAATGACAATAACATGAGGCATCTCTCCATATTCTAGCACTTTAGGTATGATAATTATTTCTTTCTAGCATTTGATAATCACTTGTCTGGAATTTCATGTTTAAAATCCCCTCTGAAAGTCTTGTTAATCCATCAGGAATTAAGTGTTGATGTTACAGTTCAGTGAAACCAACGTGTTGCCCGAGGTGGGTCTAAGATTGCTTCCCATGTGGAGCCTGTTTGCAGAGCAGTGTCCTTTCCCTGCCTGAGGAAGCCTGTGCTGAACTCAGAAGTGCAAGGGTGTGTCAGCCCTCACCTGTTCTTGTGCACTGTGTGCATGCAGGCAGGAGGCCACAGGGCAGATCACTTTGATTATACTGCTGTAGCTAGTTTTTCCATTTGAAAATGAATCGTGTTTTCATCTGCATGCTGGTTTATTGAAATAACAGTTTAAAGTAAAAACAATTCAGTAATTTGATTTGGTTTCAGTAATTGTAGAATTCAGCTGTTAATCACAAATGGAATTCTTTAATTTCTATTAATGACTATTAAAATTTTCTATTCTCATTAGAACATAAAAAGTGGGAAAAATTAAGTTCAGACAAAACTTTAACAGCTGCAATCCCAGAAGAAGTTCAGCTTGGGTGAAATGCAGTCAGGACTGGGGCATGCTGTTACAAGTAACCAGCATATAGTGATCCTGATCCCTGCATAGTGCTTTACTGACATGTCTGTCCCTGTACTCCATTCCCCAGAGATAGTGTGTTTTCTCTCTGCAGAAGGGTTGTGTCTGTCAGCAGAAAAGATGATGTGTGCTCCTTTTGGGCTGCATAACTAAAGCTGCTGCTAGTAATCCAATTTCAGAATAAAGGCAGCTGAATAAAGAGTTATAACATCCAAAACATAAGCAGGATAGCTGAAGTCCATCAGCACAGGAATAACATAACATTATACCAACAGTGGCAGGCAACACACCTGAATCTGGTGTTAGTCAGGCTGAGGAGGAAGTCCTTAAGTTAAAGAAGATATTAGTACAAGTGTGGGGAAATAAAGTGTCTAGTAGCAATAGTGAACTTCAGATGTGCTTTTTGCTTTACAAGCCAAGGGTGTTTTTGACTTACTTTGAGAAGTTCAGCTAAAAAAAACCTATGAAGAATTGATGTACAAAGAGATACCAGTGTTTTGTCTCAATTTTGAGAGCAGGTTTTCAAGATTTCTCTCCTGCTCAGGGGAGGGGCTGGCCAATGTTCTGGTTGCTGTGTGTGCAGAGGCAGATGGGCGGATGTACCTGCCTGACTTTCCTGTGTGACAGCTGTATCCATTCGTCTGCATTTGCTGTCTCAGTGTCTCCAGTGCCATATGTTCTTTTTTTTAAATAAACAGGTATATAATAGTTAGGACAGATGTGAGTAGCAAGAGGGCATAAGCAAAAGAATGATTTGGAACAAGACTCAACTGATTGATCTTGACACCAGTTGTCTTAACCGGTTCATGGCAGAACTGAATTAGTATGTGCCTTACAGTTGCTTTCACCGTTCCTGCCAGTGGAAGGGTATCTTCAATCAACTTACAATTTTAGTGTCTGTCTGTCTTCTCATGACTCATTAGTGTTAGTGATTACATCCTTTTTGAGCTTAGCAACTTGCCTGTTGCTTACTAATATGCTTGAGGAGTGTTGCAGATTGGTATTGGAGACAGCCTAGTCAGTGTCGACAGCAGAGAGGCTCATGCAACTGTTTGTTTGGTTTAATTTAATTTCATCAGTACAGACTCATTGAGGTAAAGACTTCTTTGAAATGCCTTAGAAAACAATAGTATTAAAAGCATCAAATATAAACACGAAGGAATTGGCATTAAATTACCGAGAAATGACAGCTGGAAATGTAATCATGTAGACAGGTAGTTTATAGTAAGACACATTGTTGAGTTGCACATACTTCATTCAAAAAGATACTGGGAGTGTGTCAGTGTATGCAGTGGAGAGAGGTAGTTTCACCTGTGAGGGAGGAGTTCTTTGTTTTCAATTTTATCCTGAATTGTGAAGTCTGGAAGGTTATTGTTTTCTTAGAGAAGAGCATCTTTGAAAACAATACCTACTATTATGTCTGATCATCTTCTTCTTTTCCCTTGTTAACAATCTACCACATCTAGCTATGAACAAGCACAGCTCTTAAATATGAATGGGATTCTCATTATTTGCTACCTGCACCTGATTTCTTTCTTCCCCAACCTCTGGTGTTAATGAGCATTACTTCACAATAGTTTCTTATTCTCATAATGTGTTTTAGAACAGGCAGTGTTAAGATTAAAGACGATAAGTGAGGAATGCTAAAAAAGCCTTTTTAGAGACGCTTATCAGAGTTTTGATTCCCACATTGATAGCATAAGCTAAGGATTTATGAATCAAACACAGTTCTGAACTGCATTCTCCAATACTGCTTTTAATCTGATTTGTTGCTGTTGCTTGCGTATTTACACTTCTTAAGGTGTCAGGAGGAAATACTGTATCATAAATAAGACATCAGAATGAAATTTAGCCTAAGCAAACCTTAGCAACCTTAGCATTTGTTGCTCAGCAGACAGAAAATAATTCTACTGGCCCAATTCAACGTGATTTTGAAAGAGCAACCCAATGTAAGTTTGCTGGGAGAATACAGAGAAATCCCAGGTGACCTGAGAAGACTCTAGCAAATTCACTGCAGGATTGTCTCCTTTACAACCCGCTCGGTTTTCCGGGGTGAAGCGCTGCAATAAGCTCTGCACTGGTGTCTCCTCCTTGATGAGCTGCAGTGGTTCCGTGGCCTGCTCGGGTTCCAGTGCCCACCATGGGCAGCACTTGCATGTGGGACTGGGGTGTGGGGTGGGGCCAAAAGCCTGACACAGGTCTGCAACTTCTCTCTCCAGAGAGTTCTTGTTTCGTGATGGAGAGGGCAAGGTCAACATCCCTGGGCCTAGAAAAGTAAATGGAATTTTTAACAGATAAAATCCTGTCCTTGCAGCAATTGATGTCGGTTTTGCCACTCTTCTGAGCACACTCAAAATTTCACCAGGGTAGTTCATTTTCTTGTACTTGTTTCTCCCATTCCTTAGAATATAGAAACTTGAATACATTCCCTGCAATTCATGTGCATTTTAGACCTGATAGCTAACAACTCCTGATATGCATTCCATAATCCAGCCTTCAGGTTTCAAATGCTGCCTTAGATGCAAACGTAAGATAAGCACATTACTAGTGTGACCTGCACATACTTCTTGTCTTTTGGCCATATGATCTCTATGCATCATCATGCCTCCTGCTTCACATTCTATTAATTTTTTATGAGCTTCATTAGAACTGTAAAGCACAAGCTGTTTTCATGTAGAGGGTTTTTATGGTGACTAAACATCGGAGAAAAGAAAACAAATAATTGTCCCACTATACATATTGCCTAGAATGAACAGATTGATTTAAAATGCACTGCTCCAATGCTTTATATAGGCATCAGGCTTGTATGATTCAGTTCTTATTTTCTGGCCTTCAGTTTGCTAATCCTGATTTTCCAGTTTGTCACTTTTTTGTTTTTTTAGCTAAGTCTGTTTCCTATTTAACTAATGCATGAAGATTGTGTGTTGCTTTCATTGGAGAGGTAAACATCGAATAGAATCATTAGGTAAGAAAAATTGCTAGGTCTTTTTTGAAGTTAGTAACCTACATTTCAGAAAATTACCTTTTTTTTTTTTTCCTTGCCCTTTTGATCTTAGATGTCACGTGTGACAAATTTATGAAACTTGCTGTACTTCTAAGAACAAGAGCTAATGTTTAATGTCCATTTATGTAATTTATATTTTCCAATGTCAGTGAGCATGTGTACATATAAATGCTTAATTTTACTTTAAGTTCCACTCTGTTCTTGGCTTCATATAAATACTTTGTAATAGGGATTTCAATGCACTTGACTGTGTGAAGGAGAAAAACTAGCAGGAGTAAAAAATCATGTATTCTTTTCTGAATACCAGTAACATAATTTTGAAACCTTTCTGTCAAGTGTAACTTTTCCATGACACTTGGTGTTCATTAATAATGCAGGTTTTTACCGTTTACTCCATCAGGTGTCTGTGTTTCTTCAGATGTGTTTGCTGATCTCTGAATCTTTTGTTTGCTTAACAAACTTTTAAGACAGAGAAACCAAAACCATACTACATTTCATTGAACAATGAGCCTTTGACTTAAGCAGCAGTAATTAAAGTACTATCGGTGTTTCCTTCTTATGTCCCATGTTTCTATCCACTACCATAAATTGATGATTTTGTGTAATTTTTACAGTGTTGTGCCCTTAATCCTCTAAGGTTGTACAGATTTAAAACCCACTTGTATTTTAACCTTGTACAAATGGTCATTTTCATGAAAACAAAATGTAGTGTGGCATCCGCTTGTCCATACCTTGTTGTTGTTCCCCATATTGTCTTTTTTTAATCCAGAAGTGTGCCATCTGCAACTGTCATATTACTTTAAAATTCTTTCCAGAGGCTGGATGAATGCATTGAACACCTTTCATTTTTGATGTGATTTCGGTCCCCCATGGCCTGTTAATTGTTTGCCGTGGTCAGGACTGCTGCTTCTGTCTGTGTTCCTGTTTAGTGCTCCCAAGGAGGGGACAGAACACTTTGCTGCACATCCCATGACCACCGAGCCTCCAGAGTTTGCTGGGAGGTTTGTCCAAGGCTTTTCAAAGGCACACTTGAGTTACATGACCAAGCTTCACTTCAGGCTGTCTTCATTGACACCTTCAAAGATCTGTGCTGGTTTGCCAGCATGGTCAGTCCAATGTTCCCAGTGACCTGATCTGACACCCTTTAAACTGGGACTCTGCACACCTCAGGTGTTTCACCCTGGGCTAAACTCTGTGCTCTGAAGAAGGACAGTACTTGTTTCTGTCGCCAGTGCAGAGTGCAATTAAGTTACATCCTCTTAGACTGTAAAGTACATGGTAAATAACACGCACGGAGCTCTGGTCTGGTGCTGTAACTGCCGAAATTACAGATATTAATTGGTCCACTTCTCCTTGAACAAGCTTTTCAAATATCTTGTTCATAAGGTTCAAATTTCATGTCAGCAATATAAGCCTTGCAGGCCAAATAAAAAGCAGGGCTTTAGCTGACATTCTAGCGCAAGTCAGCTGTCTGCTCCTGCGCTCTGTTTTTATAAATTTGGTACCAGGGCTTCATAATCAAGGTCAGTTTCAGAAAGCAGCTAAAGGAGACAGGGTTGTCTGCCTGCTGGTTGCACTGGGCTGGATAGAAGGGCTCTGGTCAAGTCGCCTGTGTGGAATTTTCTTTTTATTCATCACGCTCTACTGTAGTCATTTGCACAAAGCATGCTTTTAAACGAGTAATGAGTGCTTTCCTGTTTGGCAGTTGGTTAAACTGGACTTTGTGTCACAGTTCTTCATAATCCACTCGCACAAGACCTAAAATACTCAAGACTGGTAGGGGGGCAAAAAGCTCTGTCTGGCTCATGCTGTTTTGAGGAAAAGGGAGTCTTGGGGTGGAGAGGGAGGAGCCCTGCGAAGACCTACAAATTATGCAGTGTACTTTCTGTCCATGAAAGTTTCTCTTGTGAGTGAGTGAATGAGTGAAGCTGCATTTTTAGACTCACAGACAAAGCAACTTTTGCAACAACTGGCTTTTCTCCAAATCACACTTTCAGTGCTTACTCTATATATTTTTATTATTATTATTTGAAATATATAATGATAGGTTGCTTGAAAGTAGTCTGAGGGTTTGAGTCAAACATCCAGTGTCCATTTAGTGATAGATCATTTTCCTGGGCAGCGAGGCTCTGTTGAGCCTCTCTGGCAGAGTGTCCCTGTTTTAGGAGAAATTTCCTTCTCTGGCATCTCATCTTTCTACTGAGAACTGCCTCATGCTTGCAGAGGAAGTCAGAAGCTGAATCAAATTCAGATTTCAGACTGTTATTATTTACCTTTTGCTGCACCTTGTAAATGGCCTCTGTGACCTCAGCATCTATCTTTCAATTTAAAATATGGTGACTTCAACTTCTGAAGTCAGTGGAGATCTAGTTTAGGGTTCTACCTTGATTGGCTTCAGTTGTGTTTCCTCTTACAACTTATTCCAGGTATGAGTTGGTACTTTGTGGTTTGGCCTACCTGCCTTTCATGTGAGAACAATCCGATTTTTTTGCAGGTTTTGAGATAATTAATTTTTTTTTTTTTTTTTTTTTACTTTAAAAACATGAAGTGCAGTAAAATCTAATGAGATGACAAAATTTATTGGCCATTATAAAAAACAACTGATGTACTCTGTTTTTAACTACAGGGTGTTCCAATGGCTATTAAAACAAGGGCTTGTTACAAGCTTTCCTGATCATTTCTCAAGACATCTGCATTGCAAAGTCCAGTCTTCAGAGCTGTAAAAATGAAAAGATGTCTCATGAAAAACCAAAGTATCTAGTTAAAAGTGAAAATTGCAGTTCAGCAAGTTGAGGTAACTTAAAAAAATTATTAAAATGAGCAGATCCCTCTCGCACTTGGTTTAAGGATTATCTCATGGTTTAAGAAGTGTCTCTTTGGCGGTATCACCAGCAAAAGTAAAAAAGAAAATCTTCTTTATGTCATATGCTCTAACCAGTATTGTAGCACCAAACTTATTTCAGCAGTTACAAAGATAATTTTACCACTCCGTCTTTGTGGAATTAAAGTGCTTGTCAGAGCATTTTTTAATTAGTCCTACATGGATAGGTACATTGCAGCAGAATTTTAGGTATATTTCTAGCAAAGGCAGGATTGTTAGGGCTCATCATACTAATCATAAGACTGGTTTGGGAACGTATCCTTTTGTGGGGTTTTAACAGTTCAGGCTGAAATTTAACAAAGGAGGCATCTGAAACTGAAGGGGGAAGAAAGAGGGAAAGGAAAAAAAGAGGAAGGAAAGAAGAGTGTGTGCGTATCTGCGTGCGTGTGTTTGAAACTAAATACGTACTTCAGAGAGCAGGCTAGGACATTGTTTATGAGGAAGAAAAATTATTGATCTTTTCCTTCTAGAGTAGAGTGTTTCCCAGTTGGCAAGACAGTGGCCTTTGAGTAGCAAAATCATCAAGATTCTTTTGTCATTTCTAAAACAAAATCTACCCAGTGTTGGCTAAGCTGATACGCAGCGGAACGAGTGTGGTTTGTAAGTACTCACCAGGGACCTCCCTGGCTTTAGAAGAGAAAATCTCCGAAGATCTCCTCGTGTGTGCCCGTGTTTGAACTGCTCCCAGCTTCGGCTGCTAACCAGCATGTTCAGGCGCCGGCTGGGCAGCAGAGCGAGGCCAGCCCTCCTTGGCGGCTGCTGCGAGCCACGAGCGCAGGAACCGCTCACGTTAGCAGCGTCTACTCACAGGGCTCGAGAGTTCGGCTGCACACTGTATCCAGCAGAAAAAACACAGCGTTTGCTCTTGTACATCCCCCGTCCTGTGCTTCCTGTCGGGACGTTTGCATGTTCTGCTATCAAGGATGTGATATTTCCCACTGAAAAAATATGGAAGCTGAGAGATTGCTGAAGTGGATCATTTTGAATATGTTACTGTTGAACTGATCTAATTTAAATTGACTGCAACTTATTTTACTGTATCTGTTCACAATGGACTACTAATTTACAAACAGTGGAGTAGTACACAGTTTAAATGTTCAGTTACATGATGGTTTTGGTTTTTTTTTATTCTTCCTAGTTCATTTTCCTAGGAGCAAGATGTAAAACCTGAAATCATATTGTGAGCATTAGAGATGTTGGAATTCACTTGACTAACGTGAAACATCCTCTCAATTTTTTTCTCTAAAGGTTAAATATTTGTGGTGCCATTTATTCCATCTCCTCCCTGTCTGCTCCTTGAGCTACCCGGTTAGAGGTGTGCACACAGAGGGGATGCATCCCCTCACATCCCTGCCTGAGGCTCTGTGGCTCCTGTGGTTACACAGGCAGTCGGGGTTAGCTCAGCTACACCTGTGTTCTGGCTTGATTTGCAGTTACTGAAGTGGCAATTAAATCTAAATGGGGCCCATCTGCTTTCTGAACTACAGTGACTGCTTAAAGTAACGGGGAGCGAGGCTCGTATCATCGCTTTTGGTCAAATATCCAAGGTGTTTGAGCATTTTTATTCATAAATTTTCTCAAGTTCAGTCATCACAAGCGAGACTTGAATGTGTTTGGAACTGAAAATTTGGATTAATTAGAAATCATTAAAAAAGCCCAGCGTAATCACTCTCTATATGAAGAAATTGTAGATGACTTCCGTGCATGTAAAAATACCATGGGCTAATTAAAATAAAATCTTAGGAGTTGGGCATTAGTGTTCTGAATTGTTGCTTTCATTCCTGAGTTGACCCACAGCTTTCTGCAGCCTGCTGCAGGGGTTAGCAGGCCTGGGAACTGAGCATCTTCCAGTGCCTGTTGGGAGCTCATTTCTTTCCAGTCCTTGGTAGACAAGTTGTTCTTAAGCTGGGACGTGGCAGGTGTGCAAGGGAGTAATGGGAGAGTTCATGAAACCGTTTCACTTCCCACTGCCCACACAAACTTTTTTTCCCACCCAGCTTTTCTTCCCTTTTCTCCGGTTCTTTCCTGAGCTGAGCTGCAGATGGGGTCTGTCTGGTGTACTGTTTGCAAACACAAGTTAGGCTGTGACCTCCTGCTTCTTGTGTAGGGGGTTTTAGTGCACCTTTTTTCTGTTTACTCTTTTGTTTCTTGCACATTGTTTTTTGTGACCTCTTTGGTTTATCTACTTGTGTTTACTCTGTTTTAAGCAAGGTAACAAGCAGCTAATCTTGTATTCATTGTCAGTAGTTTGTTATGCCTTGTTCTGAGTGTACTTTACTATTAATAACCAGAACATTCCTTAATATGGACTTTTAAACTGAACAAGGTAAATGCAAACCTGACAAGTCCCCATGGTGCAAGTCATGAGGCAGCACATGATAACATAATATTTTTGATGGCTTTGATAATAATTTAGAATGATAAATGATTTCACCAGATATAGGTATTATGACTCTTAGTATTTCATTGGGCAGCTTCTTGTATGATCCTCATTCTTTCCATCATTACTTTAATGCCACGTACAAAAGAACTGTTTTATTGAGGTTAAAGTATTTATTGTTATTAGTTATCATATCTAAATCAAAGTTGTGCTAAGCACTCTGCAAACATCTTTGAAGAGACCGTCTCTGCTCCAAAGAGTGGAGCAGATTAATACTTCCGTTTTTTCACCTTACTGCTTAACACTGCTTTTTTTGCACTCATTCCTCTTTGTAGTACTAGTCATGATAATTAGATAGCCAATTTTTATCTGGATTGAATGCAACTTCCCAATGAATTAAAAAAAAAAAAACAAAAAAACAAAAAAAAAAACCCAAAAAAACAAAAAACAAAAACAGTGCATCATCAGATTGGATAAAAATGTTGAAAGACTTGTGTTCAGTGAGACACTGCTGGGAGCTTGTGTCTAAAAAAGGAGTATTTCCTGCTTTTTAGATGTTTGGTTTCAATCAGGAGTAAATTATAACTTTCCTGCATGTATGTTAGGATTGAGATTGTTGCATTTTCAGTTCTACAAGTGTGCAAGATTATTGTTTAAAATTTCTGAGCTGATGTTGCATGTCCAAACACTGGAAGGGGCTTCTCTGACCCCTGTAAGGTGCATCTGGTAAAGTAAGCATACTGGAAATAGTTTTTTTCATTGCCATGGACAGATGAAAATATGCTGTGAACTCAAGAGACCATTGGCTTCATCCACTGTAGTTTCTCATCTTTATTAAAGGAGGTCTTTAGTAAAGACCTTATGACTTCCAGTCACAGAATGTCTGGAACACAGCAGTATCAGTTGCAAGAGATTACAACTGTCTTTGTTAATTGCTCTTTTGTTACTGCTCATTAGTGCAGTGCCTGTACTTCTCTCTACTCTTTCTCCCCTCACCTTAGTTCACAGGAGTCCAGACTGTGGATTTTGCTGGGTTTTTTTTAATCAGTGTCTAGCTGCAGAAACTTTAGTCAGGAACCTGTCTGACAGAAAGTTGTCATTTGTTTCATCGTGATACCTATAGTAATGTTTGCTGTAAATCACGTGACATTCTTCCAGCCTTCTTTTATAAAGTCTTTATGCCCTTTTTAATATATCCCTTTTATCTTACAAAGCTGTTCATTTGGGCTTACCCATGTTGTGTTCTGCTTTCTTTTTTGGATTCTTAGATTTTTTCGGGATGAAATACATTTTTGCTTTACAAGGCTTTCTTAAATGTACCTTCTCTACTAGTTTATGCCAGCCCGTAATAGCAGGGGCTTAGTCTGTACTCCATGAAAGCTTTGAGATACTACCTTTTATAAATACTGCAGTGAACTAGACTATTTCACTTTAAAGCTTTGATTGCTTGAGGGTAGGTTTCAGCTTTGAACCCTCTTTTCTCCATTTAATGATCTGGCTCGGGTTGGTGGACTGGTGCTGGAGTTGTCTGTGGTCATTGCTCCAGTGTCAAATAGGCTGCAGAGTTGAATGCTTTCTCAGAACATGCATGTGCATGGAAGGCTGCTTAAAAAGGAAGATTTTTAGCCTTTGCCACTTTGTTGTTATTTATTCTCCAGCGTTTAGTGGTGCGTTTGCTCGGGCAAAACTTTGCAGCGAGTTTTTAGAATCCCTGTTTTATTTTCTGCTACATAAATCTGTGCTTTTTTTCAGCTGCCTTGCAGGAACTCCTGTCAGATTAGCATGGTCTAGTGGTCTGCATCCAGGCTAGGAAAAGAGCCTTTAATCCCTCATCTGATGTTGAGTGCATGATCCTCTCCTCTTCAGGATGCTGTGAATGACTGTGAATGTATGTCCTTATTGACTGGCATTATCCTCCTCCAGAGAAGTTCCTCTCTCCATTCAAGACACCCTGGTGCATAGATGTGAAAATCCTGTTTCTCATTTTCTCCTTCCTGGTCTTTTTGTCAATATTTGCCCCAAGAGGTTTCTCAGGGAGTGTGGATAGTCTCAGCAGCAGAAATGTGTCAGAAGAGACAGAAATTTTCACATAGCCATACCAGTCAGTACCTCAGTACCTCACCAGTAACTAGTCTCCCTGACATTCCAACCTGAGTATTTTCCCTAAAGGATTAGCTCCCTGCCTTAGGTTCCCCCTTTGTGAAGCTAGGATGATGTTCTGTTCACAGGATTAGGTGAGGATTAGCTGGTGTTTACGAGACTTGCAGATAAAAGAAGCGCTTTGTTTACGTGTGTATCTTCTAGGCTGTGTGGTCTCCATCGCTTGGCAGTGCTCAACTCTGCATTAGAGAAACATCTGATGTAGGATACTGTTATACAGTCATTGTTACAGATAGTTACTAACATGGGCCTGAATATTTAGAAGTCAATCCCTCTTCTCAAAAACTGAAGCATTTTACAGGTTGAAAATACTTGGTCCCGTTCTCTTCTTCTTATTATTATTATTATTATTATTATTGTTGTTGCTGCCTTTAAAATGTTTTGTATTAGTGTTGACGCATGGGATTTTTGTGGACATTCTGGAAATATCAATGATATTTCTGGCCTAATGACTGTAAGTACTTCTAAAGGTAGAAAGAAACACAGTGCCATCTTTCAAAAATTGTCTTTCTAGACAGTCAGACAATGTCTGCTGTTACCTCTCTCTACCAAATACCCCTAGTTCATGAATTATAGTAGCTGGAAGCTGAAATTCAGAGTGTTTCTTCTGCTTCTTTTATAATTTCTGAAAATAAAGGTTTTGCAGCAATTGGAATCAGCTAACTGTCTTGTTGAAAATACATCTTGTTCTTCCCTAGTGATATTGGCTCTGTGGGGCTTTCTTAGTAACATGAACAGATATGACTCAGAAGACAGAGAGAGAACAACTGTGTTGTGTAGGAAGTTAAAAAATGGGGTTTTAACCATTTTGTTTTGGCCAACACCACAGTCAAGCTGCAATGCCTGCCTTTTTTATTTTTGGGTTTTTAAATTTTTTAATTTTATTTTTCTTCTTGGCAGCCAGTAGAACTGGAGCTGGTATCCTGAATTGATCTTAACAATCCATGAGAAATCCAAGAGAGAACAAAGGAGGTGTTCTCAACAGTATGTGATATTTAGAAGTGCTGTAGTTTCTAGTTTTCATAGCATCAAACTGCAGATTGCAAATGCAGATTGTTTTATATTGCAATAAGCAAGATGAGGTAGGTATTGCATAAAATATTACTTGAGTTGGGCCAAATTTAGATGATTTGGCTTTTGGAGGCCTTTCTTACATGGAAAACCTCTAATCAGGAAGAAGATGTAGTAGAAACTTGTTCTTGAAGTAAAATACAGGATGAAAAGTACACAGTGAGATGAGAGAGGTGGGAGTACATGATAAAATTCCACCTTCTTGGAGCCCATCTAATTACCTTCTCTCTTATTAAGCAGACAGCACCCTCAGGTCTGGTCCTTGATCCCTTTGTCCTTGTTCACTGGGTTTCTGTTACTCTTGAGGGTTCTCTTCATCTTTCCTCCACCCTTAGGTTTTCAAAATTACCACAGTCTATTCCCCTTAGAGAAAATTTCATAATATTTGACTGCAAATGTGTTCTTTCATTCAACCAGCTCCCTTCAGAAAACATTCCTGTGTTAATTTCCCTGAGAAATGTTTGCCCATGACTTCTTGGTTTTGAAATTTTATTGCATTTCTTTTAAGTTCTTTATGGAAGGAGCCAGTCCTTGTGTGTTTGTGAAAGGGCATTTATATAGTCCCCAGACATTGGGTAGCCAGGCACAGTCTGTATGTGATAACATATCTGTAACCTTTCAGAAACCTTATCTTTAACATATTATTTTTTGCTCTAATTTCTCTTGGGTTTATCCTCTGTTCTAGCCACTTTCCCACATTTCTTAATTTACATCAGTAAAATTATAAATACATTCTGCTAGACTAACATAGAAGTACTTCTTAATGTACGAAGGAGAAGTTACATTTTTATTGTACACATGAAATGGTGTATTGAAGGAGAAAAGATCGTATTGGTAGAGTTTATGTAAATGTAGTTAAGAGATTGTGCTTCAGACCACTAAAATTACAATATTTTCAACCAGCTTCAGTAGGAGCAGGAGCTAATCCAAAATTATTCTGACCAGGAAGGTAGAATTGCTGGGATCCATCTGCTTGAATAGCATCTTACTGTGTTTTACAGTAATATTTGATGTTCTGATGTCCATTTTGGTTGTGATTCTTCTTTCCAGATGTTCTGGGAACATGAAATAGACGTGGTTGCTATTTAGATAAGATGCTTGCTCAGTGTTTTTTTTTACAAACTGCTGCTCTTCTACAGACAGTGAAAGAGAACCTCTGTCCCTGGAAAATACTCTGCAGAATTAAGGGTGCTTGAAGTCTTGGGAAATACTCGGTGTCAATTGCTGCCCTTTCTCTTCCTTTATCTTCTCCTCAATAGTACATGCTCTCCTCAGTTTTAGGTTCCAATGATGAAAATCGTACCCTGATAATGTCTTGTGGCCTTCCTTAAACTGCAGGCTCTGTTGGTCATGTCAGGTTGTATTCCAGTCATTTTCCCAGAAAATGCTCCAAGGAGCTTCATACAACTCATTTGAAATGCTTTCCTATTTATGTTTGTTACTACTGCCATGGGACTGTTTCAGCATCCAAATTGTATTGTTTGTTTTCTTTTTAAAATCATCCTTTTGCACTGCACTGAAAGATTTCCTGTAGAAAATGAGTGCTAGAATCCGGTTCCGTATGTAATTAGGGATTTGCTACTTCCTCTGCTGCCCCAGCCTGGTCTATTCCCAGCAGGCAGGGCAGCATCAGGAGCAGCTCCAGAGTGTTCCATCCATGCTGTGCTGGGTCAGGAGCAGCTCCAGAGTGTTCCATCCATGCTGTGCTGGGTCAGGAGCAGCTCCAGAATGTTCCATCCATGCTGTGCTGTGTCAGGAGCCCCTCCAGAGTGTCTCATCCATGCTGTGCTGGGTCAGGAGCAGCTCCAGAGTGTTCCATCCATGCTGTGCTGGGTCAGGAGCAGCTCCAGAGTGTTCCATCCATGCTGTGCTGGGTCAGGAGCCCCTCCAGTGTGTCCCATCCCTCTGTGCTGTGTCAGGAGCAGCTCCAGAGTGTTCCATCCATGCTGTGCTGTGTCAGGAGCCCCTCCAGCGTGTCTCATCCATGCTGTGCTGTGTCAGGAGCCCCTCCAGCGTGTCTCATCCATGCTGTGCTGTGTCAGGAGCCCCTCCAGCGTGTCCCATCCATGCTGTGCTGGGTCAGGAGCCCCTCCAGCGTGTCCCATCCATGCTGTGCTGTGTCAGGAGCCCCTCCAGCATGTCCCATCCATGCTGTGCTGGGTCAGGAGCCCCTCCAGAGTGTGCCATCCATGCTGTGCTGTGTCAGGAGCCCCTCCAGAGTGTGCCATCCATGCTGTGCTGGGTCAGGAGCCCCTCCAGAGTGTGGCATCCATTCTGTGCTGTGTCAGGAGCCCCTCCAGAGTGTGCCATCCATGCTGTGCTGGGTCAGGAGCCCCTCCAGCATGTCCCATCCCTCTGTGCTGTCTGGCTGCCGTTCACACCCTCCCCCTCCCACGGCTCTCGCCGCGCTGGGCCCTGCGCTTTTCCTGGGCTGCGGGAAGATGTCAATGAGAGGGGCGGGCAGGTTGGTTCCTCTCTGCCTCTCGGAGCAGTCTCTGCGCAGCAGCACACGAGGCGCGTCTGCACAATACCCAGCTAATGCCCGAGTCAGCAGCTTCCAAAGGAAGAAGGGCCTTTTTAAAAGAAATAATAGCAGTCCTCTGTGAGCCGCAGTGAGTGCATGGACCAGAGATAAATTTGGAAAGCTAAAGCTTATTCCCTGCAACGTTATTAGAATTATTTGGGTTTCCAAAGGCACGCTGACATACATTATGTGTTGCTGGCCAGCTTTTCCATGTGACTTGACTAGATCCAAATGCAGTTATTTATAGATGGCAGCAGCAGTGATGACATTATATTACAGCACTTGTGTGCAGGGAGACGCGTCCAGGTGTTCTCTGAGAATTTAGGCAGACTGCTCTTCTGGAAATGTCCATAAGAAGAGATCATCGCAAATTACCATTTCCCTCTCTGCCCAATTCTTTTGTATTTTCAGACAGAGAAACAAAAGGTATTGAAAAATGAGTTTGGGCTGTGATTTCTACTGGCTTCTTCCCTAGATGCTTGTAAAAAGCAATTAGGCACGTTCATTTTTATACCTCTTCCGTCTTCCATAGATAACCTCTTTCTACCTATGTAAAATGATAAACATGCCCCTGAAGACAAGGAAACAGCGATTTCTAATCTGTCCAAAACTAATGTCCGTAGTTAGGCTTTTAAAGAAAAGTCTCTTGGTGCAGCCCTCTGTGTGCCTGTAGCTCAGCTAATTGAACTGAGGCTGCTCTGTGTGCGCTGGAGCCCTGCGTTGGGGTAGTGCCTGTGCCAGGGAGCAGCTGCCTCTGCAGAGCGCCCGTGCCTTGCTGCTGGGCCGCGCTGAGCCACAGCAGGGACTGCACGTGGCTGGGGAAAAACCAAATACACGTCTGGGGGAATTTCTTTTTTAAAAAAGAGAAACAAGGAAACATAAATAAATAAATAAATAAATAAATGAAAAGCTGGTCGGGTTCACAGGGTGGTCACACAAAGAAATGCTGCAGCACAGCTGGGAGTGTGCAGGCTACAGCAGAGCATGGGCACAGACAGCAGAAGATGGGGCTACCTCAAGGCAGTACCGCTGCTGAACACTTCGTATTGTGAAACTACAACTAAAATAATCTGGAGATCGAGGTAGGGTTGTTTAGATGTTTCTTATTTTACTCCAGCTTGAGTTTTCTATGTGGCCCTAATTGTAACGGAGCATACATGTTTTTCTACTTTTGCTTTATTTATATATATAAACACAGCATATGTGGAGTCTTTAGGGGTATCAGAATGCCTTAACAAGGGCATCCATGGCTCACAAAGTCTGCTCCAGTAATACAACCACGTTTCAGGTGGGAAACGTCCATTCGCCCAGAAGAAACAGCTAGAAGAAATGGAACTTGAAGGATACAGAAGCTCTTCACTTGCTCAGATGAGTTACCAAGTTCCCAGTGCAGCTTGGGAACAATTATTTGGTATTTGACTTTGGTATATTAATTGAATGTTAATTAATTAGGCAGTTCTCAAGAAAAGGTGATTAGTACCAGAGGAGCAGAGCAGGTTGCTAGTAAGGGAAGATGACAACGTTTGTGGGGCTGGTGGGACACAGAGGGGAAAAAAGAGAAGTAATGACTCTGTTAGAAACTACCTCATCAGCTGGGCAGCGAGATGGGAGGCATTGCCTTGAAACTGCAGTGCATGCACACATCTGTCTGCCCTGTATTCTTCGAGCAGAAATTGGTTTAGTTAAAAACTGCTGTAGGCTGAGTTTCTCTTTCCTGATGTCCTTAACTGTTTTCATGTTCAGCACTTAGAGATTATTTTATGTAGTTGTAATATTTCTTTGAGAATGAAGAGTGAGTGGAGTGATAAGGTGCTTCTAGCTTAGTTCTGTTCAAGTACAAAGTTTGGATAGTGTGAAAAATGGTCCTGCAACCTCCAGCTTTGAAAGCAAGCATTTTTTTTCCTTCAGCAGTTAAAGAGAAGTTGGCAAAGTTTGTATTACACTAATCATACAAAAATTAAAAAAACAAAAAAAATGAGGACACCTGATAAAACATTCTTTTCCTGTAAAAATATAAAATAATGTAAAGTTAAAGCAAAGAGCAAGACGGCAGAACCAAAAAGCAAAAGTTCCTAAAATAGCTTTTGGTCCTTCTGAGTTCTGGCTGTGCAGTGTTAACTTTGGAAACACGTTTCTGCTATAAATTTTGGTTGTGTGGTTTTTGTAATTTTTTTCCCCTCCTTGAAAGCCTCTCCAGATGTTTTACAGTTGTTGTTTGAAAATGTTCCATGGCAGGCACAGAGACTGCGGGCACAGAGCAGTAACCCCTTGATGTGGTGGTTGCGGTTTTTCCTTGCGAAGAGAGGAAGGTGTATGATCCTCTCTGTTCTGGGACTCTGTTCAGTCACAACTGGTGTGACCTTCAGCACATCACCTGCTCTCAGTTTCTTTCATCTTTAAAACTTAGCCAGTAAGCCATGTAGTTGGATGGCCACTTCAGCCGTCTCTGCAGGAGCTCCCCACTACTGTAGCTAAGAGGTCTTTTTGGGATAATTGTGAATACAAGCCAGATTTAAATACTTTCCCAATGCAGACTGGTTGAATTTCCTCTGTTTGCAAACACAGATTTAATTTGATTCTAAAAGACTTGAAAAAGTCATCTATGCCATGTCCCCTTGGCCGAAGAATCCTTTCTCCCTAGATCTGTATCTGACCTTTCCTCTGTTACCTCCATTTATGGAAATTCCTCACCTTACCCCTGAGGGTATTAAGGAGTATTAGGATGCTCCTAATATCTAACCTGTGTCTTTTTTATCTCTAGATATTGGTGTTTCTGCTGTGGATATGGTTAATGCTTTGTGGCTCAGTAAATCAGAATACCACTGTCAGTCTTTCCGCTTGTAAAAAAAAAAAAGCTCAAACCAAACCCACTAAAAGCCCTAATCCATGTAATCATTTTTTTGCAGGATATATTGATTGGGTTTTTTCTAATCATTCTGATTACTTTTCTTTTCCTTCTGTGGCTGTACATTGTGGTGGGGTAGAGAGGAAGGAGAACTGTGCATCTCCCAGACTTGGGTCCCCACTCATGCAGCTGGGGAGGCTGGTTGGGTGTGCTTTGGCAGCATAGCACAGCTACTGCCTTCATTGGCCCTCTGAGGAGTCTGATAATGCTCATTTCTATTAGAGACTATTGGTTTAATAGTTGGTAAGCCTTAAGTTTCCTGCCATTCTGTGTTGGGCTCAGCTAGACCGAATTTTCCTTGTTTATTTATGGGAATGTCATGTTAAGCAGCACTTAAAGCCTGATTAAAATCAAACTCATCTATGTTCAAGGTCTGTTGTGTGCTAGTGTGAGAGAAGTACAGAGGTAAGGCATGATTTGTTTCTGAAAAGTCAGTTTTGGTTGTTACTCATTTTTTACTTTCCCCTGGGTCCTTTTGAATAATTTTAGCTAGGTTTCCATGATAGGAAGCTGAACCTTCAATTCTGTGGTTATTCGTTTCTTTCTTTAAATGACAGACACCAGATTTTTCCTTCTAGACTTCCATCGTTGTACTGATTGTGTATGGCTTCCTTGTGTTGCAGCTCTTGTTAAATTCATCTGTTGGGTTTTTTTCCTAGCACTTCTAGATGTTAGTGGTGGTGTTAACTCAG
This sequence comes from Hirundo rustica, assembly GCF_015227805.2. NCBI lineage: Eukaryota > Metazoa > Chordata > Aves > Passeriformes > Hirundinidae > Hirundo > Hirundo rustica. The sequence goes on along the minus strand of NC_053457.1, from coordinate 12,033,157 downwards.
GAGTTGTTTACAGTAGTAATTGGAGGGCTGAGGATGGATTAAATGAAACAGAGCCTCTCACCTGTAGGTCACCGCTTTGTCTGCAGCCAAAGACAGGTTCAAGAGCGTCAGTATCATTTTTCAGATGCCTGGATTATATGTGAAATTTGTTGATGACTAGAACTGGCATTACAAAACAAAAGCGTACAGCAGTAATGAAAGATGCTGTTGTTTGAGAACTAAGCAGGGAAACCAACAATTGGATGAGCAAGAAAACAAGCACTCTTAATGCTATTGGAGTGCATTTCCTTGGAAAGCCTTATCCAAGATTCACTTGCTGATAGCCTTTCAACAGTGTTGTCTTCTCTTTGTATAATGGGCTGTGTTTTCAGATGTAGCAGCTTGGGTAGAGCTAAGCCTAAATGAGATGTTTACGTATTTTATCTGGATCTGTACAGAGTGTTTTGTGCTTGCCAAATTGAGCCATTGTTGCTATGTTTTGTAATGTATTACTTCAAAGTTAATGTAGTGAATCTGGTAAGATCCTCTGCCAAGTTTTGGCAAGTGTGGAAGGAAATTGGGAAATCCCAGTTCCACTGAAGGCATGGGGTGAGGATAGCAGTGTTCAAATCTGTGTCTCCAGCATGTACTATTCCAGTTGGCAAGAGCCTTTGGGGAAGTCTACATATATATATATGTGTCTTGAGAGGTATTTGTGAAGAATTGAAGATATGCCAAGGCAAGCTGGACCCATATTCAAGACCAGACCATGTACACGGCATCAGTCTCATGCAGCAATCCTGAAAGCACATGCTGAATAACTCTCAGGTTTGCAGTAAGGGTTTTATTGAATAAAACCTCCATTAATTAACGTGATACTGCATTCCGTTTAATTAGGTGTTCCTTTCATTATCTATTTTCCTACAAACCTGCATGATTTTTTGTTTTTCAATTGTAATACATAATTGCATTATAGATCCTACTGGGACAAAGCTGAATATTTCTGCAGGACACCACTGAAGCTATAGGAGGCATTCTTGATAAAGGATATTATTTAGATAATAGGGGTGGAAATGTGTATCATTTCCACAGTGTTGAACTGTGGCTGTCAGCCTTGTGTTCCTGTTACATCCTGGGTTTGTGGCCTTGCTTTGCTGTCCTGACCGACTGTCTGACAGGTGAGGCAGCCACTGCCAGGCTCTGCTGGAGTAGGTGAGGAGGAGAGCTGCAGGAAAATCAATCCTTGAAAGAGTTTGGCATGACTGGTTTCTCCCTCTCTCCATTTCCTAGCTCTATAAAACCAAAGTGGCTTTTAAAACGCAAGGAAAACATCTGATTTTCAGTTTCACAAATTTGCAAAGATTCCATCCTTTAATGCAATTGACCTTATTTTTCTAATACTGACAGCACATTGAGCTTTAGGTAGTTAACATTTTCAATGTATTTTTCCAAATGTGATATAGTCTCAGTTTTCTGTGTAGAAAGAATAACTCCTCTAAATAACCAAGACATTTGTTATTTCCAGTCCTCTCATTCTCTTCTCATTGCTGCTTCCCTTCCCTCTCTACCAAATTATCTCACTGGATGTTTTATAAAAACCGTATTTAAATTGCAGTCTGTAGAGGAGAGAGTAGAAGGCATTCAGTAGCTTTGTATTCTACTCATCTGGAATTCTCCATGTAAAAAAATACAAACTTGTTTCTAAAAGCAATATAAAATTAATGGATATGATTGGTGAAAAATGATGTATTTTCTTACTCATGCTGTAAATATCTTTTCAGCCAAATGCATTTCCTTCTGAGACATGAAACCAATCTAGCGAGATGGTGCTGAACAGATAATTCCCCAAATCAAACTCCTCCTTTTTTCCTAATATTTTCATTGCAGCGAATAAGAAATACGGGTCTGCCAGTCTGCCTATTGAACTATCTACTGCAGCTTAACTGCAGCAAGGAAGCAGTAATCCTATTGTGCTCTTCCAGCAGTCTCCCGGGAAGCAGAAGGCATTGAAATTACTGAGCTGTTGTCCTATCCCCTCCTCACCTGTCTTTGTGGCTGTAAATATAGTGTCTGCCTGTAAATAACGGTTTGCTGCGCCTTTAAGCACGTTCCCTAACAAGAGGCAGCGATTTACTGAGGTGATAAGCTGTAACTAATACTAGGGTATCATAATAGGTAAATAGATTAGCCCTGTGCCTCTCTGTATTTTGCTTTCTAGGGAGCCGCGGGCTCATGCACTCGGAGGTGCTTACTGTGGCACTTTGCAGGCGCCGAGTACAGCCGTGCAGAGCAGGACTGCAGCTCCCGCTGGGCTGGGTGCAGCTGCTGAAATGCAGCAGGGCCTCTCTGGGGTACCATTGACTGCACACCCTGGTCTCTTTACTCTCTGGTCCATGGCCCAAAAAGGGTTCTACCGGGCTGTACCAATCTTCCGTGCCATGGCTACAAAATGACATTTGAGCTGCATCATCAGCATCCATCACGTAGTATTTGCGGGTACGCCAGCATCGTTTGTTGTCAAGGAGTATTAAGTGGTGCGAGCAGCCTGGGCATGATCTTTGCCTTCCCCCAGCTCAAACTCCTTGATTTTGCTAATGGAAGGGGCCCAGCACTTGCAAAGCAGTTGTGATGCTGCTGCTGGGTGATGTGCCCTCATGGCTATGAGGGATGGAGAGGCGCCGCAGAGCGAGCAGCGGAGGCCTTTGTTTCTGTACTGCCTGGCAGGTTTTGGGCACAAAAGGGCCCTTAGAGGAAAGGAGCGGTACCAGGGGATGTGGCCGGTCCTAATAATTGTCGCAAATCTTGTGATATTTGGCATGTTCTTAAAGACTTGGCTCCTAGAGGCAGGGGATTAAATAACAATTGCTTCCTTTCTCTTTCAAGCAAGGCTTAGCTCTGTGGTTGCAGAGAAATGCTTAAAATGTGACTTGGGCTGACTGGGAAAAAAAAAAAATGCCTTCCAGCCTTCTTCTCCCTCCTTGTCCCTAGGATCCCAATGTGGGTACATTGCCATGTCTTAGGATTTTTTTCAATGAAAGAATTGAAAAGTATTGGACACATCCAGAAGGACATAAAGTCTTGCCAGCTTTGGGTGTGTGGGAGTATTTATAAGTATTTTAAGGCGAGGTCGGTCACATTCTGTGCTCAGAGACACTCTTGCCATGTCTAGTCCTCTTCAAAGAATAGAAAAACAAAAATGGGACTGGGTAGCAGCAAGCTAAATATCTCTGAACTGATTTTTTTCACTTGCTTCCTTAGGGAAACCCTTTGGGCTAGCTGTAATTGAAATTTCTCTTATTTTTAAATCTGTATTTCTGCTTTTCACAAATGTGGAAGCTGCGGCTGCTCACGTCGGTGTTGGTTTCTTAACGCAGTCGTCATTAGCAAATCAGTATTGATTTATTCCTATGGAAATAGATCAGTGCTAAAAGTAAAACGCAATCCCATTAAGAATGATACAGGTTTTGCAGATGGAGAAAAGTAGGTCAAATATTGCACCAATCATTCCAGAGAGTGTCCCTTTAAGCCAAATAAATGTGTGAATACACTTAAACTGTCAGTACGTTATTTGATTGCCATTATTCTGCATCTTTTTGCATGAGCTAGCAGAGCCCTCTATGTCTGAACAGGGATTGAGAGAAAATGTCAATTTTGGTGTATTAACCAGGCTATATTTTACACCTGGGCTGCACAGAGGGCTTCTTGGAAGGGTGTGTGCACAGTCAAGGATTTTTCCTTTCCTCTCATCGCAACAGTTGAGTTCAACTTAAGCAGGAAAGACGCATCATTGTATGCAAGGGACATTGTAGCAATGCAGCAGAGAAACACGATTTAAATCTGATCATTAAACTGCCGCAGCAAGGGGCTGCAAGAGAGACGGTGTGGATGGTCCATCTGCAAAATCTGTGCTCCTGTTGTACAAGGAGGAGGGGCGGAGGGGGAGAAAAAGCAGCTGCTTGGCTGTGCTATGAGAGGGTGAGACTGACTGTTGGCACCATCTGTAGCTGTCCTTTGTGCTTGCTGCTTTATCTGTTCATTATAGTATGATACTGAAATTCTCGTGCTTTGAGTGTAAATGAGTTGAGATACGCCTAATACTGTCAGCATAAAAAGCAGTAACTAAGTACACTAAAGATGAATAGTGTAATCTGTAAATTCATTTTGAGTTTGTTTTATCTTGCTTGAATAGCCCAGGAAGTGATGTTCTCCAGAAGCCAGCTGTACCAGATGTGTGTTGGCAGGGCATATATATTCCTCTTACCGAGCAGAGAGCAGTGGAGGTGGATGGGGCAGGAGAGATGGGAGGCTGCCCTGTGCTTTCCAGCAGAGCAGACTCCTTTGGAAGGGAGGACAGAGCCAGGTCAGAGGGGAGCTGGTAACTCCTAAGGTGGCTACAAACAGCTTTGTTTTCATTCCATGCACAAGTACCAACACAGAGAAAAAAGTGATTATTATACATGGTACATGAGTTGAAATGTCCTGGGGGAGGAAAGGTTGAACCTCTCCATAATGAGTGCTGTAATAGGGATGAGTAAATTTGCTAGGTTTTTTACCTGCAGTCTCTTAGTTTCTAAAAGCCTGAGTCCTCTCCAGATCACTTGTAGAATAAAACCATGCAGCTTATCTCGAGGACCTCTTTGTTCTTTGATGGTTTACATTTTCCCTTTATAAATCTGCGTACTGGATGTTGGTAATAATAACAACTCATTAAGATGTTTTCTTATCTTCACCTCTCCAAAGCAGTGCTCTCATTGGCATGCTCTTTTTCCAGGTGTTACACCGCTTTTTTTTCCAAGCAGGTTTGGCTTTTGTTTGCAGATTCATGCCCTCAGATCCATTGGGTTGTCGCTTTTTATCTTACTTGTCGAGTGCACATAGGTGTGCAGAAGGAGCAACTCCCTTCTCCCATCATAGCCTGGTGTAAGATGGATGATTCCGTAGTAATTACACTCGGCCGTGGAAGTGCTCAGCATCCACTATTACTCATCCGCTATTACTCGGTGATGGCTGCGTTAAGTGTTCGGCAGAACACTTTGTTCGCCTTTCCCGAGCTCGAGTGGCTGTGGCGCAAGGGAAGGAGCCCTGTGAGGCAGGAATTTGTATCTCCAGGCAGCTGGAAGGGGGAGGGGGCCTTTGTCACTGGCACATTAGTAATGAAATGCCAGGGATAAAAGGTGAGTATAATTTGATCAAATGCTTGTTGACAGATTCCTTGGCTAATAGAGAAGCAGCCTAGACTGACACTCGTTGCTGGAACATTTCACAGAGCTCGAGGGAATGCTTTTTGTAGGCTACGTGTGAGGCTGACGATTTCCGAGTGACCATATTTAGTTGCATAAGGAAACTGTGTCCCCTTTTTGTCACAGCCGAGCTCCAAAATGCCTCCCTAAACACCGCTCTTGACCTTCTGCTTGATGAGTGCAATAAAATCACTACCTCTTCTTTGTCCAAATGCAATAAAATTATTACCTCTTCTGTGTCCAAATGTGTCATGAATTCACAGCAATGGCCCAGGCCATAAGTATTTTTCTTGTGTGGCCGTTTAACTTGAGAAGATCCAATTGTACTGAAAAACCATACCTGTGTGTGGTTTTGGTAGAGCAGGTCCCTTCTTCTCCCCCACAAATTTGACTTTACAGTTAGTCACTTTGGAATTTGTTCTGTGTTAACAGTTCGTGTGAGTAGCTACTGGGAAAAGAAGGTGGTGTACCCTGAAATGATAGTTAGCTACTGCTTATGTTATTTGGTGAAAAGACAACCATTAGAAAATTAAGACATGAAAACAGAAGCCTCAGTTTTACAGGATTCTGCACTTGTCTCTTTTAAACGAGCAAGCCTGAAATTAAATCTAGAGCTCTTACTACTCTAAACCTCTGTGGCAGCTTGGGTTTTCAGTAGTCTTCTGGTTCTCACCCACCCATATAATCTGTTGATTTTTGTTCCGTTTGCAACACCTCAGGAAGGCACTTAGTTAAAAATTAAACATGAAGCATTTTTTTGTTCCGAGGGTTTCGTAAAGCATCCTTTAAAGAAGAAAAAAGCCCAAGCACTTCCACTTGAGAAATTGATTTCTTTCCACTGCAGGATTTTTCAATTAGTCTGCACTTTGTTCCAGTGAAACTCCTCACTGTGTCCTCATACCTGGCTGCCTTTTTACCAGAGCCACTTCTGATGCTGGAATTAAGTAGGCAGCTTTGAGGCTTTGAGGTGGATGTTGCTGCAGGTTTCGGTGGGGTCTTGGCTGGGTGCACTCACGGGAGCCAGGTTTCACTGCAGTCACTTTCTGGGGCTCTGCTTGCTGCAGAGTAGGTGGTTTCTGTAGCAGGTCCTGGTCTTTTCTGAGAGTGAGTGTATAAGGGAGAGGTCACATTTTCAGGAATAATGACCCCTTTCATGGCTTTAGAAGGAGTTGGAAGCTCTTCTTCCCTCTAAGAAATCTCTACATGCTTGTAGTTCATAAGCGTGATTTTCTTGTAAGCACAGAATTACCCTCATTGACTACAAGATTAGGCACATAATGGAAATACACATTTAGGGGTTGTGCTGGGTCAGGTATAGATTTAAGTGCCTAACTTTGTATCCATACATCATTCTCCTGTTTATCTATTCAAGACTGGTAGCTTATAGCAGTTTTGGAAATTAATTCATGCACATGGGTTTCTCTCCAATTAATCTTTTGAAAAAAAAAAACCAAAAACAGCTGAACAGAAGAGAGATCTTTTTTCTTTGCTCCCCTCTGTAAATGATGTCTTCTCTGTGTTTTTATGTTTCTATTGGGGTGAAATGAATTATTCTGCATCTTACTTCACTGGTAACAACTATCCCATGTCCTGCTGTTTCATCCCTTCTTCGTCTCTGTGCTGCTCAGATAAGTTCTCTTGTGCCATTCCTGCAGAATGTTTGTAACTTGATGTGACAGTGTAGGGCACTTACAGACTCAGTTTGGTAGGATAACAGTGTGAGTGGCGGTTCATGGACAAGCTTTGCGCTCCTGGTGTTTGTTTGGCTTGTGACTCCCGTTACGGTGGCTTGCACCTGCGCTGGGCTGTGCTGGTTCCTCGGGTGTGTGCTCACTGTCGTTTGTTCTGTTTGCACAGCCCTGCTTTCATCGTGGTGTGAGGAGCTGGGACGGCTCTTGCTGCTTCGCCACCAGAAAAGCCGGCAGAACGATCCCCCCGGGAAGCTCCCCATGCAACCCCCCATGAACTCCATGAGCTCCATGAAACCCACCCTCTCTCACAGGTGAGTCTGGGCCCAGCAGCAGTGCAGTCCGGGCAGCGCGTCGTGTCGCTGACCTGTTACTTGAAATGCTAGTTGCCACTGATGGAGGGGGCGACACTGCTCAGCGCTACGGACAACAGGGTGTCTGTAATTACAGCAAACACTGAATAAACTCAGATTTTCCCTTTGCTATTGCCCCTGTAGTGCATAGCGCGCTTTGAAGAAACTTCCGTCTTCAAATCTGTGCTCAGATCAAGTGGGCTTGCTTTCAAGCTTCAAGTTATGCCCTAGAGATAAACTTGTACATCATGTCTCTCATCAGACACTTTCCTGATGTTTATTTAAATACAACTGGCTTTTCTTGACGTTGAAAACATTTCCCTGATGTTCCGTTTCAACCATCACTGGAAATGTGTTGCATGCAAAGCAGTTGTACTGTGGGTGTAGCCATAGATCAGGGGATGTCCTGCACAGTCTTTTATCAGGTGAGGATCACACAGCACTTGTGTTAATTTAGAGAAAACATGAACATTAAAGGACACTGTAAGAAGATGATGTGACTTTGATAACCAAATTATGTAGAGGAGCACTATTTGTATTTCTTGTCTGCACGGCCTAGGTCAATGCAAAAGCTGGAGATAAAGTGTAGACACAATTGAGTGGTCATTCCATGCTTTATGTTTTAGGAGATTTTTCCAAGGCTTTATTTACCTCAGTATCACATTAAAGAAATCGCAAATAGTATAAATTTGTTTTCATGTAGAGGGTTTTTGTTAGTAAAGGACTATGAGAGTGTAATGAGTCTAAATTCCTTGTACCTAAGTTAGAGAGCCTAACTAACTTGAACTTTTGTGTTTGAACGGAGCTTAGGGACATCTTTGTACCAGTGCATTTGCATATGCAAATTTGTCTGAAAACAACTTTTGGGGTTTGGGTTGGATATTTTTTCATTATTTTTGTTGCGTTTAAGGGAAAACCATACAATCACTATGCCTTTTATTTTAGCCCTTGAGAATAAATGAAGTCCTTTTTTTTAAGTATAATTAATATATCATCACTGGCTTTTCAGAGTACCTGGTTTCCTGTTTTTTAGTTGCTTATGAAATGAGTGATTGTAAACACACTTAACAAAAAAAAACCCACCAAAAATGTAATGTTTTAAAATAATTTTACACTTGGGAGAAGCTTTTCAGAAGACAAAGTGGGATTAGTGGCCAGTCTGCAGAGAATGTGGTGCAGTGTATGTGCTCTCTTAGGTGTAGTTTTGTAGTTTTTAGATGCCTGATTCTCATTTGACCTCTTAGCCTCTGTTCCTCTAGAGTCTATAAAGGAAGACTGTCTCATAGGGGCTGTGTGCTACATTACTAGATAATAGATAAGATAGGCACAACTCACTTATTTCGTGGCAATTTTCCACTGAAACTGTCACATGTCAAAAAGGAAGTACTTTCTTCCACTAAACCTAAATAGCAACATTTCCATCAGTACTGAGTCGTGCAATATTCTGCCTGTAGTGGAGCATCCTGCCCAGTATTAAGCAGTTCCTGCATATTTCTCTTGAGTATTTCCCTGGACATGTTTGACTCGAGAAAACACTGGGAGTAGTTTCTAAATTACTGCTCTTTACCTATGAGATGCCCCTCTAGAAAGAGAGTTTCTGTGGCATGACTTATATACAATGGCTGCAGCAGGTGCTTTGGGATTTGGAATATTTGCATCACTGCGTTGGTGTGTGCTCTTGTCTGTAATTTAACCATAACTGCTTAAAGTCTCTCAGGTGGTACATTAGAATGAGGCATCCTGTGGCTCTCCAACTTCTTTTTCCACCTGGAACTCTTTATTTTCATGGATGTTTTGTAATCAGTCTGTAAGACAGTAGTGAAGTATGGGGTGAAGAAGAATTGAGCTTTCTATTTGTTTTAATTAAACAAAAGAAGAAAAGCTGTTAATACAGTATTAACTACAATAAGTGATGGAGCTGTTGATGAAGCATCATTTGTATTTGCATTAGATTACATTTGGGTCAAAAGCTTAGTATTAAAGTTCACAGTATCTTATCTCTAATCCAAGGACTTTTCTGTTAATTCAAACAAAAAAAACCTATGCTTTGTATTTCCTGAAACAATTAATGTTGCTTGCTACTTCAAGTTTTGTAAAAGAACTAGGTATTAAATTAGAACAACCAAGAGCATATGCAAGAACCTTACTTAACAAAGGCAATGTAGATACATGTGAGCTGCTGATTATCATTAGACACACAATTAAATCCTTTACCGCCATCAGATAATCTTGAATACTCCACACAGAGCTTTTTCTGCTGTTCCTTTTACTAGCAATAAAATTACCCAGAACTCTAGTCAGGGACTAGAATCCTGATGTAGCTACAGAAACACAGGTGCTTAGTCTCAAAGTTGAAACAGAGCTCAGCTATTTAAAATAAATTGTGACTCAATAATGTATCACAAGAATCTAAATCTAAGGATTCATATTTAATAAACTCCGGGCACTCACACTAGAAGTAATTCAGGTCTGGCCTGGTTTTAAGGACAGTCTTTGATTTTTAAAAGTTAATTGAGCTATGAGAGAAAACTGAAGTAGACGGATCAAGGAGGGCTTTCATGGTGGTACTGTTGGTTAAATGCGCTTACAGAGAGCAGAACGTGAGCCATACAAGGATGTGCACACATGCAACAAATGCTTTCAGAGTAGGGACTGTATTGTGCTAATTTCTTTCTAAATTTAGTTTTTCATTAACAGAATGATCAAGTGTTGCATATAGAAAAAAGTACAGCTAAATACCCACTGTCTAATATAGGGCAGTTGGTTGGATTGCAGACTCCTGTGTTTTGTGAACAAGAATGAGCACTGGGTTGTCAAAAAGAATTTCCCAATCTCAGAGGGTTTTTAAGTCTCTGCAAATCTAACAGTCATCTCAAACTTGAATGTGAGATTTTTAAATTTATTTTCTCGTTAGACCTTTTTATTGATTCGTGTGAGTAAACTTTATTCCTGTATTGAAGGACCAGTGTGGGACCTTTCCGCCTCCTTAATCCTGTATAACTTCTAATTAAAGTCCTACTTAATGGATTTATGGGGAACTTATGGAGAGCTGTTAGTCTTTGGGCTAGCCCTTCTGCACAGGAGTCAAATTTCGAGCTTTCTAGCTTGCAGGGTATAATGTAATTATTTGTGCTTTAGTTTTCCAATCTGACAAACTGTCTGTAATAACAGATACTACTCAAGGTGGCTGATTTTTGAATTAATTTAAGGCCTTTGGCAAATGCTGTTTGGTGAGTACAAGTTATTGTCATTATATGCCTTCCGAGGCTTTGATGAAGTTAAGTAACTTAACGCTTTATTGGATCAAGTGGTGGACCTGTACATGTGTATCAAACTGAATGTTGGTTGAAATGGGTACAGTTCCAATCAGTCCCAGCAGGAATTGCACCCTAGTTCATTTTCACGTCAGTCTCACTCAGGCAAGCTCTGGGGGGCTTCTCATTTCTAGCACAGCTTGTAATAAAGCTTATTTGTCAACAAAACCACCTAGAAATAGACAGCTGTTAGTTGCAGATTAGTGTGTTGTCATGAGCATCTGTAGGGTTCTTACTGTCTTCGCTCTTGCTCCAAATTTTGGTCTCACGCATTAATTGCCAGCTGTCTCACAGTTAGTGACCAAAGGGTGGTAACGCCTCTATAGGGCTGTCATGATTGATGAAAAATATGAAGATAATGTTATTTTTATCACAAATTACTTGGTGCCAAAGGTTTAGGGAAAATTGAACAGTAGATGAAATGAAGCGTTAATTCAATCTTACAGTAGATGTGTTATTTATTACCATTAATGTTTTATGTTCAGGCAGTCATAAATACCTTTTAGTGGTTAGACTTGCTTTAAAAGAGTGTTGTTGGTTTTAGCTTGTTTTGTCCTTTTTTTCCTTCCAATTTAAACTTGACTAAGTGCTGAACTTAGAAGCATACATATCAGCTCTTGGAAGAGAATGGTAATTCTGTCTAAATTTTTGCTGGGTGGTGAGGACTGGCTCTTGCATTGTTAACAATCAGGAGTGAACTGGTTATAACATACCAGTACAAACAGGTCTGTGAGGGTACAGAACAGAAGTTCTGTAAAGGCTGCTGCCTTTTCAGTTCTGCATCATAGGCTGTTTTGACCAACAGGGATAGTCACTTTAAATGTCCGGATGAGGTCAGGTGCAGCATGCTTTTATGAAAACAAGCACATTGTGCATGTTTTGTACATCAGTTTGAGGCAGGGGATTGCTCCATTACGTCATGCGGCTCTGACATGCAGGGACAATCCTTGCAAAAGAGTTCATAACTCTTGAGGTAAAAGATAAAATTGTTTCAAAGCCTTTTCATCTTTCTGGTTGTGGAGTTGTGAAATAAATATAATTAGGAACTGAACAGATGGTAAATCCTAATATAAAAGAATATACCCAGTGAAGAAACCTGTATTACTTCTGATTCTGCAAGAGTAGCTTCACTGTTTTTTCTGGTTTCCTTTCTGTCAAGAGATGTTAAAATTTACCATCAGGAGAGAGTAAGGGAAGAGTTCAGAGTCAAGAAATCTTTCTGCAGAAGTGCCAGTTCTTAAAGAAAAAAAAAAGGAAAATTTCTTCAGAACAGTTTCCTTATACACTAAGCATTGCAAAGACAAAACTAATTACTAATTGCTCCAGAGTGTTGTCCCAAGAGTTGTTTGTCCATCTTGTCCTCTGAGTGAAACTACCGATACTAGTTTTATCACACACACAGGGAGGAGGTGGAAGAAAACCTGGAGCCTGCTGAAGCTAAAAGCAAATGATGAGTACCTTCTTGAAAACTCCTAAGTGTAACCATTAGCTGTTAATAATTAAATACAGAATATTTTCATGTGCAAAATCTGCATTTCATTTTAGATAAGTTTGTGGTCAGTTCTTGTGGTAACAGGAAACAATAATGGGCAACTTGTTTTCAAATATATATTCTTTATATGCTTGGTAAAAGGTGTAGGAGGAGGATCATCTTTTCTTGTACAGTACCTCTACACAGATGTGGAAACAGGTCTTCTGTACTGATTGATGAGTCAAAATGAGTGCTGTTTTAATAAGTCTAATATGTAGCAGGTCTACTATAATTTTGTGGGGTTGTTTTTTCTGCTAAGTATGTTGAAGTGGCTATATACCCTCTGTTTTTCCTGTAGATGTTGTAGTCTTATGGTTTTAGTTTGTGATTTTTTTTTTTTTTCCATTTAGAAATGTTGGTTGATATTTTTATAAATAAACACTAGGCAAATATTTAATGTGGGTCTGCTGACTGAGGCAAAACCTGATCTTCTCAGCCTTTGTACTATCTATGTTAGTTTTTAAAATATGGCAACACCTTGGAATAGACAGGTATCATTCTCATGTCCGGCCGTACTGAGCAGCTAATACCGGAGAATGTCTGGTCAATTGTGATTCATGCTTAGCCATTATCACAGGGGTATCATCCCGCTTTGCATGAGGTCTGCTCTCAAAAGCAGATGATATATGCTGAGTCTACATTATTTTCCTCTTCAAGCACATTGGGAAGGCGCCTTCTGTCCCCTCTCAATGAAACCAACTGATTTCTGGTGACAGTGGGGTTAAAAATCATTTAACTGTGGCAGCACTCCCGGTTTTTAACCATTTTGACTGTCAGCAGGATAATCGTGCTGTGGCACTGAACGCTGTACTTTGCCTAGCCCTTTGTTGCAAAACTCGTTTACTGGATTGAACACCTCTGGATAGGGAACATCAGAAGTAAGTCAGAGCCCTTCAGCCTGTGCCCATCAGGTGCCCCTGGGAGGTTTAGCAGTGCTTTCCGGGCACAGGGGGCTGGGGAGGGCCAGCCGGAGGCTCAGCTCGGGGTGAGTGCGGTGTGAGAAGCTGTTCTGTGGTACCCACGCTGTGAGCATCGCGCTCCAGCCTGCCTGCCAGGAGGTGACATGGCTTCTGAGCAGGGAGAGGGCTGTATTACAGCCTGGCACGTAAAAATCACTGGCATCAATGATGGCAAATACCTTGTCCTTTTAAATGATTGTTTGGATAATTTGGCAGCAGGATCACAGATGTATATGTTGTCTAAGACTTGATATTTTTCTTGATGCCTTTTCTTTACGTGTATCTGTTATTCATTCACTTAGATGAAAATGTCACCCTCCACAGGATTTCTCTGTAAATAGATTACAAAAGGAGTGAATTCCCGGTGCTCGATTTTATCATTTGTTGTATTCCTGCTACTCCCGTACACTTGGATTCTCGAGTCTCTCAGAATCGCGGTGAGGAGAAAAGGAAATAGTCATTACTATTTGCAGTGGTGGAGGGCTTTTCTAATGGTTTCCTAAAAAAAAAAAAAAAAAAGGGTTAGCAATTCGAGCTAAGACACTCCCGGCTGGTTTTCGCTAGAAATGACAACAAAGCCTGCTCGGCAGACAGAGCACATCAGCGACCGGGGCAGACGGGTCGGTGACATTAATTAGATACTGGCAGTGCCTTTAGCAGGATTCGGTGGTTTCTTCCCGTGAAAGGGCTGTTCCGGGGATAAGGAGCAGCGCACCAGCCGGGGCACCGTCTCGAATGTCCTCGTCTGCACCAAGCTGGGAATGCGGGGAAGGTACCACAGCCTGTTCGTGCTCTCAGTTCCCACTTAACGCGTCAGGGGAGATGCGATGTGACGGTTTGTTTGCCCGTGTCCCTGTGTCACCAACAGCATTTCCAAACTACTCTGACAGGCAGGCAGAGCGCGGAGACGGCTCGGGGAGACCTTTCTCTCTTCCGTCCCTCCCCGGCCAGGTCACTTGCCCGGGCTGCCCCTGCCCTGCCCTGCCCTGCCCTCGGTCCCCGCTCCGGGCGCTCCCGCCGGTCCCGGCCCGGCCGCTGCCCGCGGGGGCTCGGCGGGGCTGTCCCTGCTCCGCGGGCAGCCCCGGAGCCCCCAGCCCGGCTCGCTTCCCGTGAGTTGCGGCGGTGCTGTGCTGCCCCCTCCTCCCTCTCTCCCTCCCTTCCCGCCGTGCCTCTCGAAGAAAGCGGCTTTTTTTTCTGTTGTCGGGGAGCGTAAATCAGCTTCATCTAAAATCTCGGAAGTGCAAGTCCATCACATCTTCCTCCGAGCCGCCTGCTACACCTTGCGTGAGTCAGACTGCAGAGCTCCCGGTGCCCTTCTCGCTGTGCGGGGCTGCTCGTGTTTCCCCCTGTCTCAGAGGCAAAAGCAGAAGTGGAATCTGCTCACGCTCTCAGCGGTTCCTTCCCCGGTTGTTGTAGCAGTCGCTGACCTCCAGGCACTATGAATAAACAGCAAAGCTGGGAACAAAAGGAGTCTTCTGGCTGCCATTATCTCACATTAACATAGCAGACGCGCTGCGGTGTGAACAATGCGAGTCTCATTCGCCGATAATCAGCGAGTACCCAGGCATTTGGATTACCAAGGCAACAGGCAATGGTAGAATACTGGGTGGGTGTGTTTTTTATTGTAAAGGAGCAGTCGGATATGGAAACCCAGGTATATTGATAAAGCAGAGCAGAAGGAATGCCTGGTGGCAGGGGGGGACTGAGGGCTCGGGGGTTGCATTCCGACACACGTGAGATAAATAAGACATGGATGAAGCAGGTCTGTGCTGTGAGATGCAATAAAGATTAAACTGCATTTGTCAAGCTGAAAACGATCATAAGATAATTTCAGCATTTTGGAAAAGGTAACAGGTGGCATGTTAATAGCAGGGCTGTTACCGGTGGATTTTGTAACTGTAATCTGGGCTGTAGTAATGCATTGCATGGTCTACTTGTGTGACAATAGAGCTGGGTGTGATGGTTTAATTTTTTTTTCCTTTTATCAGATGGATGCTGTAGTTCCCATGTCAGACGATGTAGCCCCTTCTGCTTCTTAGAGGCAGGAGTGGGTCTCAGTAGCATTTTTGTTTCTTACCTGCATAGCTGTGATCGTTTATTCCACATGGACAGAAATAAGTTGTGTTATCTCTGTATCTTTGCGTGTGCACACACGTGTGCGTGGACATACATGAAATCTGTAATGAAGCAGGACTGTGTGTGCATGCAGGGGAGATGTGGGGTTTTGCAGGTTCAAAAACTTCTGATTTGATCTAATTATTTGGCCTAATGCATTTTTCCAATTTCAGGAGTTAAATCAGATGCAGTAACTCTTGCTGAGCAGCATGAGACTTGCAGGCATGGCTCTAAGTGATGACACTGAGTGTAGTGAGGCGCCAGGAAGCACAGCAGCGAGCGTGTCACAGCCTGATCTGTAGCAACCCAGTGTGAAATGGAAGGCAGCATTCCCGCCTTGTGCAGTCATAAGTCATGCAGGCCTCACAGGCCTTGTCACAAATATAAAGAAAAAGTTCAGGGCTTTCAGCTTCCAGAGGTACTTTGTATCACCTGCTGAACTGTCAGCTCGATTTTGCTGTCTCAGGCTCCATGCACCTGTATGGTGCATATGTGTGTGGCTGCATGAATGGTTATTATAAATGTGTGTGTGGATATTTAAAAGAGCAGAGGCAGGGGGTGATAGCCACCTGCTAGCAGCAGGGGCCATCCAAACCACTGAGCTGATAAATGGCTTGTTGCCTTCACCTTTTGACTGCTTCACCTGCATCTGCTCACCTAGAAGGGATTCAGAGTGCTTCTGTGTTCTCATACCGTTTGCCAGAAGGAAGCCTCCTTCTTTTTACAGTGAATTATGAAATTTCCAACTGCTTTCAATTTTCCTTTCCATGGTACAGGCAACATCCAGTACTGAAATAACAGTTGAGGTAATTCTTTCTGGATAGGCAAGGACTAGGTATGGATCAGCTGTGCATTTGGAGTTGAGAGAATCACAGCTTTCCAAAGGATTAGAGAACATACTCATCTAGTTGGAAAGAGTGGAGGGAATCAACAGACTTGAGAAATCATGACGGGATATATTTGAGAACTGTGTATTTTCTTTGTAAAATCTGGATGTTTGTAGTCACATCATTAAGAAGCAGAGGAAAATAAAGTCTTGCAGGATACTTCCAAACTGGCTTTTTTCATTTTAACATGACGTAAAAACACCCAGTGATTTGGACAGGATTGTGTTTTAGGTGTTAGCTTAGTGAAATGCAGGATGGTGCTTTAATTTATGCCACTACAATTTAAATGTCTACAAATAATGATGCAAAATAGAGGAATGTATTTGAGGAAGGTGTGAATTGCATAGATGGCATCAGTCAAAAGGTAATTCTTGCTAGCCATCCAAAGTCAGTTATTAGTATATAGACTGACTACACCACCCTCTTGCTTTCCTCATCTTGAATGTAAAAAGTTTAGGGTACCTGCACACAGCATCAGCTTTTAGTTTGGTTCAGTACACCGTGTGTGAAGTACAGAGTACTTACTCTTTGTTTCCTTTACGTCATCGTATATCCTTGCTGACTGTGAGTGGTGTTCATGTTCTTGCCACATCGGTGTCTCCTGGCTCTGCCACGTTCCTCTGTGTGAACAGATGACAAAATTGCATAGAGTGGTTTACAGAGCCTATGGAAAACACGGCACAAAAGGTCAGGGGATAACTTGCTTAAATTCTGTGGTTAGTTTTTTTTAACCTAGTAATGTGTTTATAGTAACTGGCACCTAGACTATAAAGGAATGGTAGGTGTACAAGGTGAAACACGTCGGCCAAGCGCTCTAGGTGTATGAAGATGGTGCACGTATCTCAGGTGGGGACGTGCTGGTTTTGTTTCTTTGAAAAAGAATCTCAATGAAAAATGACAAGTCAGTTGTTTCCTTCTAAATATCTAGTGGCTTTCACAAAGAAAATAAAAGCAGATCTCCAAAATGTTTTTGATTGGCAGTAAGCAAAAACAAATTCTTGCTTTCAGTTGTCACAGTGGGGTTTTCTTGAATTAATACTCAAGCTGGGGATGTTTTCAGTGGAACCACAAGGAAAAAAGAAATCATTTGATCTGTAATTTCTGAATAGGTTGTCAGGGATTCTTAGCTTATTGAGTTGTTAGGTTTGCATGGTGCAGTGCAAATACTCAATTTGAACTGCCTTTTCAGTATGAAATACTAAAATGCTCCAGAAAGGACTTAAGCTACTTTGTTTCCCAATCTTTTTCCCCAGTTTCTAGTGTTAGATGCATGGTGGTACCCTGATCAAGAAGGCTTGCAGACTGAATCCATATTAATAAATAAAGCTACATGAGTGGTGTTCTCTCAAGAATCCAAGTAAAACAAAAACTCAATCTGAATGGAAGAAGCTGAGCTGCCTAACATGTGAGACAACCCATACATGAAACTCATGTCTTGGTGCTTCAGTTATCTGGGGCTTTCTTGCCTGTTTTGATTGTGGGAATTGTGATGCTTTTCCACAGCAGATGCATCAGGTTGTAGGGGGGGGAAGAGGGGAGCAAGGATCCTTGTTTGGAAATTGTTATGGTTTCGTTTGTATTAAGGTACCGTCACCTAGAGGCTCCAACCAAGAGTACAGGCAAGGGGTGCTGAGCACCCTGAGCACACATCTGCCCAGAGGCAGAGCAAGGTGCAGACACAGAGAGCTGCCATCAGGCAGGAGCAGATCAGCAGTGCCAGTTTTGGGTTGTATTTTGTCTGTTCTGATTTTTGGCCATGTGATATTGCAAAAACGTATTTGGCCTGTGTCGTTCTCTGACACCTCACACCTTGTCATGAGATGCTCTCGTCTCAAGGTGTCCGTGGGTGACAAAAGAAGATGTGGGAGAAATGACAGTCAGTGTTCCAGTGGCAATTGCCTGCTCATCTTGGTGTCAACTGAGAAAGTTAGGATGGAGTTGGTAGATTTAAAGGTCTGTGTGAATTCTGTGTGTCAGCTACCCTTCAGGTGGGATGGCCGCCCTTCAGAGATGTTAAAGACCCGGCAAAGCTGGCTTGAAGGTAAGCAGCAGAAAGCAGCCACTGAAGGCCCAGTTGTGGGAAACTTGATTGTCAGTGGTTGGACTGAGAAGGCTTTTTTGGAAAGTCAGCATCTGGTGCAGTAGTTGGTAGATTCACAGTGTTTAAAACAGAGGTAGATGCTGTATGAAGGTAGTATTTTAGACACCTGGCCCTCTCAGCAAGCCATGTGGAAAATCACCAGGAATGTGTAATTCCAGTTTTCACCCTCCTCCACAATATGCAAAGTGCCAATGCTCTAGGGATACGTGCTTCACTAAACTATCTGAATTTGTTCTTCCTCAAGGAATGAGGACATGTAAAAGGTATCAGATACATATACAGTTGCTTTAGTGACAACATAAACATACTTAAAACACAGCAAATAATGCCACAAATAATGTACAAACTACAATAATTCACTTGTATTAACTTATTCTACAAAGGTCCCTTGTTATTAAGCAATTTTTATTAGAATTAACTATCAGTCTCTGTCTGATATGAAGTCTGTAACTTTTCCTAGAGACTGGATATCTGCCTAGTAAGGGATTAAGAGAAGCTTTTTAGACCTAACTACCAATGTATTTCTTCAACATGAGTGTTATATTACTGGTAGGTTCAGTACACTTGCCAGTAGCTAAGAAATCCTTCCTCATTGCTTGATTGCAGTTTTGCTACATCAGAGCAGGGAAACATTACTCTGGGAAGTAATTACCCTCCTTCTCTTCCTCTTTGCTCTGTGGCTTCCTCCACTGCTTGGCCTTTAATGCTGACCAGTAGTATGTATAGGTTCATTAGCACTATTGTAAATTTAGTCAATACTCTTTTAGTGGGCTCCAGCTGAGCCCAAACTGACTCACTGCCCTCCAGGGTGCAGTGAGAGGCTTAATTACCCTTGTACAGTTCAACAGGAACAATGTCATGGGCAGCATTTCGCTTTGGCTGAAGAGGTTGAAGCTTCTTGCTTTATTGGCTGCCATCTTCAAGTTTAAAGAAAGGGATTTCAGGATAATTCACAGCTCTGTATAATAACAGGGGAAAACCACTGCTCTTTGCAAATGAGAATTGGATTGGTCACGTTTCATTACGGTACTTACATGGATTTTCCTTTGATGGTGGGAATATTCCTTTGGGTAGTTTTAAGGACAGAAATGGGAGTTGAAAGAGCAGAGTGGAGGGACAAGTAATCCTCTAGTTGAGCGGCACGAGTTTCAGCATCTCCTACCGCTTGAAACCAAGGAAGTCTTCATGTGAATGGAGAAAGGGTGGGTCTTGTGTCCAGTATGGCACAAGATGTACTCAGACATGCATGTAATTGGTGGTGGGCCACAGTGAGTGCTGGGGAGTGCAAACTGTGAGATTGCCTTGGATTTCTCATGGGGTAACTTAGGTGAAACTTAAGCAATGAGGTTCAGTACAGTAAGGGCTATTTAAGTTCATGTTCTGCAAGGCACATCTATAGGTATTTCAGTGTTGCTATAATTTCTGTTATTAATAATGTTTGAGATTTAACACTAGGTCCTGTGTTGGATAATGTGGTAGTCATGTGGTTCAATGTGCACAATTAACATCTCTCAACAAATCTGTAGCTGGTCTCTTTTTCTGGCTTTTTTGTGTGGTGCTGGAGGCTTTATTATTTGTCAACAGTATGGTTTCTTGAGGTGTCACCCATTTTAACTGTGTTACAGTAAAAATTGAGTGATTTACTCTGTATGTATAATTAGGATGAAGTGATTATATAGTCTTTAAGAACCCAGTGTAGCCTTCCACTGAACAAATGATCTGACTACCACTAAAAACTGGAGGAATGGTATATGAAATCCCTTCTGCATACTGTAAAGGAGGGAAGAGGGTGAGAGAAACATGCTTAGGAGGCAAAGAAAGTGAAGTAATAATTATAACTTCTTAACAGCAGGCTGAAGCATTGCTTGCTCAGAGTTGGAGTGTGTTTACAAACTGTACGGCATATTTGCATTAGAAGAATCTTTAGCGACTCTGTGGTTTGATTCCTGCCTGTCATTACACTTCTTATTTACTCATACACTTGCAAAATATTTGCCTTGCTCCTCAGGTTTATTACCTGTCCACAGCACATCAGTGGGGAATAGAGAGAAATGTCTGCAGTGAGTCCTTTCACTGCTTATGTCATGGAGAGAGCTTCTTTGTAGTCACTGAAGCACATGAACACTCATATGTGCCATAAATATCCAAACAAATCAGAGAGCAGACATCATCAGAAACAGTCAGAGAAGGAAGTAAAGTAGGAGGCATCATTCAGAGCAGGATAAAAGAGGAAATCTTAATAGCAGTCACAAATTCTGGGTTAGTCATCATTTGTCTCCATGCTGGTGGAGGGACTCGCATTGCGTCACTTGCAAATGTTAGTCACTGAAGCCATTGTCTGAGCCTCTGAGTGAGAGGGGCAAGATTCTAAGAGAAAATATTTTAAAGAAACATGGGCTAGCAGGACTCAGTGACTGCAAGGTGTTCAGTATGCCCTTATTCATGCACTGGTTTATATGGGTGCTGTCAATGTAAACATGATGTGTCAGGCATCTTAGCAATTTTCCAGTCATTTTCTCCATTTATTTGTTAGGGGAAATTATTCTTTTCTCTAATTTAATTTTTTCTGTGATTTTATTCCTTGATTGAATATGGGTATTTTGAAGCAAATAGGTGAGTTCAAATTCACAGTTATGTTCTAATACATTGCTGGGGTGCTGGCAGAGCATTGTGGAATTTGTTTGAAATTTCCTAGCTGTTTGTGAAATGTATTCACTGCTTCATTTACCCAGTTGCTGCTGCTGTTATTACATTATTTGTTACTTGGGACAGAGGCAGTTTTTATCACTCACGTGCACTCTTTATGCAGAGCAATTCCTGTTCTTAAATGATTCACACTTGGCATTGTGAACAGGCTAAAGAATGAGCACAGAGGTAGTCCTTGATTTTGGCTCACAGCACAAAAGGAAGGAGTGATCCAAGCCTGGAGCACCGTCTGGGGTCACGGGAGAGCGAGCCGGCTTTGGAGTGCGTTGGTAGAGTGCATGTAGAGCCTGTATAGATTCTTTAGGCAAGTTAACCCTGGACAGAATTTTAGTGATAGCTGGTAGTTAAGACAAAAACGCAGTTCTTGATATAAAATACAAATCAGTGGTGTTTGAAAATGAAGGAGCAATGTGTGTCTGTTAAATGGTAATTGTGTATGTTTTTATATATCTGTATCTAGATGAGGAAAGATCACCTGAGTGTATATGTATATATATATATATATATATGCAAATAGAAATCTAATTTACAAGTTAATAGTACACAAATGAGCAGATTTCAAGTGGAATGTATTTTATGGTCATAGGATTGATAGTTACTATCACTGGATTGAAGATATTTCATTAATTACACTAAGTGCATACCTATCCTGGGCTCATTCTGAAACCACCTTCTGCTTTTGTATGAAAAAAACTGTAAGAAATGTTTGCTTGTATTTGTGGACAAAGCTGATGGAAAAACCCAATCTTCTCATCCACATATTTATCTGAAAGATGTGTTGTATATCTGCAGTTGATTTTCTAGAATGCTGATTAGCTAATACTGTTTTTGGCATGCAGCTTATCCATTGGGTGAGAGAACACTATCTGAATTTCAATTTACATCTCAAAATGATGTTGAACCGCTACTGCTTTAAAGGCTCTTCTGGCCATTTGGGGACCCACTGCAGACAGTGGAGCTACAGCCTGGTCTGAAAATCTAATTGAATTGATATAAGGCAGCTGGATCAGTGGTTGTTGAAGAGTTTGAGATGAATAGCAAAAAAATTGCATACTTCTGAGTAACTTAGTGTCCTTGTTTGAAACTCTGCCCCTGAGTTTACTTGGACTTTCACTGCTAATAGACCTCTTTATGGTAAAAGACCCGTGCTTCAATATAGTTAAGGCATTCATTCGTTCTGTGTGGTTTGATATGATCACATTGCTATTAAAGAAACTTCATGCCTCTGAGAATACTAAGCTAATAGTGGAGGAGGAGTGGAGAGTTAAGGTAATGTCAGATGTTAATTCCTTTGTCACCACCAGCAATTTGCCACAGTTTAAACTTCTGAAATCTCACCTTCCTGAACGTTTGTTTTTGCAGTGATGGGTCTTTCCCTTATGATTCTGTTCCGTGGCAACAAAATACCAACCAGCCTCCAGGCTCTTTATCAGTGGTCACCACAGTATGGGGTGTGACTAACACCTCTCAAAGCCAGGTAAGCTTCTTTTTTATGCCTCCTTCCCTCTAGATATACATTTCTGCAATGTTTGTAAAATGGAAAGTATTTTGGAAAGTCCTCTTGGGATCAGCAGCAGTGTCTGTCTTCTTTGTTGTATATGATGCATTATTTTCCCAGTCATGTCCTCTTTGGTGGCATTGAACAGGAGGTGTCTAAGAGCTTGAGTCAGTCACTCCTTTGGCTGCATGCAAATGTCAGGCTTGGATTTACCTCATATTTTGCACTGTGGTTTCAACACTAAAAGCGTGGGTTTGGGGTAGTCCCGAACCTCTTGGGAAATCAGATTGAATGTGAAGAGTTCTATTAAATTTTAGCTAGACTCACCAAATGATAGTTGCTGATTTTATCTGGGTTTGTGTTGCACTTGTGGGCTGGTGAAATTCAGTACCAAGTCTAACCCCACAGTGAGTTGCTAACTACCAATTTAGGCTGTGTTCTCTCCAGTCTTTCCTGTAAGTGCTGCCTAACTTTGCAAAAATATTTCAATATGCATTGGAGCAGAAACATGGCTTCTTGCCCCCCATGTGAGAGACATACTTCCTGGATTTTCATTTGGTTCTCTCCGCTCTTAACTCTCCTTTTCTTCTGTGTAGTATATTGAATTATACTATACAAAAAGAAGCAGCTTTTATGAAGAAGTTACCAGTTATTTGTGATAACATGCACTCCCAGGGATGTGGCACAAATTAAGTGCACAGACAGTCTGGCCTTTGCTTGCAGCACAGATGAGGAGCTCAGAACACATCACCATCATTAATGAGTGCAAGTGGTACATAAATCTAACCTGTCTTTTCTACTTCTTTCAAACCAAGTGGTGTTAGATCTCATACAAAATTTTCTGAGGATTTTTTTTGTTATTATTTCAGTTTTGATAAGGAAATTGAAAATGAAATTGTAAGGGAATGAACCATCTGAAAAATAAATTATTTAGAAGCCAAAACATACAGATACATGGCAGTTGTGTAAGCACTGGTTATGGCAAAATCTCCCTTCAATAAAACAAGAAGAAGAAACAGTTACAGGACCTATAACACGTTTTATTATTGTTGATTTTTTACCACCTTAAAAGAAAAGGTATCCCATCTGGGAGAGAAATACCTGAGTAAACACCTTGGTCTATATATTGGCCAGAAAATGAAAATGTAATTTCTTTTATACTTGAAAGGCAAAAGGAAAGATAAAAAATACTCAGAGTTTTGTTCTATCATGAGAGTACTGTAATGTTGCTTGAACTCTTCATGGTACTTCAGAGGAATGTGCAATAGAAGGAAAAAATCTCTTGCATGACAAAAGAAAATACTTCTTCAGAGTCACTGCAAGGGAGCAGTGAAACTCTGGAACACAGAGCTTGGTTATAGCTATTCAGAGCAGATTGAAATGAATGTCAGGATTTCTTGTAAGTCTTCGTGCTCTTGGAGGGGAAGGAGTGAACTGGGCTCATCAATTCCTTTTCTCAAATGCCTGAAGCTGTTGAATTAGTCTTCTGCAAAAATCATGACCACTGAGTTTCTTCCCAAGTAGGAGACTTTTCGAGAAATCTTTTGCGAGTGATCCATGAACAGCCACACGTACATCTCCATGGAAATCATAGCAATTGGGGGAAAAAGTCCTTTAAACAAGCAAAACAAGTCCTTTTATACAGAGAACAGAGGACTCTTTTATAAGAAGCAATAAAAACAATCAATAGACTTTTGTACACTATTTAGAGAGTCAAGAATAGGTTAAACTACTGAAATATGTTCTTTCTATCAGTTTTTCCATCTGTAGCACCCTTTGCATTGTGCTGGTGGGACTGACTATTTCCAAGTTACTTCAAAGTCCTGTACCAAACAAACAAACCAACCAACTAAACAAACAAAAAAAGCTCTCACCCCCTCACACCCCCTGCCCCCAAAAAGCTATGTCCTGTCTTGTAATCAGATGAATGGTCATGGCATAGTTGTAGCAGGTCTTTCTCATAAACTTTTTTTATAAGCATATTAATTTGGGTTCCATCTAGTTAAAAATCTGTTTGGAAATGGCAAAAGGAGAAGTCACCAAGAATGTGCACCTAGACATCGGTGAGGTCTGTGCTCATTAGACTTCAGAGTACAGTTGGTTATGTTTTAATTTAACAACTGCAGTGAATAAACTTAATTTGCTTGGAGTAGTTCAAGGTACAGCCCCTTACTCTCATGTTTCTTCCTGCAGGTGCTGGGAAATCCAATGGCAAATGCTAACAACCCTATGAACCCAGCAGGAAATCCCATGGCTTCTGGGATGACAACCAGCAACCCTGGGATCAATTCCCCTCAGTTTGCTGGACAGCAGCAACAGTTTTCAGCCAAGGCAGGCTCCACTCAGCCGTACATACAGCAGGGCATGTATGGGCGACCCAATTATCCTGGCAGTGGAGGTTTTGGTGGCAGGTAAGATTTACTTCTCTGAGGTGGAAAATGGATGTAAATACTTGATGAAGCTTGTTTTAGTGACCCTGCAGAAGTGTCGTGGGCTTATTTTAATTATATGAAGTCTCAGTAGCTATTTTTTGCTGGTTAACTGAAGCACATGTTGCTTTTACAGCTTTGGAAATCAGCTACCCAAACTGCAAAGAAATTCATCACAGTAAATGGAAATGGCTTAGGTCAATCAATTAGCTCTAATAAACCCCCAAAATAAAGTTTTAATTAAGAGGGATGTTAAACAGGCCACAGGCTTAGGAATGATTAACATTTAATAAGGCCAGGATGTGAAAGGTATTGATGGTATAATTTCTACGTGCATATGAAGGAGTAAGCTTGAGTATTGGTCAAAGTAGTTTCCTATGCAACGGAATATTTCTGCCCAAAGACTTACTCCGCAACAGGAACTTGAAAAGAATTGGGAATGAAGATGTTTGTTAAAAAAGGTGGTCGTGTTGTGTATTTATTTGGGGGAAATAAATGCTGCATTAGTCATGTAATCCAGAACTAATAGCCTGGCATTAGTTACATGTTGACTTTCTCTGTCTGTACTTTGCAAAGAGGGATGGTAAGGGCACTTAACTGAAACCACTATTTATGGTCCCCGTGCAAAGGCTGCTGGAGAGACTACTGCTGTTAGCATAGGCAGTCTGGTGTGAAGAATATAAGCATGGGACTCAGAGAGAGTTTACCACTTCCTTCATCTCTGCCACTGATCTGCTGAGTGACCTTGAACAAGCCAAAAATTTCTTCAGCTTTGCATTAACATGTCTAAAAAGGGCACAGAATATTGGCCCATATTCATAAAGATATTTGATAACTTGATGTGGGAAAGGCGTTGTTTGGCTTAGCTTGGTTTATCTTAGGATCAATAGAAGAGATGGGTAGGAGCTGCAGAGCACGCTGTGTGGGATCCAGCGGAGTCAGTTGCGTTGGGACTCTCGTGGCCTTCCTGCTGAGGTTCAGGGAGAAATGCTTTTACGATACCTTGAACACTTGCCATAATTCACCACTGAGCCAGATTAATGTGCCGTCTTGGAGGAAGTTGGCTGTTCCTGCTCCTACACTGCTGAGAAACAGCATTTACTCTCAGGAGTTCAGTTCTACTTTGCAGGAAGCTTCAGAGCTGCAAAGAAGTTCCTTGCCCCCAGAATGACTGCTGGCAGTGCCTTGCAATCCCAGTGGCAGCCCTATGGCTGTTGCACCTGGGCAGCAGGTGTAACCTGTAGATGCAGGTATCTCCTCTACACCTCTAATTACCTGGCCTGCTGGCTTTCATTAGTCATTGATACATGCTTTTGGAGCAGTTCTAGGTGAGGATCACACCAACGTTCAAAACAGAATCCACCAGGCACATCTTAATTCTCTCCTCCTTTCTCTTCTTCCCCGTTAGTTACCCTGGAGGCCCAAATACCCCCGCAGGAATGGGGATTCCCCCCCACACGAGGCCACCAGCTGATTTCACCCAGCCAGCTGCAGCTGCTGCCGCTGCTGCAGTTGCAGCTGCAGCTGCTACAGCAACAGCTACAGCTACAGCCACTGTGGCAGCCCTTCAGGAAACACAGAATAAGGACATGAACCAGTATGGACCGGTAAGAGAGTGACCCTTGTGTCCTCATACCCGACTGATCTGGACCATTACAGGGAACTGGCTGTCCTTCTCACTGTTGTGTTTGTTAGGGTACCTACTGCTGGGGTTTTTTTGGGGGGTTTTTTGGTGCATGAGCGTGGTTAGAAATGCTTATGAGAAACTGCTGAATGTGGGTACGTAGGTATGAGTCAGTCCCTGTGTTTTTCCTGATAAAACTTGCCTAACTGTATTTTGTAGTTTGGGGGTTGCCTCTTAAAAAAAATTGAAGATTTCTCAAAGTTACAGCTGCATAATTCTGAAGTGTAAGAGTCTGTATGCCAGGTGATGAAAGCACAGGGTCTTAGAAGCTGTAGTGTTGTGCTCTATTTGCACAGCCAGCATCCTAACCTGTTACCTTACAGTACTAGACCGGCCAATTGAAACAATTTAATTTCTCACCTTAGGCTTACATCTGTCTTTCACTCATGCCTTTTACAATTCAAATTGGAATTTATTATAAATAACTTCACCGCCCATCAAACGTTAGAGAACATTGAAGGAAAATGCGACATAAATCCTTCCCTTCTTCCCTTCCCCAAAAACACGTTCAGCTCCCTCTTCCCATTTTATAAATGCATGTCGCATTTTATTCTTTTTTTTTTTTCTTCTTCTTCTTCCGTTGAAGGTTTGTTCCTCTTTCCAGATGGGTCCAACTCAGGCTTACAACAACCAGTTTATGAACCAGCCTGGTCCTCGTGGTCCCGCTTCTATGCCAGGCAACATGAACCCGGCAAGCATGGGGGCAGGAATGACGCCTTCCAGCATGAGCGGGCCACCCATGGGCATGAACCAGCCCCGGCCTCCTGGAATGAGCCCCTTCAGCACCCACGGGCAGAGGATGCCCCAGCAGGCCTATCCAGGCCCACGCCCCCAGTCTTTGCCTATACAGGGCATAAAGAGACCATACCCAGGAGAGGTAATAAAACAAATGATCTTTTGCGTACACTGTTCCTTTGGCTGCAGGTTGCAGCGTACTGGGTAATGTGTGGTGCACGTCCCTTTAAGATAGGTGCATCTTTGTTCCAGCCTTGGTAGGAGTGCAGCCATTAAAATATTAGCAGGAGCAGCTCCTCCTTTTTAGCTTCTAAAGTATTCAGGTTGACCCTTGCTGTGTTAGTCCATATGATGGTCTTTAAGTCCGAGAAAGGCCCCAAACCAGAATATCATTCTAAGGTTCTCATGGTGACTTCATAAATCTTAAGTAGGCTTCCATCACAGGAGTGGAATCTTTTAATGTGGTAATTTAGAAGAGACACTGAGGGTGAAATACTTCATTTTAGCCCGATGGATATCTGGTCTGCCTTTTCTTGGACGGTTTTATTTTTGTAACTAAACAGAGGACAGACATTGTACTGTAACACCAGTAGTAACAGCAGTCATTTTTTAGAGAACGGTTGCTTTCCAAACTTTTTGAGTGTTGATTTGCATAGTCGCTAGGATGAATATAAATAACGTTGAACTCAAATTCCTCTCTGTCAGCATTTATCTAATACCAGCTTATGTGGAGTGTGATAAGGTCCCATGCTGCTATAGAAGATCTGAATAGCTTTATAGGCAAAACTACGTTGCCGTTGACTTGTATTATGACAGGACAGAACACGTAAGAGTCCAATTTTTAGAGAAATTTAGACAACCAAAAATGTAGACAAATGAGATTTTGGAATTAAAAAGCACCAGTGCCTTTTACTCTTCGAGTTGGTATTAATGGCAGTAGAGGCTTTTTAGAATTCCAGCAACTCCCAGCACCTACATATGCCTAAAAGTTTTTACAAATCTAGCCATCACTTAGTAGCTTCAGAGATCATTTCCTGGTGAAATTCTGTATTCAACTGAGACTTCAACAAGAGGCGTAGAGCTATGAATATTCTGATACTGCCCTGACAATAATAATGGTACAAAGAGTTTACAGAAAATGCACAGCAAAGAGGACTGTGGCATGTGGAAAATACAGAAAACATTTCTGCCTGAGCTACATTTCCTTCCTGCTCTGAAAACTATTTTTTTTCTAAGTAACTAATCAGAAATAAAAAAATGATGTGCTGTTGCAGGAGTTGCTTTTCACTCTGTAAATACTGCCACTTATTTACAAGTAAGTTAAGAAAGCACAAAACGTGGCTTGTTCATATGATTTTTCATATTTTAAGGATGACTTTAAATCTCCTTTTGCCGCTTCAGAATCAGGTTTTTCATTGTAAATGAATATGTTCATGTTTCCAACAAGTCAGTTCTGAACAGTGCCATAGATATTGCATGTTTGTTGGACTGGAATTTTGCAGATGATATTTGCCTATTGTTTATTGAAGGGTTTGTTTATGGAAACATCTTGTCAATGAGTTGATTTTTCAAATTGACATTTTACTACCTTCAGTGTTCCAGTTTTCATAACTTCAGTTCCACAACCATGCACAGTCTTAGCTAGCACCAGCAAAATGCTTGTGGCTAGTAGTTAAAGTGTTGCTGAACACTCTAGCAGGAGGCCAGCAGAGCAGCTCTGTTGAAAAGGCAGGCGTGGACAACACAGCTTCTATGCTCTTGCCCCTTCCAGGGTTTTATTTTTATTTATTTATATATTTAACGTTTTCTTTTTGTGCTTCCATTCTACATCTGAAAAAGGAGCCCCAGGCTTGGGTGTGGTAGCACTTGCAAAAACACAGAAGTTTTGTGAACATTGCATCTGGTTGCAGTTGTGGTTTCTTCAAGCATAGCACCCTTTGACATTGTTACAGGGCTGAGTGCGTGTGTCTTACCTCGCTTCGGTTTGCAGGATTGTTATGCTTTTGAGAAGCATTCGTCTGAAGGGGTTTTGTTTGTTTTGGTTCTGCTACTGAACATGTGTTAATAAAGATTGCATAAAACTTGGCTTTGTCTTCTTGTATCCCTGTCCTGAAACAGCCGAATTATGGAAACCAGCAGTATGGACCAAATAGCCAGTTTCCAAACCAGCCTGGTCAGTACCCCACTCCCAACCCTCCAAGACCCCTTACGTCTCCCAACTACCCGGGACAGAGGATGCCAAGCCAGCAGAACACAGGGCAGTACCCTCCTCCAACAGTCAACATGGGGCAGTATTACAAGGTAGGAATTGTGAGATTATCGTCTTCCCTTCTGGTGCCCATTTCTTAATGAAGGTGTGTCAATGGTTTCGTAGATACTGTTTTTATGTAGTTAAAGGAAAGAGAGAAAAAAACAGGGAGTTTTTACTAGTGTTTTGGGTATCACAGAATCAAGTCAATCAGCCAAGTTGCATTGCAACTTCAGAGCAGTTCATAAAGAAAATTGAATGTTGCTGCAGCTCATTAGAGGCTTTTACAAGAAAATGTAGGGTTTGCTTTAAAAATAGCTTGTAAAAAGAAGTACCTAATGGGATTCAGGTGAGCTATTTTCACCCATTCATGGTCCCCTGCAAGAATGCAACTGTGGAAATTTGTAATAAACAAGTTCCATGTTGCAGCATTCCAGTTTTGGACCTAGAGTGGACACTGTTGGATTAAGCCAGGCCAAACTTAAGAGGTGTTCCAGCTGTAGGTTTCATGTTTGAACTGAAATTTCTGTGACTTCTTCCGGCCTCTTCCTCCTTTTGTCTCAGTCATTTCCCTCTGCTGCTTGTTTTGGGCAAGACCTAGAGTTGTTAAAATGTTGCCTAAAACCTGTTTTTGGATCCATCTTGAGCACTTTGTGTGCTGCAAACCGAGGTTGCCCTGGGGGCCTGCTGAGGTTTACCCTCTTTGAAATGCACACAGAAGTGATCTATTGCACACAGGTACTCCAGTGAGTATAGAAATGGGGAGGACCATTGATCTTCTGACCTGCTTAGAGCATTAGGTGTTGAAGTATCTGGACTACATTCTGAATGTGAATGTAGGCTGAAAGAATCTAAGGTGCACAGTGTTGTTGAACTGGAATTGTTTGGTGTAATTCACACAGAAAACACCATTAAAAAAAAAAAAGGGAAAGCAAACCCCTTTCCTGTAAAGCATCTGTTCTGTGTGCAACTATGCTGTCCACTGTGGTACCCAAAGGAATGTCTGTTGGATCAGGAAGAGCATGAGGAACAGACAGATCCTCGGTGTAATAATTCCGGGGGAGTCACTTATGCTAAAGTAACTGCCGAAGATCTCTGTCAAGTTTTTAAGTGACAGATTTTTAAATATATTTTGTGTACATTTATTTTAGATGGGGTTTAAGGTTTTTGTTTACCAGATACATCTGACAGGGAATTTGTTTCTTTACAGTGTATCCTCTATATTGTATTCAAATATTGACTGGTCTGGAAACAGTTGGGAAAAAAAGATACCTTGTTAAATAGGCAGATTATCCCGGTTAGGGGAAAATTTCCACAGACAAAATGTGAACCTTTGAATTGCAGTGATTGTGCAGATAGTAGCTGTGTGTGTCAAAGATAAAAAACAAAGATAGCTGGAAACTTGAATGTTTAAGATTTGAGAAGGCACCCCGCTTCTTACGTGCTCTCAAGTATCTTGGGTCAGCAGAGCAGCATTTATATACAGAATTGGATTTGAAGTCACAGTGCTTGGGCTGTCTGTAAAGATTTCCATCTCCTGACACTCTCCTGTGTTTCTGCTTATGGTGCGTGAGCCATGCAGTTGCAGTTTTGTTTAATGTCAGCTTCCTTCACATCAGGGTTCTTGGTTTATTCTGTTGACTGTAACCATCCCTTTAATTATAAGAAACTAAACCAAAGGTGTTTTAATGTGTACTGTTCATAGTTAATTGTCTTCTTTCTATCAGTTACTCTCAACTAGCAGCAAACTAGGAACAGAATTAAATTGTTGGTGCACAGAATAAAAAACATCCCCTGAGCCCCAGAGCTTTAATTCTGAGTACAGGAGTTGAACAAGGGTGGAAGAAAGGATAGATGGAAGTAAAAAGGACACAGACTGGCTAATTGTGTGTCTTTGGATTTTGTTTTTTGTGTGGGCTTCTGTGCAATGGGGCTGTTTGGGGAGGAAGACAGAGAGATACAGAGGGCTGGGTGGTCTGTGGTGCAGTGGAAAAACTGAAGCAAATGGCTGGTGTGTTTTGGAAAGCGAGCATTCAGAGGAACACTGTAAACCTTTTAGCAGCCTTGCTTGTATCTGGTCATTGCCTGAGTTAAGCTGGCTGGTCTGCTGGTTTCAGTTCCTGCTTTGCTCTCCTGGTGGGCCTCTTCCCTGAAGGCCTCATGGGACAAGCTGTGGTTACTTCTCCAGAAGCAGAGGGGCCTCCCTCCCTTGTCTGTCGTCTTTGGTATTTGATAACAGTGCTGTTCACAAGGCTTATTGTTCTTGTTTCAAGACTGCAATAACAATGTGATGTTATTTATTTTCTAGCCATCAAGGCCTGTACCTGTGCCAAATTACCCTCATTCACCTGTTCCAGGAAACCCCACGCCACCCATGACACCAGGGAGCAATATTCCACCATACCTGTCACCTAACCAGGATGTCAAACCACCATTCCCTCCTGACATTAAACCAAATATCAATGCTTTACCACCACCTCCAAGTGAGTAGCAAACAGAATGTCCCCACAGTCGTTTATTGTTCCTCTGTTCTCTGCCACATGCATTTCAGAGTCTGGAAAGAAGCTCTGGTTGCTGCTCTGGGAAAGGCTGGAGTTGTTAAGCTGTAATAGGTGGCGTGCACAGTGTAGGCTCACTTGAGCCAGTGCACAGAATACACAAAGGCTGCTATGCTCTTCTAAAACAGAATATCAGAAAAGTTCTTCCAGGTTAAACTTGTAAGGATTTTACTCCAGAATTATTGCTTTCATATGATTCCTGAGGGAAAACACTTGATTTTGGGTTGTGTTGTGTGCTTTGTAGGCTTGTTTATTGTATGAACTTCCATTTGGTCCGTTTTGTTCAAGGGCAAAGCCATTCATTGAACAACACTGCAGAGCAGGATAAAATGTGAATATTTATGGCAGTGTCTCTGTTGTGATCCATACAGACTTCTTAGGAATAGTCAGTACTGTGCCAGAAATTGATATATGTTCCTTTCAAAGCCACTCAACGTCACAGCTACACTTGGCTGGGAACAGGGCAGGAATAACAAGATTTCTCTGGCTGGATACTAGCATGAGATGTTTGAGGTTTCAAAGTGACTGATGAACAATAGGAGCTATCATTTACTAGGGAGATGGAAGAACCTTATGTTTTCTGTAAAATAACTGCTGCTGCATTAGCACTTTGCAGCTATGTTTGGAGTTCAGGATAGCTGAAAAATTAAGTAGAGGAAGATGGGCTGCAGTATTATTTGGGCAAGAACACAGGATTTAAAGCCATTTGGACTTCATAGATCAGCTGTAAGTTACCTCAGATTCTCATCTTATGGGCTCAGGTGGTAATTGAATACCAGTGTCTTTGGTCATCACATGGTTTCAGCTGATGAAACTGTTGAAGCTAATTGGGTAATGTTGATCCCGGCTCAAAGCAGGGAAAACAAACATTATCACAGTTTGACATTATTAAGAGATTTGTTCTCAGTCTTCTGCCAACAGAGTAAGCTTGGACACAGAACCTATTGTGTAATGAAAACCGAGAATTCTTGCCATTCCTGGTTTCTGTTGAGGCTGGAATGCTATGGCCCTAATGTGAAGTGTGTGACAATAGAAGACTGCTGTGCCCTTGCTATCAGTTTGAGCCTTGCCACTTGTATCAGTTAGAGTTACTCCTGATTGTATTTTTATGTGTGTGTGAGTTAGACCCTTAGCAGTTAGATCTGCTAAGTTAGACCCAGTAGCAGATCACTGTGCATTGTTACTATTCTGTATAAATATTCACATTATTATTGCACTGCAGATGCTAAAGGGAAAGTTCACGCTTTCTCTCCCTCTTCGATCCCAGCCAACCACAACGACGAGCTGCGCCTGACGTTCCCTGTGAGGGACGGGGTTGTCCTGGAGCCCTTCCGGCTGGAGCACAACCTGGCAGTCAGTAACCACGTCTTTCACCTACGGCCAACTGTGCACCAGACACTGATGTGGAGGTAAGCTCAGCCTTGCTGCAAGTGAGGGAGGAGTGGCAGGCCAGAGGCACTGCGCTTAGATTTGCCAGGAATTTCACTTCAAAAATTGTAGCCTGGATAGGAAGAACGTCCTTTCAACTCGTAGGTGCTCTAGCCTGTCATTTTCCAGAGACAACACGTTCTAAAATGCTTCACAGTATATTGCATGTCCTTGCTGATAGCTCATAGCATGCAGTGTCTGAAAAACCACTGCAACCGTTGCATCCTTTCTGATCTGCGTGGAACAGGAGTGGGGTTTCCCTGACCCACACCACCACAAACTTCCACCTGGAGATCTGAAGTCCCAGGTGCTTTGTGACCTCTGAAATGTTAGATACAAGAGTAGCTCTGCAGGGCTCTTAGAGTTTATGCTTAAATTAAACAGACCAGAGTTATCTAATAATGAAGAATAACCCACTTAAGAGTAAGGACCCAATTTAGAGGCTCAGTAAAATAATTTGGAAAGACAAGTGCTTAAATCCTCCAAGCTTCAGGAGCTGACTTCCTGAATTCCCCTGTTCTCTGACTCCACAAGTAAGCACAGCTCAGAAATGTGAGAGCATAGCTTTCCTCATACAAAGGCTTCTGGTTTTCACTTACAGTGAATTCTTTTTTCCAGCACAGAGGAATATTTTTCCTTGGTGGTACTTTCCCATATTTAATGTAGATCTGTATAAGTGATTCCAGGGTATGTTTCTATTGCACCATGTTCATGGAAGGGCCTTAGATCAAGTGACAATCAGAGCCTTTTTTTTTCTTTCTTTTTTTTTTTAAACTTATGTATTTTCAAATACTACAGAATAATTTTGTCTCCTTGTTTGGTTTTTCTCAGAAGGTATCTCTGTGTTTATCCTGGCTGAGCCAGGATGAACATTGCATTGTCTGAGCCTTTCTCTGTGCTCTGTGGAGGCTGGTTAGCTGCTTGGGATCTTGCATGGAGGTTGCTTACAGGTGTAGCTTTAGGTTTTGTTTTTCCTGGGAGGATGATCTTCCCATTCACTGGAATCCACTGGAGACTTGTGTTTTGCTGGCGTGGAGAGTGTGAGGCGGGCAGGGAGACGCGCTCACGTCCCTGGCCCGGGACAGACTCTGACTCTAAAGCTGAGGTGTGATGCGGGATGCAGGATTCCTTGCTACCACAGTCCCCTGTGCCCTGAGGGAGCCTGGGGCTTGGGAGGGAGGGGGATTGCAGGCAGACCACAGCCAATAATTAACACCTAACTTTGAGGTCAGTTATTGCTTACTTGCATTTCATTATCGTGGAGTACTCGCAGCAGAGGGAGTTTTGGCAGTTATTTGCCAGTTCTTATTAATAAGTAATCACTACTGGGGATTGTGCTGGCTCATTCAGTAGATTTATAGTGCTGCACTGAGGCATGAG
This sequence comes from Hirundo rustica, assembly GCF_015227805.2. Taxonomy (NCBI): domain Eukaryota; kingdom Metazoa; phylum Chordata; class Aves; order Passeriformes; family Hirundinidae; genus Hirundo; species Hirundo rustica. The sequence continues at coordinate 11,998,324 of NC_053457.1, read as the reverse complement.
GCTGTTTCTTAATATCTGTTCTTTCTTTCCTCCTTCGCTCACCAAACACATAGCCTTTATTTAAACTTATTTTAATGAAGACTCATAGGTAAACTATGCTCAGGTCTGCTGTTTTGAAAAGCCCCTTAATAGTGGGGAGAACGGATAGTCCTGTAATGAAGTAATTTCACGTGTAACTCGGGGCTGGATGGATGCCAGAAAAATGAATTAGTCACATGTGTGGATGGATTTTGGTTTTTATAGAGAATGGTGGAACTGAGCCAATTCTCAATATTTTTCTGCCAGTTAAAATATTCGGCAAAACCTCTCATGTTGTACACACATAATGAATAGCGATGCAAGTATTTTTCTCCCCATGGGAACTTTTCACGGTTACGAGAAGCAGAAAGGTTGAAGGCAGGGAAAATGTCTCCTTGAAGCTGGTTCAGTCTTCACACTGTGTTATTAATAACGTCCCGTGGTGGAGACGGTGTGTGCCGAGAACACGAGGCTCTCCTGAGGTCTGTCAGCACCGTGACACTCACCTCACCTCGTCTGCTTGGGTTTTATATCAGAGGTACCGAGCCCTGCTTCCCTCCAGGTCCAGCTGTGCTGTGCTCTCTTGAGGTGTGAAACTGAGTGGAACTTGCAGAATGAGCTTTCAGACAATGGTTAATAAAATATTGAAAAAAAAGCCCAAAAAGAGTTTGCGTAGATGGATTATGTTGCAAGGTCGGGTAATTTGTATTCTATAACTTTCTTTTTAAAAAACCCACATGTTTGTGTCCACTGATAAATCCTGATATTTTGAAATCCAGGAAAGATGACGTTGAGTCGGATTGAAGTGTTTGTAAGGAAAACGGCAGTTAGGGTGTTAATGTCCTGAATGAGCTGCTCCTCTTGGATCTTACAAAGATATCTTTTTCAGGCAACATAGATTTTTTCAGGAACGTAGATTTTAAAGTTTGAATAATAAACTTTGAGCTGTCTTTTGCTGTCAGGAGCAGCAGAATTCTGACAGTTCAGTTTTCTGTGTTCTTTTAAATTTCTTCTTGAAATTACTCATTCCTAACAGAAGGTTAATGTAGATTTAGGAAACTAAAGTCATAGTCTCTATTCACTTAATTTTTGATTAACTTAATCTCAGCCTTTTCATTTTTTGAAGGTGTTATAGAACTAATTTCTGAGGAGCTCAATAGCAAGTGGAAGTTATTATAGGGGAGGTGGGAGGAATTCATGCCCTGAAAGAAGGTCTAAATTGGATAGATTTAGTCCACACCCATGCTAATTTAGAATCACGGGAGCTAATTTTGGTGGGGGATGAGATATAGGAGTAATTTTTCTCTTAGTTGATTTACTTGTTCTAAGTCAGGGTTAGCTGTATTTGTATTTTGTCTGACAGGCATTCATTCAAATGGTTCTTTAAGTGCTCTGAGGTAGTGAAGAATCCAGACTTCCAGCACAACCCACTGCAGCATATTGCTTTCTCATTCTTAACTCTTAACACAGGAGGGACCTACCTGATGTTGACATTTTTTCTTTCTGCAGGATGACTCCATGGTCTGGGTTTGCAAAGAGGTTTGAGATGTTTCCTTGAAAAGTCCTTTATAAGTGTAAAATATGAACAACTCTGGGGCATGCTTGCATCATTAATTCATCGTGACTTGCTTCTGTTCAGGGCTTTTATGAAGGAAGTATGTTATATCCTTAATGGCAATAATTCAAGGAAAATAATCTGATTGATCAAGAAAAATGTTCCTAACATAAAAACCACCTCCCTCTGCAGTGTGAAAGCAAAGTTAAAGGAAGATTTATTGGTTGTTGTGCAGGTCTGACTTGGAATTGCAGTTTAAGTGCTATCACCATGAAGACAGACAAATGAACACAAACTGGCCAGCTTCAGTCCAGGTCAGCGTTAATGCAACCCCACTTACCATCGAACGTGGTGACAACAAGACATCTCATAAACCTCTGCACCTAAAGCACGTCTGCCAGCCAGGAAGAAACACGATTCAGATCACAGTCACAGCGTGTTGTTGCGTAAGTACACCGAGCTCAGGGCTGCAGCTGCTGATGCTGAGTCTGCTCTTTAGAGCAGTTTGCAAATGTTGCCTTAGCTGAAAGAGCTTTACTTTCTTTTTTTTTTCATGCCTTTTTCTGGTAAAGTTTTTACTTAATGATGTTGACACAGTCAGAGTGCTAATATGGAAATTTTTGCTGCTTAATTGTTGCCGAATGTAGTGGCGTCCTTCCAATGTCTCTGACAAGGTTCTAGGGGAGGAAGGGAGCTCTATCTCCTACCTTCCCATGTGTGCCTGTGTAACAAAGTGGCTGAAGTCTGTTGATGTAGAAGTAGATTATTGTGATGAAGACTGTTGATGGTACTAATTTCATTTACACAGTGTATTAAACGGTCTTTGGTTTGTCACGAAAACATCAGCATTGTAATCATTGGTGCTGGTGATGATTTCATATGAACTCATATTCAAAGATGCAATCTAGACCATTCAGCTTTCCCCTTTCTCCTTTTCCATGGGTTAGTTACTCTTGGGTATGAGTACTGTATTTTTAATGTAGGCTCTTCTGCAACTCCAGTCTGAGCTTCTGACTGTTGTCTTGTCACTGACAATAAAGCAAGCTGCTAGCTCTCACAAGGTCACAGTGTGAGGCACTTTGACAAGACACCATCCGCCCTTTTTACTTTACTTCACAAGGATGTTTCCCCGCATAATGTCATTTATCTGGTGGCTAAGAGCAGGGGGCAGCATCCTGTGAATCCACAACGAGCTCTGTGTTGGGTAAGAAGATTCAGCTGATTCCAGGCACATCAGTTGCAAATTGGTTTCGCAGCTTCCAAGTAGTCTGAGGGCAGGCAGGTAGGCTAGACTGTATCAGACAGTCCAGGGTTTTAAAAATAAACCCTGATGTCAGAGATTAATATGTCAGCTGTACATATACTGAATACTAAGGAGGGAGAAAATGCAGAAAATCCTTGCTTTTTTTAAAGCCTTTGCATGCATTAAGCATGGAGCAACTGCACAGTGTGCAGAATATCCGTAAGGGAGCGTGTGTGCTCAGCAGAGCAGAACCAGCTTTTATGTTTAAACCTCAGGCACTGACAGAACCCAAGTGTCCAAGGGAAGAGTGCAGCTCAGTTTGGGAGTGCATGTAACATGCGTGTTTGGTTCTCTTCCTAACCAAATGTATTTCCTTGCAGTCGCACTTGTTCGTGTTGCAGTTGGTGCACCGGCCCTCGGTTCGCTCCGTACTTCAAGGTCTACTGAAAAAACGCCTCCTCCCCGCAGAACATTGTATCACTAAGAGTGAGTGTGCATTTTGTGTGGGTGATGACTTTCCAGAATGCCTGTGCTCAGTTGTGATAAGCTATCTCTACACCAGATTTACTTGTTTATTGATAACCTTAAGCTGTACTTGAAGAATTTGCAGAACATAATGTGGGTAGATGAATCCCTGGTATCCTGAAATGTTAGCGGCTGTTTGGGTGGAGGTAACAAAGTTTCAAGGACACAGGCTTAGTTCCTGAAGAGGACTGTCCTCTTCCAGGAGAATCTATCTGGCTTTTCCCCCATATTTGTTTTTGACTCACCAATAAAGATTAATTCTTTATTTATCTAGGGCTGCTTTTGGTGCTTATATGACACTTAACTTGATTAAGAATCTAGCTGATACGCATGTGTGATGGTTCTTCTGTTCAGGAGAACGTTCTAAATTACACACCTATGTGGGTATATTGTTCATTCGGTTGTCCCTTAAATGTTGAAGTAATTTTTTAAATGTTCTTAAACGTTGAAGAAACTTCAGATTTCTGTGTTAAAACTTACGATGCACTTGTGCTTTCTCACATCTATACCCACCTTCCTCCTAAACAGTCAAGAGGAACTTCAGCAGCGTAGCAGCTTCCTCTGGCAATGCAACACTAAATGGGGAGGATGGAGTAGAGCAGACAGCTATTAAGGTGTCGCTGAAGTGTCCGATCACATTCCGGCGGATCCAGCTCCCGGCGAGGGGTCACGATTGCAAGCACGTACAAGTGAGTGGGTGCCAGTGCCTGGCAGGGTTCCCTCAGCCGTGGGTTGTTACAGGACCTGCAGCTTGGTGATCGTGTCAGAGCACCTAATAAATACATGGCATTTGTGCCTGTAAGCCTCAGTAGTTAACTGAGTATATGTTTAATGCAGAGGGGAAAAGTAAGATGTTTGGTTTAGTTTTCAGTGCCAGGAGGCTTTCTTTCATGTCAGTTTTACTTTCGTCTAACTGCTTCATTTAATACAAAATTTTTCTTTTGTTTCCTTTTGTTTTGTCTTTTTTTTTTCCCCCTTTTTTGTTTCTTTCTGATACCTAGTGCTTTGATCTGGAATCTTACTTGCAACTGAACTGTGAAAGAGGAACTTGGCGGTGTCCAGTATGCAAGTAAGTGCAACCATCCTACATAAAATGCAGTTGTACACAATTTGACCAAATTCAGATATATTTAAGATTATGAAGGGGAGAAGAAGGAAGTTCTAGGAAATAAGGTCGTATATCACATTTACTTAAAGAGCATAAAGTCCAATGAGAACTCCTGCAATATTTTACCACCCTGGATTATTATAAATTTAAAAACACATAACAAGACATTTTCTCACAAGATTTCATTATAGATCATCAATGGGTTGTGTAGGGTTCAAAAGAGGCTCAAATATTTACATTGATAAGGTAGATAGCTACAATCCAGAATAAGGCTAATTAAAAAATTTCCAAGGAGCAAAAGCTGGAGTTGCTGCTTAGAGGAAAAGAGGAATGGATACCCTGGCATAATTTCCAGCAAATGTTTTGACCAAATTTAGTGTACTGCAGAAAAAAATGGAAGAAAAACTTGGAAGTGGTTACAGACTGTCCATCCTTGTGTTTAACTGGGCAGAAAAAGCAGGAGGCCAGTTCAGTGTCTGTAACCTCCTGTGCTCAGTGCACAGGGTTGGGAGCATGTTCCAGCCTCAGCTGAGGGGCCAGGGCTCTTCAGCTCTAGCAGCTGGCCCTGGGTCTGTACGAGGCTCCAGCTGGGTCCTTGCTCTGCCAGCCAGGGTGAGGTACAAACAGCACTGGGGATTGTCCATTCTGGCTGTTCTGCAGGCATGGCAGGCTGGAGACCAGCTTGTTTCCATTACTGTCCACGGTTGATCCACTGGTCCTAGCACACCAGTGCTTTCTCCAAACTGCCCAGATCTTTTCTGTCTTCTATGTTAGGCTATAAACATCACAAGAGTTGGATATCTTGCTTTCTTAATTCATGTATTCATGCATCTGGGCTAAATTTTTTGTCCTGTGTCTCTGAGCATGAGCACCTGCATTCAGATCTAAGTGCCTACATAGCTAAATCATTTCCGGTGTTGTTTTGTTCTGTCCCCATCTGTGCCAATCTTAAGTAGAATAGCTGTAATACGTAGTTGCTTTGAAGCCATAGGACTGTGGAGCTCAAAAAAATGAGAAAGATCTAATTAAAAAAGAATAGTGCTAACTGATGTTCACAGGAGAGATCTGCTATGTTTGAAAATACTTTAAATTTGCAATGTAGTTCACTAACAAAAATTCCTTAAAGAATGCAAACAGCTTGCGGACACACACACAAGTCGATGTATCCTTACTTCATGTGTTTGATGTAAATATCCTGGTAATGTAGATGTAGAACTAAAACTGTTTGCCCCACATCATTCTTTCCCTAGCAATATTCTAACATGAAGTTTGTTGTGTTTTTTTTTTTTACTTTTTAGTAAAACTGCTCTCTTGGAGGGCTTGGAGGTTGACCAGTATATGTGGGGTATTCTGAACGCTATACAAAAGTAAGTGATCTCCCTCCTGATAATCCAAGACTAAGCAACTAGAAAATTTGGTAATGAGTACTGAGATAGTCACACCAAAATAGATCTTGGTGATTTGAACTTGAATATTCTGTTGCATGGTGACTTGGTGGAGCAGGTGATAGAGTGAATCAGTTTCCATCTTCTTTGTAGATATTGTTTGGGTTGTCTCTTGATGGCAGCCTCACCACTGAAGCAGAGGGAAGAGCCAGAATGGAGGATAAATGCTTTCTTGTATTTACAAGCAGTCCCTCTGATTCAGAGGTGTCAAACCACATCGATATGTTTGGATTTCATTGTGTGGATAAACAGAAATGTGGTCTCATGGTTGCCTTTTTTTAAATTTGCTTTCAGCACACTCTTGAGGAGTAAAAGTTCTTAATGTTGTATTACACCAGAGCATTTTAGAACATTGGTTACCATGCAGATTCTTACAGAAACTTCAGCAGAATTGGTTTTAAAAAAACTCAACTGATAAGCCACATTTTCACATTATTTTTCAGCTCCGAGTTTGAAGAAGTTACCATTGATCCAACTTGCAGTTGGAGGCCGGTCCCTATAAAGTCAGATATTCACATCAAAGATGACCCAGATGGCATTCCCTCAAAGAGATTTAAGACCATGAGTCCAAGCCAGATGATCATGCCAAATGTGATGGAGATGATTGCAGCTTTGGGTCCTGGCCCGTCACCTTACCCATCCCTACCCCCTCCTCCAGGAGGCAACAACTCCACCGAGTATGGTAACCAAGGTTAGTTCTACGGCTTTGTGCCCCAGCTGCTCACCCTAGCACTCAGTGGTTCAGTCAGCCTTGTGATTCACGTGTGTCACTGCATTTCTCAGAGGAAGCAATTTATATGGCTGCAGTTCTGAAATTCTGCAGAAGTCTTTTCAGTTAAGGTTCATCTGTTCAATGAAGTGTATATTTTAGTGAGCATTATATTTTAGTAATATTGTAGTATTTAGTTATTTTACTTAATATTTTAATTATTTGGTGCTTGTCATATTCATAGTCACGCAGCCCTCCCTGAATCAAGAAACTCTGTATGTTACCTTCTATGTTCGTGGCCTGCCACAATAGACACATTTCTGCTTTTTTTTTTCTATGCGTTTTCCTTCTGTTCCACTCCCAAGTGAAAACATCTAGTACTACATAAGTAGAAAACTGGACCCATTAACCCTGCTGCTTGGGCCACTAGGTTAACTCGTGGCCAGGTGAGTGACATTCCATAGGCCACCAGAAAAGGGACGATTTTTAAAGAGCTTTTAGCTGCTTTGCGAACACCTTTGCATTAGAAAATTACTTTTGAGTTCCTCTGCCCATATGCTACCAGACTGAGGAACAGGGAACTAAATACAGGCAATGGAGATAGGTTTTCAAATTACTGGTATGTTGTGAATAACTCAATTATAGTGACAATTCTGAAAACACGAAACCAGAGACTGTTTCTTTTGCAAGTAACACGATATGAGTCAGTTCAGCTCTGGGAAAAGACCAACTGTTCACACTATCAGAATCCCCAAATTGATTACAAGGTGATACATGTGCTTTTTGCAGGCGTTGAAGAAAAATATAGATTGCGTGCAAAATACGGTTAATTTGCTCCAGTGACTGCAAAACTGATGACAGATGATAAAACTTACAAGATTTTCAAACAGATGAATGATTACTATAACAAAGCCAGGAACACTGAATCACATTTTTCCCCTCTTTTAGTAGGATTGAAGTGCAGTCAGAGCCTGAGAAGAGAGCTGTCTGTTCTTCACCTTATTTCCAGCTCACAGGAGTGGACAGGATGGCCACGTCACGTGTGGGGTTTAGGCTTTGTGTGAGCGTTGCTGCCCACACTGTTAATTTGCTGCCTTTCCCTATGGGCCCTGTAGCACAGGTATTCACTGCTCCCTGGAACCCTGTGTCACCAGTGGCAGGTGAAACCCACGCTCTCCTATTTGCCCTGCAATAGGGATGTCAGCACAGAGCACCAGGTTATCCTAAATGTCTGACAGGTCTCTCCCTCAGCACGTGGCTCTAGTCTTGCTGCAGAGAGGGGCTTGCTGCTGCATGGCTGCACCTCCCTGGGCATGCTGCCTTGTATCTTTACTCTCCATCAATACGTGCACTGAAACTCAGTGATTGCAATTACATCATGTCCTCTGATGAACAGCTCTTTAGAGCAATGTAGTAGTACTATTACTGCTGTGGTTTATGTTTGTTTATTTCGGTTTGCCGGGAAGCATACTGAAGTTTAATTTGCAAACATAACAAATATTCAGTACTACAAGACCGCATTCCAGCTGCCTGCTAATTAATTATTCCTGATGCAAGGCAAGACCAGCTATGTTCTGTGAGACTCATCCAGTTTGCAGATTAACAAAATGAGAATTAGTAAGGCTCTGCAGTATTTACATGATAGATCAAAGTCCTGACGTCTTTGAGAAGTACTCTTACATGGCTAATGACTACTATTCCTTCAAGATTAAACTTCTGCTTGTGAAGCTGTGCTAAAGAGCAAATGATGCAACTACTTCAGTTTGTCAAACTCCCTTCTTGAGCTGAATATTTAAAACTGATGTACTTCAACTGACAAACTGCAGGCTCTCTGTGCAGGCTGCAAAGCTATTCTGTTATTTTAGAGCTCAGTATAGTGCAGTTCACTTGCTTGTATGAAACAGGTGAATGGGTTTAGTTCATTTCTTTTTGCTATTCATAGCAAATAAGCCACTAGAGCTGATATCCGAGTTGGAAGTGTTAAGAGATGAATCTTGAGGAAAAATATGAAGAGTAAAATCCTCTATTGGGATACCTGCTTGCTTTAGAATTCGGATGAAGATCCCTGGGCTGAGTTGGGCTGGATCCATATGGACAGTGGACAGTACTTGTCCTGCAGAGCAGCAGGCCACTCCAGGCCTGCTTCAAGATGTGTGTGTAATCCAGTCAGTCAAGTGAATTTTATAAGTTTTGTGGGAACCGTGATTAGATATGAACGCATCTTCTGTGCCTTTTAGGAAGGGGTAGTGTAGGTGCTGTGCTGTGAACTGGTACTGTGGCATCTTCCAGATACACTTCTGACAATTACTTTCATTAGAAGCTGAAGCAATGCTACAATCTTACTGAGTGTGTAGCAGCACAGACATAAATAACACAGGTGTCCTATAAATAATCCGGGATTCGGGCAGTCGGTGTCAGTTACACCGAGATGTTTCCAGATACAACTATCCCATAGAATTTAATATTCTGTTTACTTCTCGGCATAGTAAAGTTTATGTGGTGACTTGGCAGTAGGTTTTCAAAATGTCAGCAGTTTTCAATTAGTTCCAACACATAAATGAATTATTGCAGCAGCCAGCGTTTGGAAGCCAAGTGCCCTGTCCCCGCTGGCTCAGCGCTGGGGGCACAGCCTTGTCAAGTTCAGTGTCACAGCTCCCTGTGCTGTGCAGGGAGCGCGTCGCATCACGCGGCTCCTGCAGGATACTGGGAGAGATCAACGGTGGAAACAAATCACATCTGTTTCTCTTGCAGGCAACAGTTACCAAGGTCATGGCAATTTTGACTTCCCACATGGGAATCCTGGTGGCACATCTATGAATGACTTCATGCATGGGCCACAGCTGTCACATCCCCCAGACATGCCGAGCAGCATGGCAGCTCTGGACAAACCTCTCAGTCACCCCATGCAGGAATCTGTAAGTAATGGTGCTGGGCACGTAGATTCTCGTTTGTGGGGTAAGGAGCTCTCATCCAGCTGATGGACTTACCTTATGAACTGCTTTTGCTTTTTGTGAATTCCTCACTTGGGAAGTTGCTGAAATAGAGTAGTCTTGAGAAATGCCGGAAATGCCGTTTCTAGTTTCAGACCATTTTGAGTTTTTGGAGAAGCATTTCTGCACTTTTTGAATTGTCATTTAAACTTGTTTATCTGAAAGAAAAACCTGGCTCAGTCTGCTTGTATTAATCATTGTGCTTTGCTCTGACACATGAAAAAAAAAAAATGTACTTCATTCCCTAGGCCAGCAGGACTGTGAATATCCATCTCCAAGAGACAGCTTGTTAAAGAAAGATGTTGGATGACTTCAGAACAGGGACAATATCTTCCCTGGCTTTTTCTCTGAGGGCAAAATTTGCATCAAAGCATTTTGAGGGGGAATTCTACTCAAGTAGCATGAAAGGCACTTTTAAACTTTCGGTGATAGTACAAGCCTGCAGATTTCAAGGAGAGACACTGCCACAGGTCTGAAAATATCAATGTAAGAGACTGAAAAATAGGGGTTCTTCAGGTCTCACATGGTAAGGCAGAACTGTGCATTGGAAAAGCAGCTTGCTCAGAGCACTGAGTTTTCTATAAAGAAATTTATATATCTCCAGAAAATGCAGTACTGCAGCAACTAGGTGATAGAAAAACTCCCAGCAGCATTTAGCTCTTAGGCATGGTTAGTCATCTATTTTAACTTTGTGTGTGGGGTGTGTGTACATCCTTTCATGTTCATTTAAGTTGCGGGGCAGGGGGTTTAAAGTGTGCTGTTACTGCACAGGAAGGATGTTTAACTTGACAAGTCATATGTGCTGTGTCTTTAGTGAATCCTAGAAAGTACAAATTCAAAATGTAATGAGGAGACGTGGTAGCAGATGCTCAGCAAAAGCCTACTCAGTCAATGTCTCCTCTAGCTGGCAGTGGGTTTTCCAAGGAGGATGGTGAGAAATAGAAGAGTGGAGAAAAGAGTTCTTCATATAGTTTGGAGAGAGCCCAAGTACCAAGACTATCTGCAAAGGAAGAGTCCAGAAACTGGAATGACTTTACCATTTTAAAGGCTGATAAATGAGGACAAACATGCTGTAAACGTAATTTCACATTGGCAAATTCCACATACACGGCTTGAAGTGGTCAGAATTCCCTGCATAAAAATCAGCTACACGGTGTTAGAATACTGTAGTGAGAGGAAGTAATGCCAGCCTGAACCACTCATGCTGCTTTCTTTTGAATCAAAGTCACAGGGAATTCTTCTTTGTTTCCCTTTACCTGACACCTACCTCTTGACCTCATCAGCCATACCTTCGCTGTGGTAGTTTCCGTGGTTAGATTTCTGAAGTGGAAGGATATGAAGTAATTGAATATAAAAGTGAAGAATTTGTAGCTTTCTGAAAATGGGACTGTTTACATATAGCAGAGGTGAAAGTTGCTCAAGGCTATGCATGTTCCAGAGCTGTGGGAGTGTATCTAGGCGTGTTAATGGACTCCCAGTTCTGTGGGCCAATCTATAGCAAATCTAGTACTTGCTTATGATAGCTGGCAATTAAAGTCAGCCTTTGCCTCACTTCTTCCTCATCTCATGATACTCAAGCAATGCCATTTGGGAATAGGAAGCAGTGCTAAGGCAGATTCCTGCATTATGTCAATGGCTGGTTTTCTGTAATGAGCATCAGTTTTCAGGTCTTCTAGCAGAGGAGAATTAGATTAACCTTGTCAATGTGGCTGTGCAGTCTTCAGTCCACGTTTGAGGATTCTGAGTGCTCCCACACAGCCTTTTCAGTGTTATAAAATCTCTGCTTTCCTCTTTCTCTCTGACCCTCTCTCGTTTGTTCTTTTCTCTCAAAATGAACTGTTTATCTGCAGCAGACACTCAAGAAAGGCATCTTTAAAACTACTGCTTTTAGAGAAATACATGCCTTTAACACATTCCTAAATTGTGTAGTTGCATGTCTGTGGAGAGACACTTCATGCAAAAACAGCTATAAACAAATTGTGTGATTGAACCAAGGTTTGAAGATCTTGCCTGTGCTTTTCTCTGTCTTTCTGTCTTTCCTTTTTACACAGTTAGCAGGTTTTTGTAGTTTGCACATACTATTCACTTTGGCCAATTACAAGGTGAGTTGGGGTTGCATGTTCAGTCCTTTTAGACCTGAGTTCTCTCTTACTGGAGCTGAATGCTGCTGAGGAAGTTCTGGGCATTCCTATTTTGAAGATTTATGTGGTGGCCCTTACACAGTAGTAGGCAGAGAAAGTTGATCCCTGCAGACACACTCTGTAGGTCACTCCAGGAAATGCAGATATTTGCCCAGTGTGGATAAGGCTGGGTAATCAGGGTTGAATCAATCAGAATTTCCTTCCCTCAACACTGCTATTGCACTCCTATGGAAGAAGAAAAAATCAGGACCTGAAACATGACCAGAAGTAGTCTCTCTTCCCCAGCATAGAGTGTTGTGAGAGCTATGGAGCAGATGCTACCTTGCAACAGTGCAAGATTGTTACAGAACAGCTGCCAGAATCATATCATGTTTGTTTTCACAAATTGTAAACAAGTTTTAGACAAAGAAGAATCGAGTTAGCTCTAGTTTAGTGCTTCTTGCAGGCAGTGTAAGGAGTGACTGAGCAATGGATAGGTTCATATGGTTCATACCATGCACAGAGAGGTGATATGAGCTGGTACTACTATAAACTCATTGCTCTTGTTTCCATTTTAACTTTTCCTCTCTCTCACACAAGCAAAAGTCCTACTGCAGCCATGAAGTGATCTGGACCTAGGTACTGATGTGATTGGAAACTAATTCAGGGGCAGGGTGGGGAAATTCAGTGCATGTCTACAAGGTTTCACCTTGTAGACATGGCAAAGAGATGTGGCCAAGAACATCAGCAAGGTAGGCAGAATGACATCTTTTAATAGTTTTGGTAGCTAACACAGCAGAAGAGTTCGTAAAACTGACCCGGTAATGGAGAGAGATATAAACCATTGACTTAACCTGGTGATTTTTTTTTCCCACTAATAATTTTCTTCAGAGACAGAAGGAACATTGCTGTGCAGCTGGCAGGCCCTGTTGCTCCACAGCTGTACATCTCAGCACTCCTAGAGGTCACTGTTGGGCTGTAGAGTTGTGTTGTTCTGTGCTATTAAGCTGAAGATGTAGTTGTCTGCTGTAAGCTTTTCTTTTCTAGACTGGAAATGCTTTAAGAGTGCCAAAGCTTATGCCTCTAAAAACAGCTCTGGAATTATCTTGCTATGCAAGCAAAGGCAACTTTGGTTGACTGTGCATTCGTAGTGCAGGTCAGTGCTTTCAGAATAAAATAGTGGGAGTTGCAGGTGCAAGCTAAACATACCCAAAGTGTGTTGCTTACAATGTGTTTGCACCATAGCAAACTTATCATTAGTGAGCTGAATGCAGATAGAAAATGTTCCCATCCTGAGCATTTTGCTTTCTCGCTGGGAGGCTGGTGGAGTCAGTGGCCCAAGTCGGATGGATTTGGAATCTGCAATGGCTCTTCAAAGAATATGGTGGCCCTCATTCTTACAATAAACAATTAGTCCCTATACACTCATTGTCTAAGGACCCTACTGACTGTGTTATCAGCTAAATATATATTTAAATCCTTGCCTGTATAAACACAATGTAGAATTTCTAACCTGCTTATTTGTTTTGAAATCTGTCTGAGAGCATAAAAGTGCATCTTCTGGTTAAAATAATTATTTATATAAATGTGCCAGCATGACCCTTGCTTTATGCATTCAGGAATAAGTTTAAGAGACTCTTCAATATAATCCTGTTTGGTTTTAGTTTTGGGTTTTTTTTCCTGGAAACTGATTACCCACATTAACAACACTGTCATAAATTGCTTTTTACTTTTTGTTTTTATTATTAAGCTTTCTAAATTCCACACTTTCTGTTGCACATGTCCTCAATGAGTGAGGAAGGAAACAGTACTGTTAAGGCAGACATCTTGGACTTGGACTTTTACAAAGTTTTTGGGCTGCAAATTCTTTTACGTTAAAGTGTGATCTGTGGGCAGATTTTATACAAACCCCTACGGTAACAACGGTGTTGGAGAGCGTTTTTCAAGTAGTCAGACTGTGACACAAATGGTGAGATGTATATCAGTGCTTTTTACCCGTTACTTTAAACTCTCATGTGGGATAGAGAGCCAAATACCATGCAGGTAGAATCATTTCCACAAACCTTTGTAATACCAAAGTATTGAAAAGGACCTCCATGCAGCTGAGTGTGACTGTCCCAATGGATCAGTATTCAAGTTTCAGTTTTCCTAAGAGTGGTGAAAAGTATTTTTTAAAATACTTGTTTCTCTAATTTTTTTTTTTATGGTAACATTTTAATTAAGTTTTGTAATAACCTGCCTTTTGCTTTCCGAAGCTGAAGGCTGAAGTTAAGATAACTTTGCAGTTTATGTGATATGAAAGGGTGAATACTGACCTAGCATTTTGCTGGTTTCTGTTGGCTTGGCTGGATGAATTTCATGCTGTTGTTGTTATGTATTTGTTCTTTTATTTCAGCTTCACTTTGTCCAATATGTAGCATTCCTCAAAAAATGTTTACATTTTTTGTTTCTCCATATACCCAATTAACATGAGATATCCAATTCTGAAGCATTCAGACATTTCTTTCTCATGGCACCAAGGTCATGCCCCTGAGAATACACTAGCATTAAATGTGACATGTAGCAGAAGGAAGAATTGGACTTGTGCATTTTTATTGCTTCTCTGTCATGTGAGAAAGACTTTTCCCCCATTCAGTAATGGGGTTAGGAAGATGCATGTGGATTGGCAGTTTATTCCCCACAGAAAACAGAAAAAACCACTAAGCTCTTGCTAGACAACTCATCCACAGCATGAATACAAAGCAGAGTGTGATTGCTGGCTTAGTTTAAGCTAAGGCAGTGTACTTCGCAGTCAGCAGCGTGCAGCCACCCACAGCAGCTCGGCTCATGGTGGGGAATGTGCTTCCTGAGCTGCCTTGGTGCTGTCAGCCCTCAGAACCCAGGAATATCAGCGAGGAAAACCTCCAGCCTTTAACAGGGATGTTGCATTCTGAGAAGAAGAGGAGGGAAGGAGTGGGGAAGAGCTGGTGTTTGCAAGATGTTTGTAATGAGCTGAAACAAGAATAGGTTACGGTGTCAGGAGTAGGGGAGCTGAGCAGAAATGATGCATTTTCTCAGTTAATGAGTTTCCTGGCATAGGGATCATTCAACAAATTCTCAATTCATTTATAACATTTTTTAGGGCAAAAGCATCTGCCTTGCTAGTGCTGAGCAGCACCCATAAGACTCCTTTCCTCCTCTTTGTGGTGCATTGTTTTGCATCTTCATATACAGTTTTCCACATTACAAGGAAGCAGACCAACAGCGCAAGTCCAACGTGTTTCTTCCCTTTGCAGACAACCTTCAAAAAGCTGAAACACTTCCTCCAGCATTGGGATATGGAGTTTTCCGATGGCGCTTTTTAATTTCTCTTATTTTGTTGTTCGTTGATCGGTTTCGTTGGGGTTTTCTGTCGTGCGTGTCGTTTTTTACTTCATTTCGTTTTATAACATGCAGTTACAGAGTCAGGCACCGCGAGCACTGTACCTTGTGGCCTCACTTTCTTTTCCTGCTTTTTTCCTCCTCCGCAGATCCCTCATCCCGGCAGCACTGATCAGTCCCATACTTCCATGCAGCAAGGTTTGCACGTCCCTCACCCCAGCAGCCAGTCAGGGCAGCCATTACATCACAGCGGGCCTCCTACCCAGCAGTCCCGGCAGCCACCCCCGGCCGCTTCTAGCAACCATCCACACAGTGACCTGACCTTTAACCCCTCCTCAGCCTTAGAGGGTCAGGCTGGTGGACAGGGAGCACCCGACATGCCGGAGCCCTCGCTGGATGTAAGTCTGTGTCATACTCTCATCTGCCTGCCATAGCGTGTGCTTCGCATCGCGCGGGAGGGCGGGGAGGGCAGGGGACGGGCCCCGCTTCCACTGCACATGCCATCCTTTCATGCTTTGGTACATGGGCCAGGTGCTGCAGCCGAGGTGACGGGGCGCCCCTCACCTGCCGGGAGAGCGGACGGTTCCGGCTGGAGCAGCTGCGTGGTGTGCGAGCCATAAGCCTCTTCCTAGCACCAAGGCAGGCATTTCTTTAGGCAGCAGCTCAGGCACCAGGCTGGGAGCAGTGTCCTCCTTTCCCGCCTCGGCACTGGTTGGGCTGAGCTCTCCTAGAGCCCGGAGCTGTTGCAGTGCCTGGACGGGAGCAGGGACACGGCTGTGTGTGGTTCTGACCGCAGCGTCGCCGTGCCGAGTGAGCTGTGCGCTGAGCCCTGCAGCACGTCCCGGCCAGCGGGAGGGGATCTGTGCTGGCCACCCTGTGACATTGTCCCTGCTCCCTGCAGCCAAAAACACTCTGCGCCCTTCCATACCTGCTCTTGTGGGTGGCTCAGCTGCACAGTTCCTCCTCCAGTACACCGCACAGGGAAGTAAGCAACAAGGACATTTTCTGCCTCCTCAGCCACCATGGGAGGCAGGTCACAACTAAACAAAGTCTTAGTTTTAAGGCCAAAAGTAGTCTTCCATTTCTTAATGTTGATTCAGTGGAGTTGGAAGTTACTTATCTGAGGTATATCTCTGGTTAGCCATCTACCTCCCAAAATATAAATCCTCAGCACTAGGACTGGATTTTTTGTTTGAGTCATGCATTCCTGTATGTGTATCTTCTGTCTGTTCCAAAGTCTGCTGCTGCACAGTTAATTTTCTTAAAGATATGTTCGCTTCTGTGCCTTGGATTTATATCTGTATTTGCTGTTGCTGTATACTTGCATCTCCCATCACACAGGAGTACTGGGCTGGCAGGTAGCCTCACAGGGGAGGGAAGGGGCTAGGGGACAGATAGAGGCTTCAGGATGCTGCAGGAACAGTGATCAATGAGGCAACTTCTGCCGTTTCACACGCTATGGTTGTGTGCCCATCCCTTGGGAACAGTGGTTCATGTGGCAGTTGGAGTTCTGAACCCTTAAGGACCCTGTCTGAGCAATACTAAAAGGTGAAATAAAAATGTCTTTTTTTTTTTCTTTTAATATTTAAGAAACATACAGTACTTTGTTATGGGTCAGATACCCATTCCTTGGTAGAAAACAAAGTACAAAAACCTGTACACCTACCACTCTACTGTGGTTATCTCTGATGAAGGATTGCTGGTTTCTTAATGGGAGACGAGTGCTGTACAGTGTGGGAAATAAACTTACTGGAAATACCTGTGATCCTGATCAGATGGATTATTTTAATGGGTGTGTTGTGAAACCCTTCTGAATAAAGTGCCATGCAGCAAAGCAAACAGGGCACTGCACGATGGGCAGCTTGGCCCGCTCCCTACTGACACAGCCACGGTCATTCTGCAGGAATTCAGCGAGATGCACTCTAAGGTTTAGCATGGATTAAAGAATCCGCCTCATGTAGATGCAGACACAGAAAAACGGGAGATCTGCACGGGTACTTCAGACAGCAGAGGCTCAAGACTGAAATCACTGGTTAGACCTCTCAATTTGCACTTCAGGAGCACAGGGTACAATTCTCCGAACTACTGTGTGGCATAGTCCTGTAGCTTCTGTCCCCATCACCCCCTCGCAGGCTCTGGCACTCCTCTTTCTTTTGTCCCTGCTCCAGCACAGCACTCTCAGCTCCCAGCAGATCCCTCCTGAGGTCTCTGTTTCTCACACCAGTGGGGCAGGAGGGTGGCTGAGCTGCCTGACCCCTCTGACTGAGGCAAGCCGAGATCACCCTCACAACTAAGAAGACTTCAACTTCACACATACTGAGCATATTGTTCAAAATGTCAACTTTTTTTAAAAAAGCTTCTTAAGAAATCCCCTGTATACAAGAATGAGTCTCAGATACGATTTAAATTTTTAAGAATGAGTTGTAAAATTGTAGGACAAGTTCAATTTTTTTTTTTTTTTCCCCACACTTGGTGGGACTGCCATTTTCTTTTGAACTTTTTGTTTTTGTTGTTATTGTTTTTTGGGGTTTTTGGGGGTTTTTGTGGATTTTTTTTTTTTTTTTTGTTATTTTTGTTATTTTTTATGACTTGCTCATAAAAAATTATGATAGGGGGTGAAGTACATTTAAAAGTCTCATCTCTCCAGTACTGTGACAATAGCATTTTTACCATTAATAAAAGGAAGTGGTCGTTTAAGAAAAATATTCCTTCTGGGAGATCCTGTTTATGTAAACTTGACATTGCATTTTTTCAAAATGCTTAGAAAGCAATAAACTTTTTTCTGCATTTCATGTTTAGCTTAATGAAAAATTTGTTCATCCATATAACATTAGAAGATGAAGTTTCATTTGCACAAGAGTAATAGAAGCATATAAATACAGCATTCAGTTGTTAAATGTGAAGCTGTCAAGCTTTTGGTTTTATAATATTTGAAAACATAGAGCAACTTCAAATTAATTTCTTGTCCCTACTGTTAAGTTTGTTAAAACAGTCCATATTTTTCTGTATTTACCACAATACAGAACATAAAGGGGCTTTATTACAAACTGTTCCCTGCAATTTTTTTTATATATGACACTTTTATATTTGCCTAGGAAAGGACAAGATGCGTTATAGAGCAGAAAACATTGCCTGATGCACAGCCCAGGAGTTATGATGTGCTTGTCATTCTGTCAGATCAAAACGAATGTGTTGTGATGGTTTGAAAAACAAAATTTTATACTTGGAATACAGTATTAATGGAAATAGAAACTGAAGCCCCACAGCTATTCACTTTGATACTTTAAAGCACTGTGCAGATTAGGGCATCTTCTGTTGGATGGAGTGTTGCACCCGTGACCCTTTAGAATGTCTGGAATTGCATGTAATGTTGTAGTCAAGTAAGTACTTCCAACCACCGTAAATTCCTGCCACAGAAAGGAGGACTCGCCCAGCTACCTTGCCATTCCTCTCTCCATACTTCTCAGGTTTTTTTCCACTTCCCCTGATTTGTTGGTTGCTTTAACCCCGGGTGAGTTTCTTGCTCCAGGTCACTGTCCCAGAGCTTAGATCAGTGCACTGAGGAGTTACTGAGGATGAGGAAAGGAGGGGCTGTTGCCTCCTGTAGAATTGCAGGCTTTGGGTGGACATCAAACTGATGTGAGAGAGCCAGAGCAACCTTTGCTGATCTACCTTAAAGCTCAAGTATGGATTACTCAAACTGGATGTTTCAAGTGTTTCTGCAGTGTTTTATAGGAAACATCCATAATGAGCATTTATCCAGAAGCTTCTGTCAGCATCACGAGCCAGGCAATATGATGGGGAGGTGGACTGAGAAACCCTAACTGAGATGGTAATGTAATTCACAGGTGAAAACTGAGTCACAGAGACCTTCACAAGCAAGTGGATACTGCATCATCTGAGGGTGTTAGGCTCGTGACACTGCCTTCTGTTTTATTTGGCTATATTTTTATGAAAACCAAATTCCAGGAATGGTGTTTAATCCCTTTTTTTTTCTCAGTTGTGTTTCTGTTATCTGTAATTTTTCTTCTGTCTTTGTATTTTATAGCTGCTTCCAGAACTCACAAATCCAGATGAGCTGCTTTCATACCTGGATCCTCCTGATTTGCCAAGCAATAGCAATGATGACCTTCTGTCTCTCTTTGAGAACAACTGAAACCATATGTATTCTCCCATCTTTTTCACTTGTTCACACGTGTGTGGCTGCACAGCGAGGAATCTTTACACTCCTTTTCCACAAGAGAAGAAAAAAACCTCACAACTTGATCCAATGGTGCACTCCCTGCTTTCTTCATCTCAGAACTGCTTTTGTTAGCTTCAAAGACTGCGAAAGTGACGGGAGGAAATAACAAAAAAGTTATATAAATGCAGTAATCTCCGAGTCTGCCATGCTACATGTGACAAAGAAGCATAGACAGTTGTGCAGCTATTGGAAACCCCATTTGGTGTTCATCCTCTAGAGAGAGAGTGCTGTGATAAACATAGTGTGAAGTATCTTGGCAAAACCGAATCTTGGCAAGGGAAGAAAAATCAACAGAATGGAACTGTCTTTAATTGACCCGTCTCAGAGTGTCTTTACAATGCTTGTTCTTCCATTTTTTTTGAAACTGTATCTCCCTCTACCCCACCTCTCCTCTGTCCCCCTCCAGCCATGGGTTTGCCTTGGAATGATTGCCCTGGCCACACACAAAATGAAAAAAACCACCTACAAAGCTCAAAAAAGCACAAATCCTACAGTCAAGTGGCAAAGTTAGGGAAGACACACAGGCCTGTCAGAGGGAGCCAGCAGTTTAGCTAATGCGACTTCAGTAACAGAGTCCTGAGATCGTCAGGCCGCAGCCGTGGGTTTCGGGATTTCTGCAAGCGCAGGGATCTTAACCGCCTCTTTGCAGAGGATTCCTCTGGCCCAGCACACAGATTGGAAGCACCTGGAAAGTGTTCTTAAAATTTTGCAATGTTTAGGGATTTTTGTGATTTGGTTTCAAATCAGTACCCTTTCTGGCTGCGTTAACATCCAGCTGTAGAGATTGCTGTAATAGATCTTTTTGCCATGTATGCCATGCATAATGGAAAAGAGAGGGAGGGGGGATGAAAACCAAACTGTTCTTGATTATTACCTACAGCCTTCGGTGCCCCAAGAGTTCGTGTCACTGTCTGTACTGCACAATGCATAGTAAGACAAGCTGGGTTGAAGGCAGCGAGGAAATCATTGCAGGATGGAGGGAGACTAACATCATTATCTGCATAATTATTTTTAATAATCAGCTTGAGAAGGGGCATTGACATTGGACAGACATCTTACAGCTTCATTTTAGTTTTGCTTTGCATTCTGTTTTCGTGACTGTTACAGATACTTCAGCCTTTTCCTTTTCTCCTCCTTCAGTTTCTGTTTTTTAAACTTTGGCCGCTGGGATGAGCTCTTTCTCCTGAAGGACTGAGCGTGGGGAGAATAAGTACCTGTCAGTAGATCGCTACTGCCCTCAAGAGACCCTGCTGCCACAATATCTGTCTTGCCCCTGTGATCTTTGCTTCTCGTGTGGTTGCTGCTCCTGCATGAGCTTCCTAATGCTTCTGTGCCCATTTCTGTGCTCTTTGTCTCTCTCTCTCTCACTTATAAATGATGTACAGTAGCTGTGTAAGAAGTGCATGTGTGCCAACTTTGCCCTCGTGGTGCAACATTTCAGCTTTTGCCCACTGTACAGTTATTGGTTTTGTTTCTTTTGATACTAAAGCATATTTGACCCTACTCCTTTTCCTCTTCCCAAATCCAATCAAACACCCTTCGTTTGCTTGCCACAATGCGTTTTAAACTGAAGTGCCAGGCAAAATTTTGTTTGTTCCTGTCAGTTTGACTAGATAGCTTCCTAGCCCTCTGTGTTTAGTTTGCAATGCTGTAAATGGCATGCTCTGTGCTTACGACTCTGGACTTGCTTTCCTCACCAAAGTCATATTTGTAAATTCTCTGCATTTTTTGTTTTATTTTGCTCATTTTGTTAACGTTTCCCACTACTGCTGTACATGCGTTGTGGTATATATATGCTAGTCAGCAGCACCTTGCTGTAGATATTAAAGGAAATGGCGGTTTAGTTCTTTTATTTTCCAATAGGAGTATTGAATCTGTCAAACGTATTATGTAGAAATGGTCCCACACTTATATTTTTCCTCTTTCAAGTTTTTTTAAGAAAGGCGCTGTTCATTATGCAAAATCAATTATTTTAAGAATTGCTATTGTAAATATCTTTGTGAATATTTTAGTATCGTCTTTGATAATATTCAACATTTTCATGATCTGGTTATACTTTTGCTGGTGTTTTTAAATACCTTGTCTGAAGAAAAATATGGGTCCTTTTTTAAAAAAGAAAATTGAGGGTTCTTTAACAGAATAAGTGAGTTGGGTTTTGGTTTTTTTCCCCCTATTTTCTTTTGGTAAGTCAGCCCAAATTTCATATCCATTTATGTGATGAACGAATTGATACATCAGGCCGTACCTGGATAATCAGGGCCCAGCTCTGTCATGGAAAGGTAATCGTGTTTGCCTAGGGAAAAAGTGATTGCCTAGGCAAAAAGAAACCCCAACTGATCGACTGGTGTTCATTGACTGTGGGTGATCATGAGCTGGTAATGGCAGTTTGTTTGTTTGCCAGAGTGAGCAGAACATCTAGGATCAGCTGTCTGACCAGGTCAAGATGCACTAAGGCAAGCAGCAAATCTGTATGGTACCATATTTATATCGCTGTACTGGTGCTCCAGTCTCTGAAACTGGGGCAAAGACACTAGGGATGTTGGTGGGTGGGGGAGGGAAACAGTATAGTATATTTTATTCTGCTTAGAAGTGTCTTTTTTCTTATGTAGGCTTGACAACCTGTAGAGGATCTCTGCAGAATATTAAAGATACCTTGGTGTAATACATGGTAACATGGTTGCGGTGTGGTGCTGCTATCACACAATTCCTAGGAAAGACCGTCGTTCAGTTACGGATACGGATGTGTTCTGTAGCCATTTTACTGTAGTAGTTTCCCTTCTGGTTTTTTGCTGCATTTTTTTATGTAGGTCTGGAAGTCACGTGCAGAGGTGGCTAATGATAAAAACTGACTTTATGCCCTTAGAGTTGTTTTGTTTTGTTTTTTTTTTTTATTTGGGGGGTAAGTTCCTTAAGCCATAGATTTGGGAATAAAGAAGATTTCTCACCATTAGTTGGAACTGGTTGCTCTGATTTTTTTTAATTGATTCTATTTCATGTTCCATTCTCCACTGATTCCTGAGCAGCTAAGTTAGTCACTTAAAATTAATTTTCTCTTAAACACAATATTAGTATTTTAAGCCAGGTATGTTAAGGATTGACCTTTTGCTAACTGGTAGTATTTAAAATGTGTCATTTAAAAGTACCTGTTGGAAAGCATAAAGGGAAAAAAGCCCCATAGATATTAGCAATATATTTGGAGCAGTGTTTGCATCTGCTTTGTACAGTAATAGATAATTAAAGTGGACAGTTGACATCTTTAAACTTATAGAAACGTTTGGTTTCTAAGCAGAACTTAAAAAAGAAAGTACAATTTTTACCCATCACCAAAATGTTGGACATTTGAGACAGTTTTAAGATTTATCTGTTAGCTAAAATCGGGTACTGTATAGTGAAGTCAGTCTGAAAAAGCTTCTGAAAATTTAGTTATTTTTTTATCTGTTCACTGCCGTATTAAAGTTTAGAGAAAAAAAACCTAGCAAATAGGGTAATCACAGTCATTTCTTTTAAAGTTTAATTATTATATGAGAGTCCAGTAGTATTTTTCTTCTTCTTTTTTTGTTTGTTTACCTTTTAATCGTTTCCCTATGGAAGTTCATCTGTGAAAGAACCCACAGAGATCTACAGTTCTGCTGCCAAGACATTACTATAGGACTGACAGTACACGCCAGTGTCTGCAGCGGAGACTCAAGGGACAGCTGTACATATGTAAATGACAAATAGAGACATGTTAACAGAAATGCATTCATTTTCCTTGGAATGTGCATTGTTTTTATTTCGCAGGAAAAAAAAAAAAGCTTGAAGCTCCATCTTATGTGGAAAATGAATCCTGTTTGTTAGCGTTTGTGGAGTCTCAGCATTTGTTCCACTTTCACTTCTGTAATATACTCTGATCCTTTGTTTTGTTTTGTTTTATCTACATGTAATATTTAGCTTACGTGTACTAGTCTATCACCTGTGTATTTTTAGGGTGCTACAGAAATAATGAAGAAAAATACGGGGATTAAAAAAAAAAAAAAAAAAAAAAATTGTAACCAAATTCTTACTTTGTACAATTTTTGATATCACGATCAGAGGAGAATTAAAAAAAAAAAATTACAATCTGAGGTAACATGCAAAAATGGCCATTGTCTTTGTTTGTACATTGTATGTACAGTACAATGCAATCATTTCATACTTTAAACTGGTCAGAAAAAATAATTGTGATTTTTAGTCTTGCAAAACTGTATGTAGTTAGATGATGTGACAACCTAATATTTATCTAATAAATATGTATTCAGATGAAACCTGTATATTAGGTGTTCATGTGGTTATTTTGTATTTAAAGATCAAATTATTTGACTATTGCTAGACATTTATATACTCTGTTGTAACACTGAAGTATTCTCATTTGCTCATGTTAATTTTTTTTTTCCTAAATAAATTTGCAAAATTAAGGTCTGACTAATTGGCAGCTGCTTTGTAAATTTTGAGTTTCTTTTTGAAACCATGCCCTCCCTGGTTTGAGTTAATGTGGAAGTCAGTTGCACAAGGTGTACCTTTTTCAGAGAGCAGGACTTGGTGCAGGAAGGGAAAGGTGGGAACCACCCTGGAGACAGAAGATTAAAAAAAAAAAGATTATGAATGCAAACATGAGATCACGCAGAAAAAAGTCCCTGCCAAGCAAGGTATTGGTAACTTGCTGTACAGTATGCAGGGCTCTGCCTCTCTCCCAAACAAGTAATAATTACTTTGAAATTAAATCTTCATGTGATATGACAGGGAAGGACGGCTTCCCTCTGGGATTGGCATATGTGGAGATATTAAACATCCAGCACCTTTGTTTGAAATTCTTCCAAGTTTGATACTATTTTTTCAATTGGAACCCGTCATTAAAGTGAATCGAGACAATTTTTTTTCTTAATGCATCTCCATCTTAAAGTTGAAGCATTTGGTTTCTAAATGCAGCCTTTGAGTTACAAATCTGCTTCATTTATCTCCCTGTTCAGCTGTAAGCAGCCTGAATGGTGACTCAAGGAGTGCACACAGGATATCAACAACACGCACAGGTCCTGTCCTGGGGGAGCTCTGCACCGAATGGAGCCACGGCCACAGACATCACTCACTGCATCTGACAACTTGTTTTAACAGACCTACTGAGTATCTGTATTTGTTGATGGCGTTTCTGAAGGCATTTAGGCTGAACTCACCTCTGAAATACATTCAAATACCTGGGAACAAAGAACCATTTCACAATATGAGTATCTATGCAAGCACATAGAGCAATTGTTCCACACCTCCACAAGGGCACGAGTCTTTGTTGTTGATTAAGATCTACAAAAGTGTGTGTAAATATATATGTGTGTATAAATATAGACTAGAGATTTATTTTCTCAAAATTGGGAAAAGTCCTTTGTTCCTGACTGAATTTCTACCTTCCTTGGTGGCACTAGGATAACGTAATAAAACCGAGTTACAGTATACACAGTAGTGAAACAAAAAGTATTTATCCATTCCAGCCCATAATTAATAACTTTTGGTTTTGGTATTCTGTTTTCCTGGAACATCCCCAGAAGTGTCAGCAAGACATAGTGCACATTGACTTTGGCACTGTACAGCTGGAGGAAAGCAGAGAGAGCTCGAGTGATGTCCCTAAGCACTGTGCATTTTTCAAGCTTACCTTGAATTCTGCAGAGGCTGCAACAATCCTGGAAGTGGTATTTCTCACAGATGTCACCTGAGGACCCCAGGATAGGTAAGATGTGTGTATACAGTTGATGCTGGTGTCTCCTGTACCATGTCCACAGGGTGTTCCGTGTGTCTCATTCTGCTTCCAGAGAGCCACCTACACGAGCATCTGTCTGTGACTTCTCTGTTAGTCCACGTACTAATCAATTGTTGAATAACTTCAGAACAAGCTTATTTCCCTGCATTTCTTCTCTGCTCTTCTTCATCAGTATGGATCTCTGATTCATGTCATTTTGTTTGTGCACATTGTATTCTGTTGCCATGCACTTGATCGTGCTTTTTACAGGAATTACACATTGAAAACAATTAGAAATATGGAAGAGGGACCCTTGTGTCTTTTTGGCTTGGACAATGGGGGTGGGAGTCCTGCACGCAGAGCTGTTAGCTTTCATTTAAAGTAACTTAGTCAGCACATTAAACAGCTGTACAACTCTCACCTGATATTCTTTTTATATATAATTTGTTAACCTTCTCTGTTTCCCTTTAAAATTATAGAATGTGTTTTTACATGTGTGTACCTAGTCTTTTATTTGGATATTTAATTAACCAGAACTCACTTCTCTTTTTTCTGCTTAAATTCCACATTTGTACAGATCTTCCTGCATTATGAACTTCCAGTCATGAACTTTTCTTTTTAACATTTTGAATTATTACTAATGTGTCACCTTATTACATTTTTTCACTTTGTCACTGAAATCCTACTGACTCTTACATAGAATATTGCTCCTAACATCTATCATTGCACTATTCATATTTGTTCTGTCTAAAAAACACACAAGATTTTCCTTGTATTAGACAGACAACCAAAAGCTTCTGCTGAGATAACTTGTTTTCTTCAGTCTACAGAATTTTCCAGGGGAATATCAAAGTGGCCCCCAAGGAACCTAATCAGCGATGCAATTTTGTTTGTAAAGCAGGCAGACGGCAATTAGGTCGTAGCTCATGCAGGCGTTAGCACACAGCGTGGCACGGGTGCACTGAGCAGGTTAGTTTGCCACACAGTTCATCCCCATTTCCAGATACTCCTTGCCTAGACCATCATTGGTTTCCTACAATTTAAGTACAGCCTTCTGTTATAATTCTTCCCTTTCCTGGACTAGATGAGGTAAGGCTCTTTCTCCTGTCTGTTGAATGTCTTTCCCATCTTTCCAAATACTGAACTCGCCGTACTTTTTGATTGATCCAGTTACACACAGCAAACTTAACGCTAGTATTTACCACTCCTAAATACATTGCTTTCTCTGCACATTTTTGGCTCTGTTAGACACCCTAAGAGGTAGATTCAGGATTATCAATTATGTTTTTCCCCAAGGTCAGAGTTATTTTTAATTGAATTTTAGACTTTTAGACAGTTTAGACTTTCCAGTTTGTCCAGAGATGTTCCGTGATGTTGGTGGTTTTAGATTTTGTTAAGAATATTCTGGCACATTTAATTTGTCATATTAGCTTTGTCACCAGTATGAACACATTGATTATTGTGAACACAGAGACGGGTTGCTAATTTTTAGAAATTCTAACTAGTTAAACACTAGAGAAAAACAAATACAATTTTTAGATATTTTGGTTTCCAAAACCAATTGAAATTCTTCATATTCATTTAATAAATGCTGGAGTTGAAGTCTTAGTGGGTTTTTAATGCATATTTAAATTTATTCAAATTTTTTACATTTCAAAATGATAATCAGTGCTCCCTTTCCTTACTTGTGTGTTTCTCAGAATGTACATTTTTAAGACGTGGAAAATCAGTGAATTTTACCCATTTACCCATCTGGTGAGTTTCCTAGTTAAGTGACTGGCTGTAACATCCAGTCCATAAAGTCATTCAGAATAGGTTCCTTCACAAGAACTTCTAGCAGTTTTCCTTTCCAGGTTATGAATAATGGTCCGCCCAGGAAGAAGCATGGCTTCCAGGTTACCACTATTAAACTGATGGCTAAACGTGCAGAAGTGCCACTGAGTCAGAGAAGAGACTTTCTTACCCTTAGCTTCAAAACAATTCACCAAACGCTTCATTATCCAGAGATGATGTTCTTTGACTATAAATGTGACACAGTTCATTTGCATCTGACAACTTGAGAGCCCAGTTGGTTGTGTATTCAGGTGATGGTCACATGCAGTTATGTCATAGAAGTACGTCATAAGGTCCCATGCTAACTCATGCAGTGCTGCTGCTACATGCTGAAAGTAAGCAGTGCTTTCTGTAGGGAAAGGAAATCAGATTCTGTGTGGTGAGGTTGCTTGCAGAGTTGTTCATTACAGAATAACTGGCAGAATTTTTCTAGATTTGTTACATCTGTAAAGCTTTTACTTTCTAGGTGATTCTTGTTCAAACTTATCTAAACATTTTTAGCTTCCAGCTGTGAAGTTCCACAACTAAAAAATATGTCCCAAAACTATGATTATTGTTAGAATTAGTTTAGAGCAGACAGGATCATTTGTCTTGTATGAGGTGCAGAGGCAGCTGTTAACTCAAAGATACGCTATATAAAATGTATATTATATTATGTATGTAAATACAGGCATAGACCTGTGTGTGTGTGTGTGTGTATATATATAAAGATATATATATAGATATAAAGATATATATTTAGATATAAAGATATATATTTATAGATCTGCACACAAGACAAACTCAAGGAAAACCTAAGTCTTTACCAGGCAGCCAATTAAAGCTCCAGTCTTACAAGATGAAGTATCATGACTAACCAATTCTAAAAGTAT
The DNA here is from genome assembly GCF_015227805.2 of Hirundo rustica. NCBI lineage: Eukaryota > Metazoa > Chordata > Aves > Passeriformes > Hirundinidae > Hirundo > Hirundo rustica. Next base: position 11,970,563 of record NC_053457.1, on the reverse strand, counting down.
TTCTGATACTATTCTCTAATTACTTGTTTCTCAGACCAGAAGTGGTAAATTAACTGCACTGATCCCTGTAAATTTCAAGTTGTGTTACAATTGAATTTTCTGTGGTTTTAAAGTTAGAAGGGCTCCTGTAACTCTTAATATTGTTTTTAAAGTACGCAGTGCCTCTCCCACACACAAGCGAACCACCTATCAGTGTCCTGAAGATTTGTGAGGCCACTGGGAGTAGTAGCTGCACTTTTCCTGGAACCTAAAAACAGGCATTTTAAATGTCCTAAGTGCTTTGCCAGGCTGTTGTGATCTGTCTGTTGGCAGCTGTTGCAGTGTGTGGACAGGGAAGCTGCAGGCCCTGGGCATTGCACAGAGGCACTCTGACACAACAGCAGTGGGCTGCCATGCATTATGCAGGGAGATTGAGTAATGAATTCCGGGCAAGCAGTGTCACTCAGAAGTTCTGAAACGAAAATGCTAATCACAGCTGTAAAGAGCATGAGTGGATTGAGGTTTTTCTTGTATGACTATTTGCAGGTAATTAGTATGAAGTCATGTGGGGAAACTGCTCTTTTATGTACAGTGTGTGCTGGAGAGGATGTTCACGTAGTGAGCTGAGTTACTACAAGTTCCTAAGAGGAAACCTGGATCGGGGGAAATATTTATTAGCATTTTTTCTTTTTTATCCCTAAATGTACCTATGTGGCCACTCTATGCCTTTTGAACTCTTGAATAGTTTAATTTCACACTGCAATCACTTAGTTTAATGGAAAGGTCTTTCACCATCTCCCCCACTCCAGTCCCCATTCATAAATAAATGCATATCACAGACACAGATCACAGAGTTTCTTTCCAGCTCTTCACTCACCTTCTAGCTTAGCCTTGAAGAAAAAAATGAGGCTGAGTCTTTTAAAGTGCAACACATCCAGGTTCTGCAGGTGGAGAGTGAGAATGCCCACTGCAAATCCCTGCTCTCCTCACTTAAAATCAAGTCGAGTACCTGTATGACCTCTCCTTACTCTTAACAGTCCTGATTAGCAGAGTCCTTGAGATAACCATGTCCCAGATGTACAAGGGTTCTTATCATGAATGTCAAAATCAATATTGTGGGAACTCCCTGTATCACAGTATCAAGTGATGTACCTGTGCAGTGCACAATGATAGATTGCTGCAGCCTGTATTTGCGATTTTATTTGCATGGTCCAAGCACACAGCCCCATGAAGAGCTTATCAAAATGGGACACAGACCATTCTGAGTTCCATGCAGTTGCATTCTTTGCAGTTGGTAGATTGCAAAATGCAATCTTATCACATCTGCCAACAGCATCAATCCAAGATTAACAATTAACCTACATTCCTATGTCACAAATGAGTGGGCATGCAGTTGGACACTTAGAATCAGGAATGCATATCGCCTTTTTATCAATGCATAGTCTGTCTGCTGGGGTAACACCATTTCAAGAATCTTGAAATCAAAATTCCCAAATTTTAGGTCACCTTTCAATCATTTATTCTTTCTGTTTCTTTGGAAGGGCTGCTTGACTGCTCTTGTTGTTTCCTGGCTGTCTTGGCACAGTGGTGGTAATATTTAATCAGTTACTGAATAGTATTTATGAAGATTTTTAAGTTGTAAGTAATATATCAGCATAAAATTCTGTCATGTATCATTCAAGGTTCCTTTTCCTGTGCAGAAATTTCTCTGCTACAATATAAGAAAGGTCCTTTAGTAGGTGGTTTTAAAAATGATCTATTTAGAAACTTATTTCAAAAGGACCTTCCTTGTTTATCCATCTCTAACTTCTATGTAATTCTGGGAGAAGGGAGAGAGGATGATGAAATCTGTAAGGATTGGTACCCATTATCCATGATAGCTCTGCTGGAGCACCTCTTTTGACTTTTGTCTGCACCTGTGCTCTGTTTCCTGTCTAGTGTGGTGTGAGGTACACTCATTTTCCAGCTAAATGTACTTCTCTCCCTGCCACATGCTGCAGAGTTTCAACGATGAACATGTCTACAAATGGATGTGTTCAAAGCTCCCCTAAAATCCTATCAGCTTGTTGAGCTAGCTCTAAGCCTCATTTGGCAGTGATATAGTGGCCTTTGACAGTTTTTGGAGACCTTTCTCTGTCCTTCTTGGAAAGTGACCTCTGTAATTCACAAGATCCTAGTCAAGCTGTCTGCATGAGTTGTAATTCATCTGCCTCTGCAGGAGTAGACCATAACAAGTGATTTAGTAGCTCTATTGCATAAACCTAGAGATAATAATTCAGTCCATATTCTCAAATAAAATAATCACTGCTGTTTTGTCTTCTCACTAAGGCCTGCAGATGAGGAAAACTGTATTGTTTGCTCTACCAAAGATGTCTGTGAACTTGCTTATTAAATAATAAATCCTTTGGGACCAGAACTGCCTGTTGTTATAGGTATAAAGAGAACTTCTAATTTTGGTTTGGGCTTTGAGTGGCTACTGCAATTAAAACATTATCAAAAAGGAATGAGAGGTTTTTCTATGGTCACTAGAAAATTGGTTGATGATTAGATTAACAGAAGTCAAAATTTACCAAAAATTGACTTGAAGCTGAGAAGATATGACAAGCTAGGTAGGAGTGCTGATTTAGCTCTTATTTAAAAAAAAAAAAAAAAATCACCTTTAGATTATTAGTAAAGAAATAGAAAATACCAACATGGCACTGTATGCACGAAGTAAGTCATTGTTCATCCTTATCTTGAATACTGTGCAAAGATCCTCTTATCCCAAAAATCTGTAAAAGTGGAACAGCTCGGAGAAGGATAATAAAGATGATCCAAAGACACGGAAGAGCTCTCTTATAAATAATCATTGAGTTGGCTGTGACTTTTCAGTCTTGAAATGAAAGAAGAGCTGTCGGTCTGTATGACAAAGATAGATACCAAACAATTTGTCTCCTCCAGCACAAGAAGTAAGGCACTTTGATGAACGCAATTGGAACAATACTCAGATTCCTGATGCTCTGGGTAGCAGGCCTGCAGAAGGGCAGCTTCCAGTTCATCACCGAGGAAGCTGCTGATTTAAAACCAGTAAGTGCGTAAGTACATGGGAGGAACCAGAACAACAATAAAAGATGGCTGCATACCAAAGTCGCATGCAGCTCAGGAAGTCCTCTGGAGTGAAAGCAGTAGCAGGTTGAAAGCATACTGGCCTGTACTACAGCTCTCCCCAATTTTCACTCCTCCTTAGGCATTTCTTTGGGCCTTCAGGATAAGATGGACCTTTTGACATAGCTTTATATGGTTCTGTAGTTACAGAGCATGGTACCTGCTATAGTCATCCCTACAGCATCAGCAGTTAAGGGTCTCTCTGGAGTGTGTGCCTGGAAAATGGTGTTCATGAAGGATTTCTCAGTTGTTTGTAATTGCACATTATAGTTCTGCTCTGATTTGTGGTCATGGCAGTGCCTTGACTGACAGCTTTCTGTTGGTTCAGTGAATGTCGCCAATCAAGGCTCTTTTAGCTGCTTGACACAAAGAACGTAGGTAGGATGGAAAGATTACTATTCCTCACACAGGAGCTGTCTTTGTATGATTCTGTTATACTGTATTACATGGTTGCATTACTGTAACCTTCATTAGAATAACTCTAATTTATAATACAAGAAATGTGAAAACTATTAGAATAATGTTTAAATTTGGGGGTTTGTTGTTGTTGTTGTTTGTTTGTTTTTTAACACATCATTCTATGGCATTAAGAACTTGAAGAACTTTTGGAAGTACTTATATATACGGAATCAGGATGGAAAGTAGAGAATTCAAAGTAATACTTAAATATGACATATGTACTAAGTACTTTCAATCTAAGTTGCTAAGTTAGGAAAACTTCACATTATCTATGTTGTTATTTTCATATAAAACATGAACGATATTTCACTATATTAAGCCTGGAGTGCTGTTACTCTCTCTTGTAATCCCGCGGGCAGGTTTGGGCTCTGGAGCGATGCTGAGGGCACGGCCGGGGGCTGCCCGGGGTGACTCAGGCACACCCGCCCGTTTCGAACCGCGTCAGCGCCGAAACTCCCGGGCTGCTGCCGGTGACGGGCAGCCCGTGACTCCCGTGTCTCCCCCGATCCCAATTATCCCGCACCTGTGATACCTGCGCCGCCTTCCCCGCCAAGGTGTTCTCCCGGAGGCGTTGTGCACGATGATGAAATTTTAGAAACTTCCCCGTCTCTGTTGGTCCTGGGGGAAGCGGGCTGTGCGGAAATGTGCAAAAAGCCATAAAAAAACCCACACGCAAACGGACAGACGAGCCCCCCCCACAAAGCCCCCAGCAATCGCTGTGCAATGGTGGGCGGGGAGGGGGCAGCACTGGGGACAGCTCACGGGCTGTCCCCGGCGCTGGCCGCCGGCTCCCCGCCCCTTCAGCCCTCTCGGCCCCGCCCGAGGCCCGTGTTCAGCCCTCTCGGCCCCGCCTGGGCATCGCCTTCATCCCGCTCGGCCACCCCAGGGCGCCTCGGCCCGCGCCGCCCCAGCCGCCATCTCGCCCTGCGCTTGCCGCTACCGCCGCCGCCGCCAGCGGGCGCTGCGGCGCCGCGGCGGAGCCCATAAAGGCCGCGGGGCAGCGGCGGCGTGTCCTTGTGTCTGTCCGCGTGTCTGTCCGCGACTGTCGCAGCGCCCGCTCTGCCCGCCCGCGGGATGCTGGCGCTGAGCGCCGCCCGCCGCCTGCTTCGCCCGCCCGGGGACCTGCTGCCGCCGCCGGGGCTCGCCTGCATGTGGGCGGCCGGTGCCCGCGGCTGCAGCGGGGCCGGCGCCGGCTCGCCGAACCCGGTGGTGTACTTGGAAGTGGGCGCTGACAACCAGCCGCTGGGACGCGTCGTGCTGGAGGTAGGGGCGTGGGGGCTGCGGGCAGCTCGCCCGGCGCGGGGCCCAGGGGACGGTGAGCGGTCCCGAGGGCGGCCTAGCCCCGGGCATGGCGGCCTGCGAGCGGGCAAGGTCAGAGCGGGCGGGCAGCGCCGGCTTCAGGCCCGTGGCGAGGGCTCACGCACGCCGGTGCGGGCGGGAGAGCGGCCCGGGGGATGGCCGGGCTCTCCCGCCTGCCGGAGCCGCTGCCCGGCTGTCCTCGGGGCTCCTCTCCCGGGGCCAGAGGGCGGTGGGATGTTCCCTCCAGGAGGGGCGGGCAGGGCTCGGACCGGGCGCTGCTCGCTGAGCCGCGGGAGCGCACACCTGTGCTGGCCGCCGGTCCCTAAAGCCATTCCACGGGCCGGCCGGGGGGGTGGGCAGGACCCTGGTGGGGCTGGGAGCCTCGAAGGAAAGTGACTTGTATAGTGTGTAAGCAGAAATACTGGAAAAGAATAAACTTACTGCAGTCGTGTACCGCTGGCTTGAGAGGGGCGAGCGGTGTCCCAGCGGCACTGGGCTCCCTCACCTTCCCGCCGGGAACTGCCGCTCTGAGGGCAGCCGGCCCGTGGAGCTCTTCAGCCGCGCCTCCAGCTTTATCCCGTGTTTTGCTGGGCGCTCCTTGTGTGATTCTTTTGAATCCTGAGGGTGTCAATTTCCTGAGGCTCTGCCTCCTCTTCGGGCCTCCCGCTCCACGTGCAGCGAAGGGCACCGCGCTGCTGGGATGGCAGCAAGCTCAAGAGCCGGTACCAGTTGGCCTCATCCTTAAAAATCTCGTCTCGGAAATACTTGGCCATGTAAAGAAGGCCTGAAGAGAAAAACTTCTGTAATCGCCTTTTTTTTTTTTTTTTTTTTTTTTTTTTTAAAAAAAAAAAAAAAAAAAAAAAAAAAAAAAAAAAAAAAAAAAAAAAAAAAAAAAAAAAAAAGGCGCGCCGTGAGGACCGTGTACCGCATCGTACACGCGACCTTAGGGCCGGCGTGTGCCTCAGATGTGTTTTGTGTGGGAAGGAGTGAGGGCTGTGCTCCACAAGCACGCACTGGAGAGCGAATGAAGCTCTTAGGAATGCTGCCTGCTTGGGGATGTCAGTGTGGCCTTCTGCCTCCAACACGCACCTTGGGTCTGTATTTGTAGAATTATTTTTTTTTAATGTAGTTCATAAGAGTTGTCTCTAAAAGAGGTTCCTTTGAGACTAGAGCCCAGTATATTTTTTTATTTATTGAAAGTGTTCGCATATGAATTAATTGGACTCTTGGAGCTCTTGTGCTCTCAGGAGGTAGCATTCCAGGGAGTCATAGGTAAAAGTATTACTCTTCAAGTTCCTTATTAATTAATGAAAACTCGGGATGGTATTATAAAAAAATAGCATTAATGTTCCTGTATTTCTTGTGGTAGCATTTAATTTCTGTGCTAAAGCTTTTTAGTGTGCCCAGTTTACAGAAAATGCGAATGCCTTGCAGCATCAGCTTGAATCTTTGGCTAAACTGTGATCACCTTCAGCTGCAAATTACAGCCATCTGAGAAGTGTAGCCTAGGGAAGGAACATTAAATTCTTGCTGCAGCCTTGCTATTTCTAGGTGTCTGCTGCTGGTCGCTGTCAGGATGTCCAGCTAGGTAAAACTTCGGTCTGGCTAGTAGGGCCACTTTTTTGTCTCTTTTTAAGATTAGTAAAAAGATGTACGTTAATCGAAATCAGAAGTTTTCATTGATAACAAATGTGGATGTAACATCCTAAGTTGTTTTTGATATACAGTTTCTGCTCTTCTCTTTGTCTTTTCTGTTGTTTCCAACAGCTGGTTCTGTGCAGGGGCTGGGGGAGGACTTTAGTCTCTCTAGTTATATTCAAACTCTGATCCTTGGGGTCCATAGTGAATATTTTTCTTAGTTACTGCTCAGTTATGTATTGATCAGTGAAATCATTAGATGCTGCCCAAGTGGCTCTTCATTAACTGGCTAAAAGTTGCATTGGGGGGATATTTTTCATTGTTGGCCAAATGCTTGGAAAGTTTTGAGGTATTCATGGAATCTTGGATGGTTTGTGGTTTCAGATAACTCACCACTTTGAGAAGAGGTTCAGTTTTAGCAGTCTCGCGTGTAAATGTTTTTCTGTGTACGTTTGAAAAGGCTGACTTATGAATTCATCTGTTTATTTTTCTTTAACAGCTGAAAGCTGACGTGGTCCCAAAGACAGCAGGTGAGGCAGCATCTTTGGAATTTCATACTTAAATAATTAAGTTTTAGATTATGATTTGCAGGAATGAGAAGGTTCTTGTACTCTTTGCAACTGTTTCTTCATATTTCATCCCTGTTTGTTATGTGGAGAAATAGGACAGGAAGTGTTAGTGAGGAGATGGATTTTATTATTTTTCCAAATAGTTTCATTTGGAATTTGCACCAAGATCTACAGTTCATATATTGGGTTAACAGTGGTGAATAAATATGTTAAAAACCACTCTAGCTGGCATTAAAATCAAACCCCAGAGCAAATGGGGAAGGGCAAATCAAAGGGGTGGTCTTTCTCAGAGTTTGCAGAGAGTATGTGGGGTTTTATTTTACACGTCACTAGCTGATTAGTGCATTCATTTTAGAAAGTTCTTGTGGTTTAACATTTTCTTCCTCATCTGAAGCTGAAAAAAACGTTAAAAACTTCTACTTTCTCGTTCCTAATAGACAAATTTCCTTTAAAAAAAAGACATAATCCTCACAACTGCTATAAAGAACAAAGGCATAAACGTCAGAAAATGAAACTTGTGACTGCAGGCAAAGGTGGGGGAAGTCAGGGAATTGGAGTCACAGAAAAATAAAAGGGAGATGAGATGGAAAAGGCTTAATGTTGGACCCTGTCCTGAGGCTAAATAAGCTTTGTTTTCTTGGCTTTATAACATAGGGTTTTTAAAGTGTGGAAATAACTAATAGGCTGATAATACTTTAAAGATACAATAAAGTTTTTGAAGTGTATGATCTTGGGTCATGGTTAATGTAGTTGTGTTTGTATTGCCACATATGATGCAGAATATAATACTTTATCCTTTGTTTCCACAGAAAACTTCAGAGCTCTTTGTACTGGTGAGAAAGGATTTGGGTATAAAGGATCCACTTTTCACAGAGTGATTCCTTCATTTATGTGCCAGGTAATATTGGTTTTGTTTTGTTTTTTTAATTTTGTTAGGTAATTTATGTATTTGTAGAAACAGACGAGTAGTAACATTTGAATGGCTCTGCTCTAACCTTTGCTAACAACAAAGAAGTGACAGCATGACTTCCATTTCTGATCTTTTTGCAATGGCTGTTGCTTAGCTCATCTTTAGTACAAATAAATGTAAATTATGTGTAACAGTCAAAAAAAGCCTGTCTGAAGGCTTTCAGCTGTAGCATAGCCATGTGCTTTAGTGTGGGGCAGAGTTGAAAAAATGTCACTTGGGAAAAGCAGTTGTGGGTAGAATGACAATCACCTTACTGTTCTAAGTGAGCTAAGCAAACAACGTGTCCTTTCCTTATTCCCAGTAGAATAATCTGGTCACAACAGACAATGTGTTTTAGTATTTTTAATGTCTCCGTAATATGGAGAGGAGGAGGAAGCCAAAAGGGTTTGTTTGGGTTGATTTTTGGGGCGGTACACCTGAGATGGATTTTGTTTTGGTTTAAAGGACAGATCTCTTGAAATTCTGGGTAAGAGCCTATGCATATCAACATTTTTTTTTTCTTAAACAGCAGCAACTAAAATAACAACAACAAACCTTTTTGAAAGCCTCTTTGTTTCTGCTGTGCTTGGCAGATGAGCAGAATGGAGCAGCTGTAGTGCACTGCATTCCTGGTGGTCCTGTCTTACCTTAAAAAAAGGTTGCATTTCAACAATATTGCATTGTCGAATGACTTTGTAAAAAAGTCTAAGAAAATTTTAATAAGGCTTGAATGTTATAAGTAAGCATGCATTATTTATTAACTGATGACCGATGGTCTCCCATTCTCAGTTATTTTTTTAAGCAAAAACCACATCTGTTGGAACAAGAGGCCCTAGTTGTATGACCTATTTCTAAGAAAAAAAAAGGGAACAGGTGTGCTGTAAAGGACCTATTTTTCTGCCTTTCAAATGTAAACCAGGGTTTTCTGATACTGACAGAAGGATAGAAGTCTTTCTGGGATCAGAAATACATAAATAAAAAAAAAAATTACAAACCCTACTTTGAATTCTGTCACGAATTAGTGAAGTTCTGTGTAAGTCTGTTCTGCTTGCCTGCCCTGCTTTGTCCCCCCAGATGGACTGGAAATCAGGATACTATGTGGTTGATTCTGTGGTACGGTGAGATAATGAATTGATGTTTAGAATTACTCAGAGGTCATTGCTGAAGTGGAAATACTGTCATAGGTTTCAGCAATTTTCAAGTGAGAGAAGACAGTAGTGACTTCTGCACTTGCTGGGATGGATTGTTGATGTGATTCAGGCAGTTGGTATGGCCTAATGGAAGGCCATCATATCCGGGACTCGGCGATTCCATGTCTCCACGTGGCATGCAGCACATAGTTCTGGGACTGCGTAGGAGTAGCTGTGACACCACCTGTAGGAGGTTACTCAGGGTGACAAGGGGAAGCTGAAGGTCACATGCAGTACCTGTTGGGTATCAGCTCTCTCCATCACGGGTGGTGTCACTCCTGCAGAGGAGATGGCACGTGCTGGGAGCAGTGGTTAGGAGCCACCTTCGCCAGTCACCGTGGCTGCATTTTTTCTTTGAACTGGTTTTTTGTGTTTAACCTGAGACAGTTAAACATCTCTTCTGGCAAGCAGCATGGAGTCAGCTAACATAAGCTTAACCTATCTCTGCTGTAACAAACAACAAAAACTTAGAAATAGGAAAGGGTGATAATGGAGATGCTGACCAGTGTTTATACCTGTTGGAAGAAAGGAGGGGGGAAAAGGAGTTGGGAGGTCTTGCCTATGGTAATGAACGTAGGTGATTTGATTTTGAGGCCTTTGAGGTGTTAACATTACTTGCATCACATTTGGAAGAAAGTCTGGTAACACAGAGAGATGGTGGTTGGAGTTTTTGATGACAGTTGGAGAATATCAGCAATATCTGGAGCAGAAACCTACTTTTAGCCTGACCGTACCTTCGTCTAGTTACATGATTCTAAACTGAGTAGCCATGCTCATCCTTAACCTGAAGAAAATTTGTTGATGCTGTCACTTTTAAATTAGAGCAGGTGTGTGTATTTGCAATAGCATCACTTTTGATATGAAATAGTCCACGTGTGCTGGTAGAGCTAATATCCATTTCTGTTTCAGGGTGGTGACTTTACAAATCATAATGGAACTGGTGGAAAATCCATTTATGGCAGTAGATTTCCAGATGAAAATTTCATACTTAAGCATGTAGGACCTGGTAAATAAACCTGTTCTTTTTACTTTCTGATGACTATGACCTATAATGAAGCATTGTTTATGAAGATGTGTATGTATTTAAAAAAAAATAAGGTTTTTTAGATTTGTGGGTCACTTGGTAATTACAGAAGTGTCAAAGAAATTTAACAATGTGTTGTCCCTGGCGTATGCTTATTTGTATGGACTGCTCTACAAAAATGTGTCAGCCCATAAGGGGCTTAAAAAACTCTCCAACTGTGAAATTGCTGCTTTCATAAGTCATAGACTTCATTTCTTACTTGGAAGATTACTGCAGAAGTAAAACAAAGCAATCTGGGATTTCTTATTTAGTAGGTAACATGGGTATATCCTTTTAAGCTCAAATTAGAGCCAATAGAAGCAAAGGAAAGGCCATACAGAACATCTGTTTGAATTCTATAGTCTCTTTTTTTTTTGCATTGTTACTTCCTTGTCCCAGGAAGCTGCTGCTGTTTATCCACAGGAGAGGTTAGCTGGTGTTAATTGCATTCAGGGCGTGTACAGCTAATTACATTACTAACACTGTTGCTCTGGAACCAAGGGAGGCTGGGCAGAAGGGAGTAGTCCAAGGCAAAAAGTTTGCATTAGATATTGTTTGGAGATACTGTGAGACCATCACATCTTCTATCAATCTTTAGTCTAAATGCGCAGAGGAAAATTGTCTTTTCTGCTGCGTACTTGTCACACCAGTCTAACGAGTTGCTGCTGCTGTTCCAGGTGTTCTTTCAATGGCCAATGCAGGACCCAACACAAACGGATCCCAGTTCTTCATTTGCACTGCAAAAACTGACTGGTAGGTTCTCAGCCCTGCAGATTAACCTCATTACTTGGTGCCTGAATCTGGAGAGTTTGGGGATTTTTTAGGGCTTTTTTGTGTGTGTGTTGCTTGTGGGGTTTTGTTTGTTTGTTTGATTTGTTGATTCTTTGTTTTGCTGTTATTTCCAAATTACTTGATTCCAGTGGAAAATAAATTGCTTATGTTACTTGAGGGAGGAAGGGCTGTGACAGCCAGAAGGCTGCTATCCCTCAGAATGCTTCTAAGGTCCAGAGCTAAAATCATGTTACAAAGCTTCATGTCACTCGAAGGGCAGTTGAGGCTTTACCGTAGAGTTGGTCAGCAGGTGAGAGCTCTGAAGATCTGCTACACTGTCTTTATGTTAAGTTTTTAAGTAAAACTGCCTTTGTGTATTTGTTTTACAGGCTAGATGGAAAGCACGTTGTTTTTGGGCATGTAAAGGAAGGAATGGATGTAGTGAAAAAAATCGAGAGCTTTGGTTCCAAGAGTGGAAAGCCTTCCAAAAAGATTGTCATTACTGACTGTGGCCAGCTGTCCTAACCTTTTGCCCTGCCCTTCATGACTACTGAGATGCTGTGAAAAATGAATCATAAAAACACCCAAACATTTCTTATCTCACAAGTAGCACCTATGGAACCATGTTTTTTATTTAACTTGGTCCAGTTTTTATACTTATATTGCATAATATTGATTGAAATAATAACTGAAGCATGTTGTAACTGCACCACCTGGTAGTCACACTGGTTTGGTAGAGTTCTCTTGTGTTTTGCAAGAAGTGCTAAAGTCACCCAAGGTGTATCTGACTCTAGTGTTGATACTGTCATTAGTATTTGGATGTTTGAGGTGTTAGAATGGGTGGTGGAGTTGACCGCAGGGGTTCTGCAGTTGTGGGTTAGGTATAAATTGAGAAGTGCTGTGTTTTCTTTGGTGCTAATAAGTGCTTATTCTGTTGTTCGTCTTGCCATTTTGAAGCAATGCTACTGACCAGTGCTCTCAAGGCTGTCTGCAACAACCCTGGCATTTTCTTTGTGTCTCAGATAAATTCTATCCAATAGATTTAATGAGCAACTGTGGGTTTCTTAAAAATTAATTCTGGTTTAGTCTTCTTATAGTCTCAGACTGCTTTTTAAAAGTAAACCCTACCTTACCTGCTTGAGTGGAGCGATTTGACTTTTGGATTAAGCAAATTGCTTTAGGTTGAGTTAGGCTACTACTGAAGCTCTACCTGGCAATAAGACCTCACCTCAATCCAGCCAAAGGATCTCAGGACTTTTTTTTTTTTTATGGAAATGTGAACTTGAAGTGTACTTCTGCTCTGGGATCTGGTTCTGTGAGGAATACAGCTCAGTTCTCAATATGTGGCCTATTTTTGTACTTTGAGAATATAATCAGTGTAGTGAGCTTGCCTGAGTGAGAAATGTTTGATTGCCTTTTTGTCATGTTGATCCTGTGAAGTCAGCCCAACTTGGATATTACTTGGATTATGATTTCTTCTTATGCATCATCATCAGTCAAAATTGGTCACCACAGAATCACAAGGCCTAATCAGTGCAGCAAAATCGTTATTGTTGGGGTTTATGCATGAGAAGAAGAGAATTCAGCTGATCAGCTAAGCACATTTCATTTGTATAAAGCAGGATGTACGTTCTTTGTGGTATGCTTGAGCAGCAACAAGTGTCGGAACCTCACACCATTGCCTTTGGAATCACAAGGCTGTAAAGTATCAGTGATTGTGGGAAAAAGCACATGATTGTTTTGTGCAATAATCTTGTTACTGAAGAGAAAAAATGTGATGACTTTCTTCAAATGTGAATTTATATTCATTGCAGGATGATAATATGTGGGTTTAAAACTATTTTGTACTGGATTTTTTTGCACTGAGGGCTGCACTTGTTAGTGCAAGGTAATATTTAGAATGTAATTTTGCAAAAAATTGAATTGAAAAGCTTTTTATTCTTTCCACTGTGACTGCTTAATCTCTGTAGTATTTTTTAAATATTAAATTGTGATGGCTTGGTTTATTTCACTTGGATACAATAATGATTTTTTGCGCATTCTCCTAATTTGTATATGAAAATTATTAAATACATTTCTGCCACAAAAAAAGAAAATAGTCTGTTCCTTTCTTGAAAGCAGGAATATGGAAAGCTGAAACCTCTTGTGCTTACCTGGGCTGTTCTGTGCTGTCAGCATTGTGATGGGTCTGATCTGCTGATATTGAGAAGCCACGGTGTCATTCAGGTACAGCCAGCAAGAGAGGGGGGTGATGGTGCATTGCTTTGCCTCTCACTGCTGGGCTAAAATATCTGCCCTGCCTGGTCACAGCACTTGGTGTCCCGCTCTATCTGTCCCTGTCCCGTTTGGTGTCAGCGCTCGGTGTCCCGCTCCATCCCTGTCTGTGTCCAGCCCGGTGTCAGCGCTCGGTGTCCCGCTCCAGCCCTCCCTGTCCCTGCCCGGTGTCAGCGCTCGGTGTCCCGCTCCATCCCTGTCTGTCCCTGCCCGGTGTCAGCGCTCGGTGTCCCGCTCCATCCCTGTCTGTCCCTGCCCGTTGTCAGCGCTCGGTGTCCCGCTCCAGCCCTCCCTGTCCCTGCCCGGTGTCAGCGCTCGGTGTCCCGCTCCATCCCTGTCTGTCCCTGCCCGGTGTCAGCGCTCGGTGTCCCGCTCCATCCCTGTCTGTCCCTGCCCGGTGTCAGCGCTCGGTGTCCCGCTCCAGCCCTCCCTGTCCCTGCCCGGTGTCAGCGCTCGGTGTCCCGCTCCATCCCTGTCTGTCCCTGCCCGGTGTCAGCGCTCGGTGTCCCGCTCCATCCCTGTCTGTCCCTGCCCGGTGTCAGCGCTCGGTGTCTCGCTCCATCCCTGTCTGTCCCTGCCCGGTGTCAGCGCTCGGTGTCCCGCTCCATCCCTGTCTGTCCCTGCCCGTTGTCAGCGCTCGGTGTCCCGCTCCATCCCTGTCTGTCCCTGCCCGGTGTCAGCGCTCGGTGTCCCGCTCCATCCCTGTCTGTCCCTGCCCGGTGTCAGCGCTCGGTGTCTCGCTCCATCCCTGTCTGTCCCTGCCCGGTGTCAGCTCTCCGTGTCCGGGCCCCGCTGCCCGCCAGGTGGCGCCAGGCGCCCGCGGCAGTGGCGGGAGCAGCTCGGCCCGGCCAGGCCCGGCTCAGCCCGGCCAAGCCCAGCCCAGCTCGGCCCGGCCAGGCCCGGCTCAGCCCGGCCAAGCCCAGCCCAGCTCGGCCCGGCCAGGCCCGGCTCAGCCCGGCCAAGCCCAGCCCAGCTCGGTCCGGCCCGGCTCAGCCCGGCCAAGCCCAGCCCAGCTCGGTCCGGTCCTGCTCGGCTCAGCCCAGCTCGGCCTAGCCCAACTCGGTCCGGCCCAGCAGCCGCGGTTGGAGCGCGGGGTGAGCGGCCGGGTGCCCGCAGCCTCCCTGTGGCGCCCGGGATGCCCTCGGCTGCCTTCCCGGGGCTCCCAGCGCTGCCGTTGTGTGTCCTGCACCCACTGTCCTTGAGGGGCTGCTTCAGCTCCTGCGGGATGAGAAGACAAATTAGTAAAGTAGCGCTTTTCCCAGCTGCAGCTGTACATTGCCGTGAGCAGCGGCTTAACTGAGACGTGATGGAAGATATTGAAGCTGAGTATATTGTCCAGAACAGTTTTACTGGGAGCTAGTGTTTAGAAATCCTGCGTAACTCTAATAGGTCACAGAAGAGACTGGTACTTACTACGGAGCTCTGGGAAAAGCTGAGGGATGGCAGGTGTGCTACTGCCATTTTTCACCTGGATGTTTAGAATGAAAGTCTGTACGCTGGCAGGTTGGCACATCCAGACTGCCTCTGGAATGAGGCTGGGGCACTCCAGGAAAAGAGCCTGCCGAGAGCTTCACGTGGCTACCACTGATGTGCTTCCAGATGCAGCACAAATAAGAAAGCACACCCTTAGGTAAAGTGCAAGTAAATATACACAGAAAAAATGAGTTTATATTTCAAAGTTGTTTCAACAAACTCACAAATGTTTTTGTTTAGTCTCATGTTTTAATTATTTGTTCCAGACTTTCTGCTTACATAAATTGCTTTCTTTGGTGCTAGACTGAGGCTATGTCTCTTTGTTTATGAAGTTTAAATGCTTTGAAGTCAAGACATTTGAGGTACAAAGTGTTGTTCTCTTTTGTAATGATGTATACTCTGCTGGTAGTAATATATCAACAATCAGAACCTCAAAGAAGTGAATTACTGAGTACAAATCATTTTACGTGACATTTCAAGGCCAATCTGCATGTCCTCCTGCTAGCTGAGAAATTGTAGCTGGACAAGCACATTCTACCCAGTTTAGAAGTAACCAGGCTAAAAAGCCATTGACCTTCAAGTGAAAAAACTTTCAAATCTTGAACTGCAGATTTCTTAATTGGGTCTGACTGTTAAAAACATTGTATGGACCAGCTGGTCACAGGTGAATTTTTGCCCTGGATCTTCACAGCCCATCAATTTGTTGCACTATTAAACTGAAAACTGAACCTTAGCAGCAATTGTCCTGAGCCTTGACATTCCTCCTGCACTATCAGCTCTGATTTTTCCAGTACAGCCCTGTCTATGCCTTTTCCTTGCTCTCCTGCCTTCATGTGGTCCCTCCATCTGTCGTGGGGCACTGTGGCCACCCACAATTTGCACCCTGCATTAGCTGTGGGTGAGCTGCCAGACGTGGGAGAGAAAAGAGCCTCAGCATGGGGAAGGCACAAATGCCTCTCCCACATAACTTCTTCCCCTTGCCCTGGCTGAGGTCTGGGACCCTCACATCAGGGCTGTGCCACATCTCAGGCTGGCTGAGCCCCTGCCTCATTCCCCAGTTCTTAATTTCCATCCTTGTGAGAGGAGACTGAGGACACTTTGCTTCTTGTGAGCAAAACTGATTTCCCAGCAGTAGCCAGCTGGGTGAGGGCAAGACAGGCACAGGGATATCAGCAGTGTTTTTTTCTTCTCCCCAAACACTCCAAGAGAAAGAGCTCTGGCTCCAGCACAGATCGCTCATGGTGCTCTGGCAGAGTGGAGAGGAAGGCTTGGGGGAGCTGTAGGATAGAAAGGCTGCTCCTGGAGAGGCAGGTGGTTCACTGCCTTGGGAGGCAAAGGGGAGCAGACTGGTGCTTTTTTCACTTTTGTCAAAGCTCAGGCCAAGGGTGTCAGGAACTGGTGAGGCTGTGACTTGAGAGCTGTGGGGTGCAGGAGGAGCTTCACTGTGAGCTGTAAATGATGGAAGAGGAAAAGAGTTAACTGTGAGGTAGGAGAGGGAGCTGATGCTGTTACAGGGGATCTGAATGAGGACAAACTTGTTTAACTGCAGATGCCATGTCTAAATGAGAAAGATTTGAGGGACCTTGCTGCAGAAGGTTGTCAGTATGTGTTGCTTGCTCTGTCATTGGTGAAGATGTCCTGAATCATAGCTGGAAATAAAATTTCTGGTGGTTTTGTCTTGAGTTCAGTGCAATCATATCAGAGGATAATGCTGACTCCAAAGTGTTTGTTATTTATTAGCTGGTTAAGTGAACAAACCCCTAAAATTCAGTCATTGTTGGGATTGATAGTGTTTGAGAAGAATGGAAGATAACTTAGGCAGCAGCACACCTCATCATCTCTCAGGAATTCAGGCCCCTAAGGCCCTGGGAAAGAGCGGTACAAACAAGCAGGTAACTGAACCTCAGGCTCTAAAACTGCTGCTCCAGTCTACCTCTCCACCCTGAGAGAGCAATTCTTCCTCTGGATTGGTAGCACTCTGTGCACTTTGCTTGGTGTTAGCTCGTGTTCATTATTCATATATATATATTTGGGGGATTAAAGCTCAGGTTGTGTGTAAATGTCAGCTCCCTTCCAGCAGCCCTTGCTGGGAGTGCTTTGGTGTGTGTGTTTCAGCTCCGAGAAGGCTTCTCTAGGTGTCCTCCCCCATCCTCACAAAGCACAGCCACTGCACCTGTGAGGAGCAGGTGTAGGGAGAGGGGACAGGCACAGTGACCTCCCTGTGCAGCTGCTCCTTGGGGCACCTCCATGCAGAAGCAGGACGCTGCTGGCACCCACTGGAGAGAAACCCTCCTTCACCTGCTGGGAGGGAGCAATGGCTTCACGGCTCTGCTTCTTGTTTATTGGAAAGCCACATTTCTTTTCACAGCCATACCCTGGCCTTGCATGTCTGAGGGGTGCAGGGGTGGACCAGAGGTAGCGTGTCACTCCATCCTTCCCTGACAGGTCACTATTTTTACCCATCCTTGAGAAACGTTGGTGTGAATTTTTGTCCCTTTTAACCAACCAGGACAAAAAACACTCAACTAGGGAAAATAACTGGCTGTGTCTTTAAATTGGGATCAAGGGGAAGTTAAAAAATGTGCAGATACAGAGGTTCGGGGTGGGGGGGGAGGGGGTAGCGGGAGGTTTTGTCATCGTTTTCATTTTCACTCACCTCCTACTTAAAATTCATCCAGGAAGGTAGGCAGAAGAGCACAACAGCTGCTAAAATTACTAGGTGGGAAGCATTTTTAGCAGGCACAAGAGCCTTGTGGTTTTCCTGCTCACGCTCTCCCCCTCCGCTCCTACCTCATCCCCAGCTGGTTGCACTTTCCTCCCGAGAGGCTTTCGTGTCGCTGGTGTCTCTCTGACAGCGGCCAGCCCACGGCAATCTGTCAGCGATGTGTGGCAGCTGCCCCGCCGGCCCCGGCCCGAGGAGGAGCCCCGGCCGCGGCCGCACGGCCCTGGGGGGACTCGCTGCTCCGGCCCCACCACTGGCACAGCTGACACGAGATCCTTGGAGATGCAGAGGAGTGCGAGGAGGAGGCAGCAGCTGCTAGTGTTTAGGTTTTGCCAGAGCAATAAATTTTGCGTTAGCACTAAACAGTGCATGCTCCAGAATGATGCAGTATCTTAGGGTTTTTCTTCCCTGCCAAAAGTCGGTGTTTGGTTAGAATTTTATTTTTTTGGAAGCAGCGTTGCTATTAACTTGATGTGTGTTGCCATGGCCAAATAAAGTGCGAAGCGTCCTTTGAGAAAGCTGCGTGATTCCGTACATTAAAACTGGGGGATGCCAGCACGCAGTCTCAGCCTTGCAGCCTCTCGCACGCTTTGCTGATGTTGCCAGGATCCTATAAACGCGTTTATGCATTTTTTTAAAAGAACATTTCCTTGCCTAAACTGCAGAAGCTCAAGTTTTGCATTCTTTGGTCTGATTCTTGCTTGGTAGGGGACTGCACAGCTCATGGGAGGAGGGCTGGCCGGACAGGGTGGAAGGGTCACAGCCCGAGCCAGCGCAGAGCTACACCCAAACACTGGCTGCAGCCCGGGTCCCCACCCCGAGCTGGCCACGACACTACCGAGCTGTTAACCCACTAACCCTGGGCCCCCTGACTCACTGCTGGATGCAAACAATGGGCTGGCCCTGAGCAGTGGGGAAACAATGCCGATTGCTGCCCGAGTGCGTGTCGGCAGCTTTGGTTACCGGGGGCTGACGAGAGAGGCCTTGGAGATTGCTCTTGGGTCTGTGGAGGCGCCTCGCATTGAGAGCTGAGGCAAATTTTGCGGGGCACAGCGTGCGTACTCCAGGTCAAGCAGTTCCTGCTTGGAAGCCGCCTGAAAAAGTATTCCTTGGCTTGGATGCCTCTCTCCTTGCTCCCTGCTTGCCACCGCCCTCCTTCCTCTGTGTAAGCCGGTGATGTCAAGCAAGAGAGCGAGGGAGCTGCGAGGGAGAGAACTCTGCCCTGACTCCTGCTGTGCGGCCACACGGATCAGTCCCGCTGAGACACCTACTGCCTCCGCCCTGCGGCAGAAACCAGGACAAAGCCGCAATTTAGTTCACTGCTAAAACGTGCGGTCGTGACTGTGGCTCCCTGGGGTCAGTGGGTTGCAGGCAGAGTTTTGTCGTGCCCGTGAGGGGGAAGTGTGCTCACATCTGCTCTCTGACTGTCCTCCGCCACCTCCGGAGCGGCAGCGCGCCCGCAGCCTGGGCTCCAGCGGCCGGGGGATCCGAGCGTGGGGCTGGGCGCGGAGCTGCGGGCCGTCAGCCCTGCAGGTGGTGGGAGGTGCAGGGGGACGGGAGATGCAGCTGTGGCCGTCGCTGCCTGTCCTTCCCCCGCTGCGGGCTGGCGCTGGGGCCCGGCAGCGTGGTGTGCAGGGGGATGTTATGGTGGCAGCGCTGTCGCTGCTGCTGGCTGTCGCAGGGACTGGTGAACGTAAGTGCTGCTTCTTGTGCTTTCCTTACCTGGGAGTTGGGGTGCCTGCAGATGCACTCCCTCGATATCCGTATCACATTGTGGCAAGTCCACAAATACCTGGACTTGCCCTGTACTGAAGTAACTCCCCCAGGTAAGAGCACCCCATTCTGTCGACTGCCTGTAAATCACCAGCCTAAAATCACATCTTAATGCCATCTTCTTTCCAGTCAACCTACCAGTGAAATGCACGTGTTGCTGAGAAACTGAGCTCTTGGCATGCACGCTATTTGCTGGCCATCACCAGTTTGTGCCCCTCCTGCAGTAGCTGTGCCCCCAGTGGGGCTCGGGGTGTCTGCCTTCAGCTCTGCAGGGCTCTCCTGGCATGGTTGCAGCTCTCAGGCTCTGGTCACTGACACATCTATGGGGAACAAAAGGGAATGCAGCTGCCCTGGCTCTGAGCTGTGCTCCCACAGCCCTTCGGGTTGCAAGCATGCTTCCCTCTGTGTGAGAGGGGCTTATCTGTGTGAAAGCATCAATCCCAAATCACTGAAGCTAAAAAAGGTGCGAGGATTTAATTTATGGAGGAAAAAAAATCCACTCAGAGAGTTAAACGCTTTCCTTTGACTGCAGGGTGGGCAGGATCACACAGAGCTTGAAGACTTGAAGCATGAGACACCAGATGAGAGATCACCAGTGGATTGGCTGTCTCTGGGGTGGCTGCTGTTTCAAACTACTTGTTGGGACTCACTATGTCATGTTGGGTCAAGGCAGAGCTGTTCATTTTTCTAGTGCTTTTATTCATTCTGTTTCTTTGGCTGTTGTTTTGAAATTAATTGGAAAAGTGGTTTAATGCCCTTGGATTTTGGAAAACAGTATTCATGTGCACAGATGAAGGAGAGCACAAAAAAAGGGAAAGCTTGGTATTTCTTTCAGTTGTTTCATTGCTGGGGTGAACTGGAGGATTGTATATGATGGTTAGTTAAAAAAAAAGGATAGAAATCACTGTGGAACAGTGGGCAAGACAATTACATCTTGTTCTTCTCCACCTTTTCAGCGCCATTCCCTTCATTACAAAATAAGAGGAAATGGTTTTTTCTCTTCACAATAATATGAAATAATTTTCCAGAAACCATCCTGGCCCAGATCGCCTTAAGCAGAGTCATAAAACTGCATCTGGTTCAGCACACAATTCACCAGAGGGGACGGCCAAACTGTACCCTGACAGCTGGCTGACATGCCCTTCCTGTGGGGTCCTGCTGAATGCAAACCCAGAGCCGTGGCCAGCCCCTATTTGTACAATCCCCCTTCTTGGCCACGCTCAGAAATGTGACTTCTGCAGTTTTCAGCTAATGCTTCTCTCTGCTGTTATGATCTGGCTCCTGACAAAGGTGGAGGAGGCAGAGGGAGGCAGGGACTGGTTACCTTTGTAGACAGCACAGCAGCATTTCCCAGATGTTGATGATATTTTCACTCCTATTTAATTTCTTGCCTCAGTTAATGAAGTTTATGTAATTTTCTTCCTAAGTTGTATCAGAGGGTGTCTGAGGAGTGGGGTGGTGAGGGGCATCTCCACAGACCAGCAGCACATGAGGGAATGTCCTTTACTGCCAGTGTCACACCTGAGGTGTGTCAGCAGCATCCTGCATTGTGAGGGCAAAATAACATTTTCCTTCCAATTTCTGTTTCATTTCTAAACTCAAAATACAAGTGAAAGAGCAAGGGTGTCAGATTGAAGAGAAATGAAGCTGCAGTAACATTTGCCAGAGTGCCAGGTGGGTCAGTGAAACAAACCTGGAAACCGAGGGTTCATTACGGACACAGTACATTAGAATATGGAAGAAAATATTTTATATACATAGGGGAAGAGCTGACACATTATTTAAGGGAAAAAAATTGAGATAAGCCAAACCTAAATATACCTCAGGAGCCACTAAAATTTAAAAATGAGAGCAGTGATGCATTAGCCTGAAGATCAGCTGTGTATCTGAGCCTGCAGCTGCAGAGACAGGAGCAGAGCATGCAGCTACCTGCAACACCACAGGGCTGTAAAGCTTCTCATCCCCACATCCCCATTCCTCCTGTCAGTGCTGGCTCACAGGTTTCTTCACACTGTCTGAGCCTGGGCTCTCCTGCTTGCCCACAGCAAGGGGCTCTGCAGATCTGGTGTAAGCCTTTCCCTTTCTCCTGCCTGCTGAAGCTGGGAGGAAGGCATGGGAACAAGAATCTTCCAGCATGGTTGGGGTTACTCTGGGGGCTGGGCTGGTGGTTCCCCTCCAGCTGACAATCTTCTGCAGTGGTGAGTGTGTGTCAGCATTGCCTCCTAACTTATATACATATATATGTGTGTGTATGTGTGTATATATATATATATGTATATGTGTGTGTATATATATATAACTTAAACTTATGGTCTGAGGGTTCTGCCTTGCTTTCTTTGGGATTTTGCAGCCATTGTTATCCCATGTAAGAGAACTCAGCTCCTTCTTTTCCCCCTTTTTGGACATTTGGAGCATGGCCCATTCCACCTTTCCAAAAGTTGCTTCCTTAGGAATGAAGCTGACAGTTTTTCAATGGCTACTTACAGCCTGCAGATAACATAGTTTGTACCCTGTTGTTCTTTGAGAGCAGGGCCCCTCAAAGAGCAGGCTAAACTCTGTACCAAGGAGTCAAAGGGTTAAAATAATATTGCCCAAGTGTGTCATTGCTGACTAAGGTCCTGGGCTTAACAAACCCCCAAATTCTTCCTGTTCCACTGATGTAATTCATTATCCTGAATTTCCCCCTATTTTATTATTTCAGTATTCCTGTGTCAAAGTCACAGCTTTAACACGTTTCAGTTGTTCTCTCAAAACCTGGCAGAAATATGAGTTGGATGATAAAACGATTTTGATCTTGCCTGTATTTGGCATCATTCACCTGGTGAGCCAGTTCCCTCCTGATTAGAGTGCTGAGGTGGATTCTGTTCCTTCTCCAGGCATTTCTAGCTCATTCCCTCCTGTGTAGTCGTGTAAGTGGGATGTGCTGGGAAATGGCAATGGTCCCAAAGGGGGAAGAACACCAGGAAAAATTACTTGAAATGTTGCTGTGAGTGTGGTGAGACACTGGGCCAGGCTGTCCTGAGAAGCTGTGGATGCCCCATCCTTGAAGATGTTCAAGACAAAGCTGGATGGGGCCCTGAGCAACCTGGTCTAGTGAAAGGTGTCCCTGCCCTTGGCCAGGGGTTTGGAGCTAGATGGCATTTAATGTCCCTTGCAACCCAAACCATTCTGATTCTATGATTCTCTGATTTATGGCCATGTGGTGTGATCCTTAAACTGATACAGACCTGCGATAATCAGTGAAATTTGTATCCAATTCCAATCCAGTGTAACTTATTAAGACAAGACTCCCTCCTCCTGGTGAAGCATTTAATTTATAAGCATTATCTCTGAACATTTTTTCAATAGTCTTAGAGCTGGTACATCCTAGTTTTAGGGTCCTAATGCTGAGGTGGTTTCATTGATACCAGTAGACCATTGGCATAAAGGAAGACAGAGTATTTTACATGTATTTTGTACTCCCTGGCAAAGAGCAATGGAAAACTGGAAAAACAAAACCACAGACTATCGAGCAGAATGAATAAAAACAAAAAATAACTAGGTCCTTTATTTTAGGAAACCCTCCAACGACCTCTAGTATGCATTAGTGAGATATCAACTTTCTGTCTTGCAGAAAGAACTATAAAATATTATATCCTAGCCCTGCACACTCTAAAGTTCCATGTCCTTTATTATGGCCACTGGTTTATTAAAACTGTAAATTGACCTAGACTAAACCTCTGCCCAACTATGTCTGAAGGGCTGCATCCAAACCCTGCATCTTTTGAAAACTGGTCTCTAATGTTAAAACAAACTCAAGCCAAATACAACAGCAAACATCTTCTCATTTCTCCTCCCTTAGACTCCTCCCTGAACAAAAATCTTCACACCTGGACATACAAAGTCATTAGGTTCATGGAGTAACTCCTTACCCACTACTGTTAAAGGCAAAGTGCCCAGTGTGGTTAGCAGTGTCTCAGGATTAAAACTCAATGCCACCTGAAACTCTTCCCAAGCATATATGATCAATATTGAGTTTGAAAGTATATCTGTATTTATTTTAGGTCTACTGATGCAGCTTGTTCTGTTTGTAAGACTAACTGGCAGTAAAATGTATTAATTTCCTAACACTTTTTTCCATATTGTCCTTCTCCTGTTCTTGTAGTTTATGGTCTCTATTAAGGAATGTTGTCCTCTGGATCATTTTTATTGGCTTTGCTTTTTAAAAATCAGTATTCAAGCTTAATATAGCAGGTTTTCTGGTAACAAAATTCATAAATTAGAAAACACAAAGCAGCCCCTCTTTCCCTTGGACAGATTTGAAATGCAATTACTTTTATAAGTTATAAATAAAGACCCGGTAGTTGATGTTTAGTGGGAAACTCTCCCAGCGTATTTCAGAACCCTGTTTTTCAGTCTCCTCTGATAAGAAAACTGCTGACTTGGCATTTTGGGGAGCTGTTTCTTGTGCTTTGTGTTCCTGCTGGAGCTGCCAGGGGTTAGCCAAGCTCCAGACTGCCACGTGGTCAAACCAGGAGCTGTCTGTGCTGCTGGGCTGCCTTCTAAGGGTAACACCACACTGGTGGCTGCTGGGTTTTGCTCATGAGCTGCTGGATCAGGTGAGCTTTGGGCCATTGGGTTGTTGTCCCCTGGATCCTGCTCTTGGTGTCACCTCCACCAAGACATGTGACAGCCTTTACTGCACCTGGGCACAGCTCATACCCTCACCATTGGGTCATCCAGGACTGCACGTAATGATGGCTGATTTTTGTGTTTGCAGCTCCTGTGGAGGGTTTGTTCAGAGGAGGTAATACAGCTCCACACTGTTATACATGGTCATTTTTTTTCCCATGGCAAGACACTGGGATAATTATCAGGCTTTGAGGACACAGCCCCTGGGTGAGCAGGTGAGCCCCTGGCCAGTTCTTCCTGCAGATACCCTGCTGCTGGCTTTGTCTCCAGGCTGATGCAGGGGTGTTTTGAGGAGAGAGAGGAATCTTTAGTGATAAATGAACGGGGAGAGAGAGGATTCTCTAGTGATAAATGAGTGGGATAGAAATCTCTACTGGTGAGTGAGTGGCTTCAACTAAAGGCAGCCACTGACAGATAAGACTGAATTACTGCATGAGTTTTGTCAAGCAAGGTGAAGGGTTTGAAGTGATTGAAATGGCACCTATAAGCCTTGGTTTGCAATACCAGTGTTTTCTCTTGACCCCATTTTGTGACATCATTTTGTACCAAAGACCAAAAAGCATTCATGGACCCAAAGTTTTCCTGAAGGGTTTGTAATTCGGCAAAGGTGCCTCTAGATGACTTGGCAGAAGTATTGGCTTTTGAGCGAAATGTGCTGGTTTGTTATTGGGCTTCCCTGCCATCCTGTGCAAGGTATTTCTTATTTTTCTCCTTCCCCATAGTCTGCTCCAGCAGAGGAGCAGCCCAGGATTGTTCAGTGAGGAAGTAAAGTAATCCTTGTCATATAAAAAAGAGCTGTAAAAGCACTCTGATTCTAGTGGGTGAGGGCCCAATAAGGAGATGACAATCCAACTCAGAGTCTGCTTCAGTAACTAAAAAGAAATAAAAAGAAATCTAGTGTTTAAAATGGAATTAATTTTCACTTTGGATTGTGGTCAGATTGGAATCAAGTTTAATTCCTTCAAGCTATGCTTTCCCTGAAACACCATTAGTCTTTAGAAGCTTTCCTAGGGGAAGCCAGTCCATTTGTCTCAGAGCACATCGTGCTGCTGGACTCTGTCTCAGCGGAGAGGGAAGGCTGGGCTGTAACTGCAGTCTCTCCTAATGAACTCATACTTGTCACACATCCAGGACTAGATGGGCTTGTCTGCCCCTCACACCCACCCAAAATATAGCTGTGTCCCAGGGAAATGACCTCCACCCTGGGCCCCTCAAGGCCTGGGCAATGCTGAGGTCCTGGCTGATGCATCCCTGCCCCGGGACTGCCGGGACCTACAGGCGTTGTGTAGTCAGAGGCATTTTACAAGGATTACGACATCTTAACCAATTCCCAATCAGTTCTTTTCATCAATACCAACATAAAATCACTGCTGATAAAACATATGGACAGAGTGATGATAAACAGGTAATGAGGAGGGCAGGAAGATCTGGGACAAGTATGACTGGATGTTTTTTATACAGCCAGCTGCAAAGCTGTGCTTCGGCAAGTGTGGGGGCAGCATGCATAGAGTGAGCATAACATCTTAAAATCTGCTCATCTGAAGGAATTAAGGGCTGTGGAGTCAAAACCCGGCACAAGCTTCCATTATGGTGCTGTGGCAAAAGGGTCACTGCAATTCCCAGGAATAGGAAGCAGAAAGAGGGGAAGTTTAAACAGGAGACAAACAAAAATATGCTCTTTGTGGTTCAGGGACTGCTTTTAAAAGTTGTTGAAAAATTAGGCAAGTGACAGAAAAGAGCAGCAGAAATTGTTTGGAGTAAAGAAAATTACTTAAAAAGACTCTTTAACTTCAAGGAAAATAAAATGGGAGGGCAAGAAGGAGCTGAGAGTGACATCATATAGGTGGAATGTGGGAAAAAATTACCGGGTACTTAATTAACTGTATGAAAGCACAAGAAGACACACCTGGAATCTGAGGTGTGCAAATTAATATAGGAAATGAGAATAAGTGCCTCTCTTTGAAGATGTGCTGGAAGAGTTATTACACTATATAATATAAGAGTCACTGGCTGAAATATACAGGCTTGTAGCATATGAGCTGTCACAGTAGATGCTTTAATGCTCCATTTTGGCCTCTGACTGCATTTAAACCCCCCTTTCCTGATGTGAATCTTGGCTTCACAGCACTCCTTATCATTTCTTTCTACTCTTGTTTTCAGTGTGTTCTTGGAAGAGTTTCTCCCTCTCTCTCTGTGTGTCTTGCTTTTTCTCCACTTGTGTTTTTATTATATCACTGCAGACAAAAACTGGCAGTTTGAAAGGTCCTGAAGGGAATTAGTGTCCCAGCTTCATCTGAATTCAAAGGGAAATGAGTGCCAAACACAGACCTTGTGAAAGCCCTTACCCAGGGCCCTGAACCTTGGTATAGCTTTGAAAACCTCGTAAAAAGCAAGCTTGCTGATAGTGGGCTGTCTTGAGCTTTATTCCTTCATCTTAAGCATTTTTCTGGTGGGGGTTCTATAAATATACACACTGATGACTAGAAATAAGAAACTACACGTCTGGCTGTCACACACCAATTTTCTGCAAGGAAAAGCACTACAGTTTTTTAACTGGCTTTTTATCTCAAAGCAGCAAGTATCCAGACAGTTGTCTCCAACTGTTGTTATTAAATTCAGCAGGAAATCCATCCTGTCCAAAAGAATTATTAGTTTCCATTGCTCCTGGAAATGTCCAGAGATGTTAATTTGTGTGTGTTTGTGTTGCCCAAGTAGCCGACCAGTGAGCAGGGCCGTGGTTTGATCTTGTCCTTGAGCTCAGGGAGTTGGGTGACAGCTGTAAAACTGAAGTCAGCATCTAAGCCAGGGGGTTATTTATGAAGGCAAATCTTCCCAAAACACCCCAATTCCTCCAGCTAAAAATGTTTCACATCAGAGGGTAGTATATGAAATTAGTGGTTTAACATGTCAAAGACGTGTCCAGATGCCATTAGCAGCATTTTTTGCCATGAAGCTGGTATTTGTCATCTATTTCTGCCCAGAGGTGTGTGTGATACCGCAGTTTCCCTTTTTACATACAAGAGGAAATAACTGTGGTGGCAATCTGGCCTTTGTCAGAGCTGTAGGTTCTCAGCCACAGAGCACTCCTTCTTCATACCATAAGGCCCATCGGGAGTGGAAATCATCTACCAAAGGAAGAGCCAAGCAAAAGCAGAATGGGGGAGGATTTTGCCTTGGCCACGTGCCCAGAGCAGAGCCCCCCCTTGCCTGTGTCACCTCAGTGCCAGCAGAGAGGGACCACCCTGGGGTCCTGGCCCCTTGCTGCATGGGGTCCTGTGCTGCAGGGAGCCAGCAGCCCGCTGCAAGGGTGCTGGGGAAGCGCTCGCCTGCTGCCAGGGCTGCTGTGCTTCCAGCCACCCTCACCGTGAAGGTGACCAGATACAAGGCAGCCATTAGAGGTAAATCCCGGTGCTCTGCAGTCTGCTCTGCAGGTTTCCCTGTATGAGCTTGAACCTGTGCCCTGAGTTCCCTGCTGGCCCTCTTTCCTTGGCCAGCAGAGAGCTGATGGGATGGAGAAGCTGGCGTGCTCAGCCTTGGCTGGACCTCACGCTGCAGTGTCACCCCTCAGGTCCTGTCAGCCCTACCAAAATGATGGATGTTATCCTGCTGTAAGCCAGGCAGTCTGTCAGTACTCAACCACCAGTCCCTGTTTGTTTTTTCAGAAAAAAGAACTCTAAGCTCTAATACGTTGAGAAAAGTCCAGATTTATCTTTAAAACTTTGGTTCAGCTTGAAAATCACAGTTTTTCTGGCAAACTAAATGCGTGAATTTTTTAAAGGGGCTTCTGCATGAGATCTTCATTTATCTCCCAGTAACACCACAGCCATGTATAGCCATCTGGCAAAAGTCTTCGGGAGAAATATGACAGACAGCACAGAGACAGCCTTCAGAAATAACCACGCAGCACTGACATAGTGCAGACATTTGATTTTACCAAAGATCCTTCTGGACGCACATAAAATAAGCCTCAGTGAACACACAAATCCCCCCAAGAGGCTCACTGCCAGTGTAGCAGGGAATAATGGCTGCAGTTGGTGGTGCAAGTTGTCCCAGGATACCAAGGGGGGATGGAAGGGCTGGAAATGCAGCTGGCCAGGGAACACTGCAGCCCTCCAGCACCAGAACAAGCTGCTGACACAGTCCCGGGGACTTGTGAGGATTGTGCTGAGTGCATGACAGTGAGTTTTGCCTCAGCCAGTAGGTGAATCCCTGGGCTGGCTTTGGAGGCAGCAGATAGAGTTTCTCAGGAATTGTCAACATTTGCTGTGTCCTTTCCATCTCATCCTGGGTGCATGACAGCACCCCCAAGGAGCAGTCACCTGGCTGGGACCACCTGAAACCAGTGAAATTGTACAACTTCCTTCCCAGTGTAGGACTGGTCTGCAGGACAAAAATGGGGGCTGTATCTGTTCTTCATCTCGATAAAACTGTTGATGGCCAGCAAGCTTAATATGCTGAGGTCTCAGTTGCATTGAAGATGACCATCTCATTATGTTTTAAGGAACAATTTCAAATACATGTGTAATTTTAGAAGGGAAGAGGGTTGTTATGCTGCAGCCAGCCCCCCACTTATTTTCTAATCACCACATAAATGTATGACAGACCCCAAAGGCTTTGGATTTTATCTGTTGTGCTTTACTGTCACCCTTCCTTATGGCTAGGAGGTCTGTGCCCAAAGAGCCAAGGAGCATTTCTCTAAAGGCTGACAAAAAACCTGGCCTGGGATTCTACAGAGGGTAAGGGCATCTTCCCATGCACTGCCCAAATGCTCCTGTGGGCACCAGGCTGCCTGCAGGTTGTGCTTCTCTCTATATTATTCTGTCAGGTTACTGGGGCTGGCACAGAACCAAAGCAAATGGTTCCTTATTAAGCCTTCAGGTCAAGATTTGACAGAAAATAGATATAGAAAAAGAGAGATATAGAAAATAAAACACTGAACACAAAGATTTGAATATCAACATCAATTTCTTCTCCTGTTTTCAGGGTCTATTTCTGAACTCCAGCAACATTCACACATATTTGGGGTTCAGAACTTCTTCATCTTTTGACTTTTTCTTTTCCCTTCTCTCTGCCTCCAAGCAGGCATCTTGGCTACCCAGGAGTTTTGCACACAACCAGCCAGTCAGTGTGGCCAGCACTTAGGTCACCCATGGCTAGCTGGGAATCCCCAAGTTCCTAGTCAGCTTTTTTACCTTCTCTGAGTAGTTTTCCTTCATAAAGTTTCCATGGATTTATAGGTTTCATTTATAGAATATTATTATAGAATATTAGACTTGCAAAGTCGTGAACTTTGGTACATTTGGAAATTCTCATGGAGAAATAAGAGAAAGGAGTGGGTTGTCCAGCTGTCTCTGGGGCAGCATGCCCTTCCCACCTTCTCTAGCTCTGGGAACTTCACACCACGTGCACTCTTCATCAGGGCCCCACAGACCAGGCAGGGCTTTGGCAATTAGTAACAAAACCAAAATACAGCCATTCAAAAAAACATTATGAGAACCACACATACAGACTAAAAACACTTTTCCAGTGATGAGTTCAAGATGGATAAAAACCTTTACAGGGTTTCAAAGAAGGAAGAATTTGAGGAGTCAACCCTTAACATTTCCTATCTTTCCAGTGCTGTGTTTTACTATCTAATGGCTTACTGTTGTCAACTCTTGATTATCTGGTGTAGCAAAAGATTGGGATGACCAAGACAAAGTGAAAACAAAGATAATACAAAGCATATGGCAATTAAATGGCTGGGAAAAAAAATAAAATAAGAGCAGTGTGGAAGACTGAGCAGCACTGACCTGGGCAAGGGTTGATGTGGAGAACCATGTGATGGAAAAAGGGTGCAGCTGATCCAAGCCCTTTTGTAACTCATTTTGGGTTCTCTGTGTTCCCAGAATGATTAATGCCCAGCTTTGTTAATCTGCCCCTGAGTGGCTGAGGACTGTTTTATTTATTTTTCCTACGTGGCCACATCACTCCAATAAAGTGTTTTACCCTCTGTGCGTTACTGGTGAGCGTTCAAAGCAAGGTCAGCACAGGGGAATAGCGAGCAGTTCATACTGTCAGCCACCCCTGAAGGGCCCTGCCAACCCTGCTAGGAGGAGTTTGCCATCCTGGCCACTGGTGATGCCCTCCCAGCCCTCCTCCTGGGTAGGCAGTGCAGGCTGGCTTTCCACAGCAAACCAACTACAAATGAAGTTCAGTACAGGTGTATGCAGGGAAGCCATTCAGGAATTGTTCCCAGATGTTGTAAAATGTCTCAGCCAAGCTGCTGGGGGCTTTCAAAACAGCTTACCACTGGCTGGAAAATGTTTATAGAGGGAACCAAAAGGCCAGAACGTTCATTCATGTTTGATTGCTCAGTGTGAGACTGAATTCCTTCCTTGGGCTCAGGCTATTTGGGCAGGTAGGCTGCAAGGAAGATGTGCAAAGCCTTATCAGGCAGCTCATTCAGGAGAGCTTATGACTTTCACAGAACTACTTTGTGACCGGCTTTTTTCCAAAGTAACCATCCTCGCTTTCTGCCTCTGGCACTGTGACCCTGGAACAAGCGTATCACAATTCTGGCATGTGTGGGACATGCTACCACAGTACAGCAATATTATATGGCAAGCACAACATATGTTTTGGAAGAGAGTTCAGTTTATTTTAGCTGCTCCAAATTTACTTGACCTGTTTAATCCAGCTTTCACACTACATCATTTCAATGACTGGGACTGCTTTTAGGTCGTGCCCCACAGAACATGTGCAGCCACTTGGCCTTTCATCTGTATGCTTAACTGTCCAAAACGATTTCCACGTGATTAATATAAACCCCCAACATCCATGATAGTCCAGGCCACTCCATCATCCACGTTATGTTTGGCAGGTGCAGGGTCTGTCCCACTGAGAAAGGAATAGTGTGAACACGGCATGCTGGGGAGTCCAGACAGCTTCCTAGCTGGGCACTATCCGATTGCTCCCTGTCTAGGCTGAGCGTGAGTTAATACTGACTCAGGCACCTACAGGACAGCAGTGAGGGGCAAAGCTCGTGGCACAGACAGCCCCATCCTGCTCTGCATGCTGAGCCGTGGCGTTGCTTGGCTCTCTGCTGCTCTGCATATGGGAACAGCAGCTCGGGCTAGTTCTGCTCTGGGGGCTGCTGCCATGCCTGGTGATAATCAGATACGCCTCTTCTTTTGGGACTCACCCCTCTGAACCCACCCTGTCTTGCCCCGGCCGCAAGAGCTGCTGTGGTCCTGAGGCTGAGGTGAAGGTGCAGGGCTGGGTGAGTCCCGGGACTGCTGCAGGCGGCCTCTGGCACGTGCTAGGCTGGGGCATGGGACAGCAGAGAGTGCCCTGCTCACGGATCACACCAGAAGCACCACAGGTGTCATCAAGGGATGAACAGCCACAAGGGCTCCACCCTCACACTCTGCCCAATGCACCTCTGCTGCAGCTGTAGCTGTCTCCTCTGTCCTGCAGGGACTTTATCGTAGTACCCTGAATGGGGTCCATGCCCCATACAAAACGAGGTGATTTCCATGGCATCATTTCTTTACAAGAGAGCTGCTCTTTCCCTTCTTTTACCCTCTGCATTTCCTGGCAACAGCAGCAACCCTCACCCCTGCCTGGCAGCCACTCCCTCACCAGCCAACTGAATCATCCTGGAGACAGGAGACTTTTTTGGGTGCTAAAACTTTACAAGGCAAAGGCTTACAGAATACACCCATATGCCCTGCCTGGAAACTGGCTCCCACCTCTGCGGAAAAAGCCAGACAGTCTCAATTAGGCATTCGTGGAAAGTGGGGACAAGCTGGGGCTGGAGCCAGAAGCTGTAAGATTTTCCACGTTTGCCAGCACCGATCCTGCAGACCCGTCTGCTCCTTCCATCTCAGCCTCCTTCTCGCTAGGCAAAAAAATGTGCTGAAAGGAGAAACCAGGGAGATCATTTTCATACCCAGCATTCTCTGGTTGGGATGGGTGTTGCTGTGCTGCAGGACCGTTGCACTGTCACTGGTTTTCCCCGAGGCTGAGGGGAGCAAAGCGCTCCCCCAGCAGTGTGTGCTCCGCCCCGAGGAGCCGCGCAGTGGCTCCACCAAAACAAGCAAAGAGGCTCCAACCACGCCACTCATGGGGCAGGAAAATCAGATTCATCCCTGATGGGAAATCCTCCTAGAGCTCTTGCACTGAGGATTGACAGAAGGAGCTTTGGAAAGAAGAAAAGGCCAGGACTATTTTGCTGTAACCCAGCTGCAACCGGCCACACCTGGGGACTAAGGGAGCGATGAGGGACTCAGCTCACACCCCTTAGAAAGCAGTGCTGTCTGCCTCATCTGGGACTTTTTTGGTTCTCTGCTAAGCCAGTGACTGGGACTGTATGAGAAAGACCATAAATCTCAATTGTGACTGGAATACATAGACCTTGATTTGCTCCCTGTGAGGGCAGGGAGAGGGCTGTGGTCACTTACCTGCATCCTTCTGCAGAGCAAAGAAGTTTCTCAGGAGTATGACTGGCAGTGGAGAGCACCAGGGTGTTTGCCTGTGCTGCAGGTGGTGTGGGGCAAGGGCTGGGGACATGTGTGTGGCAACACAGTTAAGGATATTTGGAGGGGACAGCATGTTAATGTAATTCCAAATATGTTTTTGAAAAATCAGGGGTGGTGCAAAGCATGGAATACAACTTTGGACTCAAAATGAGCAACAACTGTAAAATACAGGCAGTGTGCAGGAGTTGGGAGAGGCAAGGGAAAGTGGGGAGATAGGAGGCATAGACTGACTTCAAATCTACAGTTCCAGGGATTTTAGGCACAATCTAAGCTAAATCTATAGGTGAAGGAGCCTCTGATGAAGTTTACCGAGTTTATAATCTAAACATGTCTCATTCCAGTCACTGAACAGACTTTACCCAGCTGGGTTTTTTAAGAAATTAGTTTGGTTTTTTTGTTTGTTTCTTTGCTTGCATGTTCTGGGTAACAGGACACAGCCTTGGAGTGAATTAGTAGCAGATTTCTTTTTCCTTTTTCTTTCTTTCTTAGATATTCCTGAAAGGGATTGGTTACATGCTGGAGACTAGACAGGATCTGCGCTAAGAAAAAAGCACCATTTTTAAGTCTTAAGGAAACCAGAATATGATCCCAGTGGTGAAGGTGAGGTTTATATGCCCATCATTACCTGCTGTATTGTCACTCTTTACAAAAAGAACCCAGGTGATAAA
This sequence comes from Hirundo rustica, assembly GCF_015227805.2. NCBI lineage: Eukaryota > Metazoa > Chordata > Aves > Passeriformes > Hirundinidae > Hirundo > Hirundo rustica. The sequence goes on along the minus strand of NC_053457.1, from coordinate 11,937,399 downwards.
TTTCCCGTCCTTATCATCTTTAGAAAGCTGTTTGACATCAGCCAGATTTACTGTAAGGTGTTGAAGGGAAGATCATGTTTATGAAGTGCATTCAATCCTTAGGAAAAAAAAAAAAAAAAAAAAAAAAATCTAAGATTTACTTCACATGTACAGTCCTTGAGAGAGCAAATCACACATACCTCAGGCTGAACTTCCCCTTTGCTGGGATGGTAAAGCTTTATTCGAGACCCTATCGCTTCTCCTGTTGTGCTAAATTCTTGCAAAGAGGTGCACAGGATTCAGTGTAGGAAGGAAATCAGGGGAGAAAAAGTTTGTTCTCTTGGCTATATTTGTTTCACAAAACCGTCCTGATGTATTTTCTTTCATCTGAATATTTCTGTCTGTCTCAGACTGAGGTTTCCTCCACACACAGAGAGATGGGCAGAGATATTTATGGCAAAAAAAGATAAAGGTTTCCTCAATCCAGACACGCACATCTGCTTTTCCTGCAGTTCCCGGGTGTGAAGCTGCACCCTTGGAGTAAAAGGCGTGACAAAATCAGCAGCTGGGGAAACATGGGTGCAGGCTAACCAACCTCCTTGCTAATTCAGGGTGTCCTCGGCTGCGGCTCAGCGCTGGCCAGAAGGGCTGAGCGCACCATGGCTGGAGCCACTGCGGGAGCCCAACACAGCTTGGCTGCCTCCCATCCTGACGTGGTGCGTGGCTCAGCCAGAGCCTATAACCTCATTGTTATGAGCTCCACTTACTGGACCTTTTGGATGCTAAGAGGTGCTTAAACACCTCCTAGAAATGTTCCTTGGCGCAGTAAATTCTTTTGTGACCCCAGAAAACCGTATGGTAAGGCTAATCGAGGGCTAAACCCTGTCCTTGCCACTAGGAGAGCAAGAGCGGGCGGCGCGGCCCGGCAAACGGGAATGCAGTGCAGAGATGCATTTAAAATAACTTTAAACACAGCTAATTAGGAACAGCTTTTTAAAAAAAAACTATATGCAAGGAATTTAAAAAAAAATAACCCAAGCAACAACAACAACAACATTGCCACAGTAGTGCAATATTCTGTTGGAGACTACAAATTATGATGATGTTTCAATTAGTTTCCTGCCAATTAGCCCAACCAAGCGTGAGCATAGGTGAGTTGCAAGGTCTTCTTCCAGAGCATGAATGAAACTGAAGGGTATTTCCCAGGGCATGTCTGTTTGAGTCTTCCCCAGCAGCTGTCAGGTGCCTGCTGGGTGCCACGTATTTCCTTACCTACAGGGCTGAAGTGCGTCTACATTCGCATATTGCAGCTCCTAATGTCACACAAAAAGTAATCCTTGGGCCGGGACAGCAATCAGACTAGCACCTACTCAGATATCCTCTTTCCTACAGCGATTTAGTGAGGGAAAAGATATGAACCACAGGCAGTCAACCTGTTGGCGTCGTCTCTTGCTGCTGGCGGCTTCTGTGCTTTGTGAGCACAAAACAGCGCTACAGCACTTCCTGAGCAGGGTCACAGCTTCGTGGTTAATAACCCTTGCAGAGTTTGTTTTGGGTTTTTTTTAAATGTGGTTTTGTATTTGGTTTTGATCTCGTTTATTCTTTTGACAGCTAGAATACCCCATGACTATTTCAGTCTACTGTGTGAATTTTTGTTTTAATTATATTACCTCAGATGTTTGTATCCAAAATTCCTTTCTTCTAGGAGAGTTGTGGAAGCAGTTAATATTTCTTCCCTTATTTGTGTCGTTTATTATATTGTGGGGTACTAACAAAATCTGTCCCTAATGATATCTTTTCCAGAAGATGGAGGCCCAGTGCACAGTCACCTTTCACAGGGAAATAATGTCTTTCAGTTCATCATTCCTGAATTTTTTTTTTTATTTCTGTTGTGGCCTTTAAAACGAGAAGAGGATCATATAATGATGTTTTCTCTTTATTTTCTTCCTACTTCCAAATCCTCTGTTAGCCTCTTTTTTTAAACTACTATGACTTTGAGTTGCACAATCCAAAATAACACAATGCACTTATTCCTGACTATTACTAGCCAATTTAAAATCTGTTATTCAATATGTGCCATTTGGGGTGTCTTTCATTGAGCACCAGGGACTCAGTCAGCTGCTATTTGTGTGTGGTTTTGCCTTTGCTACCCTCAATCAGTGCGTTACTCTTAACTTCCCAACTTAATAAACCTGGTTTCATTCCTTCAAATCCTGGAACATGATGGTGTGAGTGGTTTTCTTTATTTATCTCAGACACTTTTGCTTCAGTTTAATTAAAGAGATGCAAAAAACTTGCAGTAGCCAAGTATCAAAAGAAGTAACTACACCTTAGTAGCTGGGTAAGGTATTAGTTGCTGCGTGTAATTGCTTTGTATTCTCAAATCACCCTAGACATTCAGAAATTTTAGCAGGGAATGCTGGAAAGAAATTTTAATTGTCGGTTTCAATGTGTGCTATTCAAGCTTCTGTCTGGTGAAGTTTACTCGTGTATATCCCTGACTGAAATTTCTACAGCTGCAGAAGATTTAACTGTGTTGATCTTTCAGTTCCTGTGAACATTAAAATGAGAGTTGTATCTCCTAGATGTGAACTGAACTATCCTCCGCCTTCCAGCAGCCAGTGAGGATTCCTGTTGGTGGCACTGATGTCTGTGATTTTTTTTTTTCTGTAGCACTCTTGGGTCTGTGCTGCAGCAGGCACAGCCAGGCAGGAAGCCCTTGCACCTGTGGCAGAGCTGGTGCCCACCCCCATTCCCCTCCATCCCTTTCCCACCCCCCCACAGCTGGCCAGCACAGATGGAGCCCTCAGCAATCAGGGCCAGTAGCCAATTTAAGTGAGGCAGAGAAAAAGGAGGCCCTTTCCAGGGGCTGTGGGTTTCAACTCTCTGAATTTTGACCTGAGGGTACTCAGAAGAGGTTTGTTTTTTTCCTGTGCTAGTGGTATTTGTCTATTTATCATTGTTTTATTTGCAGGAAGTGAGTTTTGAGGTCTTGCTTCCTATTACTTCTTCAGAGTTTTCCTGCATTATTCCTTCAAATTTTGCTGGGTGAAATTAAGTGGGAAATAAGTATGTCTGGCTCCTTGGAAATCCTTTGAGTTGTACCTCCTTGTCTTGCAAAACTCTCAGGAACTTAATGGAAAGCTGGCTAGCATTAGATTTCCCATACCTGGTGCTTTGATATGTTCAGAAATTGTGTAAGAGAAAGCTTTGTTATAATGTTCTGGCATTCTCTTTTCTGGTCTCAGCTGTTGATCAGGAGACAAGAGTAGCCATTTAAAAGAAAATATTTGGTTTACACCCTACTCCCCTTAAAATGTGCATAAAGCATTTGGCTATAATCTGCTTTCTCTGAAGGCATGGGGTTTGGTTGGGTAAGCTGGGCACGCAAGGTCCCTTTTTACCTCTTAATTAAAAAAAAAAAAAAAAGGAAAAAGAAAAAACTTAATGATGACTGTGTTTTTATTTAGCTAAGTTCATGGAATAGAAATAAAGCCTTCAAAGAATGCCCAGGTTGCTGTTGCTCCTGGTCTCCTCATCATCCCCAGAGCTGTGTGCTGGGGCAGTGCTTTACCCAGGGCTGTCTCACAGTGCTCTGTTCTCTTCCACAGCAGTGCTGGCTGTCTCTGCTCCCTGGGCTGCCCATCAGAGATGCTCTAACGCCTCACAACTGCAATTGTCTCTGCTTCAGTCTTGGCCCTTTGGATAAAGTCCCCATAAAGGCTGACTGAGGTAGGTGTTTCTCGGCATGTTCATTTTCAAAATGTCTTATGAAGCCTGCAAAAGGATTGTGAGAGGTATTAATCAAAGTTGTTTGAATAAGTTTTTTCAGTTTTGGTATCATGACCAGTTTTCTGGGTTTGGTTATCTGAAACGTGTTTGAGACACAGATGGTGAGGAAGAGCGGTTGCACTACTTTCAGTAAAACAAAAGTGCTTGTTGAGTAGGAGAGCTGGTTGTCCCCACACAGGAGTTGACCAATTATCTGTTTCCCTAAGTCCAGAAGGTGAACTCTAGAGAAAAGCAAACCTGAATGCTGCATTCTACTTTTCAGGATCACAAACTACATATATGTGTCAAGAGTAAGAATTTAATATGTTCCAGTGAAGAGGTTTCTTTAGGTCTTAGTGGAAGAACCTGGCTGTCAGCGTTCAGCCCTTGGTGTTTCAGGTCCCTTTTTCCCTGCCAGCGTCTCTAGTGTACGGACTTTTGCAGAGGAGTATGGAGACAGGAGCATGTGTTTGACTGTGTTATATGACAATGAATACTCTGTGTCTGTGGGCTCTGAGTGAGATTACACAAGTGTTACGTGCAGACTGTTTCCCCTTCCTAGGTGGGATTCAAGGTCTGTACATCTGCTTGTACTCTGGGAGGATCTGAGGAGAAGCTTTTGGTGTGATGTGACTGACTTGAGGAGTAGTAGCCTCGGTGTGCTTTTTAAATGCATTTTCATCTAAGAATAATGAAACAGCTTTTTATTTCAAAGTGTCAATGTTCTATTAAATCCCTATTATTTTTCCTGTAGTGGGAATCATTTGGCCCTTCCATTACAGGGGGGCTGGTGCATTGTCTCTTGATCTCATTCATACAGAGCAGGAAGGGAAAATGCTTAGCAGTGAAAAGTGATGGAAGAGTAGTTTGATTGGTTTTTTTGTTGATGCCATATTGTTTGTGTTAATCTACTTTTGTTTTAAATATGAAAAAGTTATTTCTTTGAGGAATCATAGAAAATGTGCTAATAGGGAGCTAAGACTTTGCAGTTCTACTCAACATGTTTTCTTGTCTCAGCTGAGTGCTAAATCTGAGGTGTTTGTGGGTTTTTTGGGAAGGCCCAGATCTTCTGTAAAAAGAAAGATGTATTTCAGTTCTGAGCTTGGCTTTGTGGCTTGTGTTTGCTATGGGAAAAGTGCTGTTGCCAAATTTTAAGTGAAGAGCAGTATGTTTTATTTTTAAAACAAAAATCTACCAACAAGTTCTGAATATGTGCTTTCCCTTTCCATGGGGCTCAGCTGGGGATGTGTTTCATCATTTGATGAAACAGTCTGTTTTCAAGGCTTCAGAACTCTACCATTCCTTGTCAACCTCTTTTTCCACCGTTGCATACCAATGCACAAACATGTGGATGCATTTTTGCTCTCTCTCATGTGGACTGAATGAGAACTCAAATCCAGAAATAAGGCTTGCTATGTGATAGAAATGGTGTCAATGTGGTGAAGATCTCCAAGTGGTAAATATGCACTGTGTTTGTAGGGATTAGCAGGCATAGAAAAATGTGTCTCAGTATGTCTAACAAAATTTTTCTGCTTATTTTAAATGAAAGCAATCTCTTGTGTTAGAGGCAGGATACTTAAAATCCAAGGTTAATTTCTTGATGCCCTTATTTTAACTTCTAATCTCTGCAGTATTGTCAGTCTCAGGAGAAAAATTACTTGCCACTGAACTTTGGCTGGGAGTGTGAGAAGTTCATTGCTAATACACAACAAGCATTTAGTAGGTCTAGTTCTTGCTAACTTCTTATGTTTGCAAAGAATGATGAATGCTATTTTTCATTAAAGCAACTTTCTGGCACATAAGCTCTCCCATCCAACCAAAGGCTACACGTGTACTTTGATTATAGAAGGTTTTCCTCGAGAAGGAATGTTAGACAACACCAGGCTGCTAAAAACAAGGAGCTGGCACCATTAACCTGAGGTGTCCCACTAGCAGTGAAGAGCTGTGACTGGGCTCCTTGCAGCACAGGGACTCACTGCAGTGGAGAAAGTCTTCTTCTTTCCATGGTGTGGGTCACAGCTGTGGTAGGGCATATTTGCTTCACAGGCACCAGATTGTGTCTGGCCAGGCCATAACTAGGAACCCACTGCAGCTGGGAGTAAATTGTCAAAGGAAGGAATGCTCAAGAAAACCATGCCACGCTCTTGCTGGGTTTTTTTGCAATACTTTAATACAGCATTAAAATGCTAGGATACTAGAGGAAAGCTGTATACTATCCAGCAAATAAGGCACATGTCGGAATGCCATTTTATGGACAATCCACAACAGAGGTTTTACAGTCTCGTCAGCAACACAGTCACCAGATGAGCAAGCTGTCATCTTGACTGCTGAAACAGAACTGGTACCTCTGAGGCCTTTGTCCATAGGTTTTGTTTGTTTTAGCTGTACAAGTTTATTAACAGTTACAGAAAAAGAAGTTACACAATTTGCCAACGGAATCTGACAAGGACAGTAGGTACAGCTAAACAAATGTAATAATCATTAGGTTAATTTTTTTAAAGCTGAAGAAATTCATAGAATAGTGTTAGTTTTAGCACTATTACAAAATGCAGTGAGTGCTGTACTAAATAACCTTTTAAAGGAAACAAGAATCCAGTATAGGGCTGGGCAGACCTCCCATTTTAGCATGGTAAAATATCAAACTAAAAACTCAGTCCTTCATAATATAATCAAACTACATGAAATGTAAAGTGTAAAATGCTTCAAATACGTGCACATGCATATTCTATATTGCTATGAGTTCTAATTAAAATAAATGTAAACCCCTACAATAATCTACTTCAATCCTTTTCTCTTACATCCTTTGATCGATATTATTGCTGTAGATGATACTGCATAGCTGAGCTCACAGTCTGCAAAGTGTTGTGAAAGTCAAGTTAAACAGCATCCCAACCAACTTTCTTCCCCTCTAGTTATGGGGGAAGGAAAAAGTCACCATTTGAAACCCACCACTTGTGCTTCGGAGTTTCTGAAAGCTGAGTCTCCACGGTGCTTTCAGCATCTTGTGTGTCTCTCACAAGGCCATAAAGTGACAGTATACTGTGATTTGCTCCTCACTTGCTACATGTCTAGTGATAGCTTTTCTAGCACTCCTTCCCCAAATACACATAAATAAACCGTATAAGCATTTTCATATAAGTCTAAGCACTTGAAAAATACACTGGTTACTTAATACTGATATTTTCATCCAAGGATAACAAAAACAATATGGCTTAAAGAATTGCAAGGTTTCTTGTCAGAATTATGTACCACTTTCATATAATATTTTATGTAGACAATATTTCCTTCTTAATGTAGTTCTGTTGCATACTTTATACAGACAAAAGCATTGTAAAAAAAAAAAGTAAATTATTTCCATAAATATTTTCTTGAGGATACATCCTTAGTTCTGCAAAATACTGCAAAATACTTAAGAAAACTCTTACCTCTGTTAGTATCCTAGTTGAAAGGAAGGCCCTTCTGAAAGCTTCCCAATTGTAAAAACTTTGCCCAAAAAACAAACAATACTTCTTTAAAAAGGCCCTCAAATATATACAAAAAAGTTACTGCAAAGAGTTTCCAGATAACAATTCAGTATTATAAGAAATATTTGTAACCATTCAAAAATTTTAACATCTAAAAAGGTTTCCAAAATACACACATAGTATTAAAAAAAAAAAAAAAAATTGAAAGAAACTCTATGTCAAGTATAACTCAAGATAAATACACATCTGCAAGTAAAACTGTAAAATACTTCATACAGGGGTAAACATTTATATCAATCATCTATAGCTAGTAACTGCACACGATTGTCCCTTTGAAATTCATCCTAGAAACACAATCCATCATCCCTATATCTAAGATCTCAAACAGCCCTCTGAGCACTTGAGTGATATAACAAACTCAATGGACAGCACTGGTTTTGCAGATAAGAAAGAGATACGGGTTGAAGCCCAGTTGGGAGTGGAGCGATATCTGAAAGAATGATTTTTCTATGGGGATAGTTCCATCACATTTTAAAATATGCTGGCAAAGGCAAGTGGAAAATATATGTCTGTCTACTTAACTTGAAAAACACGTGTTGATGATTTATTGCTTACTGTTCAGTGGACAACTCTTAGGATCCAGAATAGGAAAAAAAAAAATAAAGTTCTTCTATGTGACTGCAGGACAAAGAGCACTAATCTATGAAGTCTGACATTTCCAAAAGCTTGAAACTTTTAATCTTATAAGTAGGTTTCTTTTTTAAAAAAATGCTAGAGTGTCACAGGTATACAATCCATGTATAATCTAAGTTTTATGTTTTACAAAAAGGTAAAATGTAGATAATACTTCTAGGTATAAGGCTTCTCTCAGACATATGTAACTTCACATTTTTAGTTTAAAAACTAAGTCCCATATAATGGGGAACTTCAAAATACACCTATTTTCAGAAATAATATATACTCTTGTGTATTTATCTGAAATTAAATAGCAACTTTGAGACAAAAAGGCCTCAAACTTTGCTTGTGTGGCATCATTTGACATCTGTGGTAGCAGCAGTAGAAACTGGCTAAGATTGGGCCATCCTTTAAAATACTAGGATTTTTCTTCATCACCTTTACATGAAGTATTTGTAATAACTTCATTGTAGCATCATTAAGTTAAAGCAGCAAAAAACCTACAATGTACATTTCAAATTACTCAAACATTTTTCCAGAGGCGTGCCAATGCCAAATTTGATATGAAATGTTAAGACCACCTCATTAAACAAATTGGGGGGGGGGGGGGTTTGGTTGGTTGGTGTTTCTGGTTGCTTTAAATAAATAAATGGAAGTTTTAAAAGTCTCCAAAAGGGTGAAATTTTTTTAAAAAATAAGTGTGCTGGATATATTGGTGGGCTGTTAACAGCAAGCATCTGAGGTTGAAAATCCAGTTTGCCAAATAAATGCACAGAGCCAAACTGCTCTCAGGTACCCCCCTAAAGAATACTCAGTTTAGGGAGGCCTGTATTGATTTAAAACTCTTTTTATTGATGCTTGCTTCACTTCTGCCAATACTGTCTACTAATGCCTTCAAGGATTGCTAGCTGATGCTCTAAATGCAGAGCTAGTTAGAGAACATCAGAAAGCAGTCACGAAAGCTCAAAAGGTAAATCAATTCCTCATTTTTTCAGTCAAAAATCTGCACATTTACTTTTTTTTTCTGTTTTGGAAAGAGCTGGTTACATCTATAGGTGAATTAGCTTCGTGCGAGGAGGGAGGGAATAGAAGAAATCTACATTTTGTAATCAATCTTTTTTTCCTTTGAAATGAAAACTCAGAAACATCCCTTCTGTGCCACTAACGAAAGGCCAACGGCCGTAAGCTGTTAGACACAAGTTACTTATGTGGATGTGTTTTTCCAGCAACTCCAGCTGCACGGACCCGAGCGTGGAGCGAGTGCCTCGGGCCCAAGGCTCCAATGGCGCGAGCAAAGTCACGCAGGGAGGGACAGAGGAATCCTCCCCTGGGCCCAGCTTGGTGCCCCTGCCTTGGCCCAGGTTTAGGGAGGCAGGTTCAGCGGCGCCCACCGCACCCAGCCTCGGGCTCGGGCAGTACGAACCACGGCGGAGTCGCTCCTCGCTTTTCCAAATGTCGTGTTCTTCATCTGCCTTTCCTCAGCCTGAGTGCAGGGGAAAAACTGCTCTCCTCCTTGTTACAAATATGCTAAGTATTACTTAAATACTTTATATGTCTTCTGCCTAGGAACACGTCAATAATATAAATACTGAACTCTCATAAGTATGCTCTTAAGAATTATTACGCTACACCTATAGACATTAATTGTGTTAAAGCAGATCATGTGTGTTTTTAGTACAATCTAAAAATCCCTAAGGCATTGCCTTGCGGTGTTGAATCTGGATAAACAATTCTTAATAGGGAAATGTAATGAAAATACCAATGCTTATAATGGTAGCTCCCGGTGGTGTGTGATATAGTGATACAGCTATATCAAGAGTTGTGCTATTTTACTGGATTTAGTGGTTATTGTAACATGGAGATTATTTCAATACTGAACAAAATGTTTGATAGCAACATCTTAGTCTCAGGGAGAAAATAAAATAACATTTTCCCTTATCCTCATCTAAGGGGGTGTCCCTACATGTTCTTCAGCTAGATGTGCATCATCTAGGCGATTCTTTTGTTCATGTACTATTTATTAAGTGCTCAAGAGGAAAAAATATATCTGGTTTAGAATGCTGCTCTTTCAAAATTACTCATGCTTGAAACAAACTATTGAGATTAATCCTAGAGGTCAAGCTTAGAAAATCCACCCCTAGGTTTGCTTGTGGATTTTCTTATTTGTATAGATGGATTAGTATCTTTGTTGAGAGAATTTGTCTCTAAGGTAATTTGTGAATCTGTGCAAAAGAATGTGTTTGCATTTGAAAATGCTAAAACTGCATATCTTTGCAGAGGCAACTGAACTGTTTATTAGTGTTACTTTCAAGAATATTATTTTCAGCTATTTTAGTTGGAGTTGCCAACTGGGCAGAAGTAGTTTCCAAGTGATTAATTTAGTTAATTCTATTTTAGCATTGCATAGCACTTTTCATCCAGTGATGCCAAAACAGTTAAGAGATATTAAGTAAACCTCACAACTCTCCTGTGAGGTAGGTATACTAAAGTATTATTACCCCCATTTTGCAGTTGGGGAAACTGAGGTCCACAAGGATCTTGTGACTTGCCTAAAATCAGGGAGCTATGGAAGAGCTGTGTTCAGAGGCCAGGAGCCAGGCTGTTCATCCATGGCTGTGACCAGCAGGCTGGGTTGCTTGGTCTGCCCATAAATAATGGAGCTTGCAGATACTTACATGCTACTCCCACTGAACACAGAGATGCAATTTTGCCCTGTTTATAGCTAAGCAGGGAAATGGCAAAAGTTTCACCCTGGAGCAAATCTGTCAGGAGCTTCATGTTCCCTAGGTGAATGCTCATCCTAAGTTTTCAACTTGCTTTTTAAGAGCTGGCCTTGACATACTGGTAACATCCTACTACCACTTGGCAAAAACCCCCCCGCTGTCTGCACTGTGGAGCTAGTCCTCAGAACAAATTTAGTTCACATCAAGTTACCTAGGATTTAAAGTATTTTCTCTAAGTATCATTCACACAACTCAATCTCCCAAAAGGAAACTTCATAAAAATATAAATTGCTGATGTAAACCCATCTTCAAACATTGTCCCTCTAACTTTTTTAGTGAATGCTACAAATGAATTGCTTGTTGTGTCCTTTTGCAAATGTACTCCCACACAGACATACAAACAGGATACTGTCTCGAGGTACTTTCATATTATATTTGCCAATCCCTGATGAGAGGTTCTTTGCAGCAGGCAAAGTCCCTGTGCAAAGTTCTACCTGAAATGGGACAATGAAATGTGATTCCTAAACTTCTCCCCAGGTATGTAGGTGCTTCAGGAAGACATAAAGAAAGAGGGTTATATAGAGTGTTCACCATGCCTCAAAACACCCCTACGGCTAACAAGTTTCATATTACAACAAATTTCTATAGTAGAAAACAGGACATAAAAGTATTTCCAGAAAGTGGCTTTAAAATGACTATAAATAGTACGTTTGGCTAGTTTTTCAGTTAAGGGTTTGGGGGTCAGTTTTAAGTATTCTTATCCCCTTATTCATAGTAAATTTAGTGTGCTCGTGGCCTAATGAGCACACCATAGAAGGGGCCATGTCAGTGGGATTATATGACAAGAGAAGGATCTGGTAGCTGCATAAGCAAGCCAATTTTGTCTCCTCTGAAAACCTCTTGGAATTCTATGGCATTCCCTTTCTACCCAACCCACAACTTCAAACAATTATTCACTTTTTTTTTTCCATGTCCTGCAAAAATTATTTTGCCTAAGCCCTGCCCCAGAGATGGTAACAAATAGAAAGAAGTCCAAGAAATCAGCAGCACAAAACTCTTAAGACTTTCTAAAACTGGGAAAGTAGTAGTTCTCCTTTTATGCTGTGGCTTGTTTAATCTTCCTTTGTCTTGTCACATAATAAGAGCAGTGTTCATGTTGTGGGTGAGTGCTTGCAATTAGTGGCCCCCCAGTTACTGAACCTCTGCAAAAGCCATACGTAAAACAAACATTCCTTGTGAATATTATTCCTTGCCTTTTGAAAAGTACTTCATTTCACCTGGCTGTGATATAGGGTCTGTGTAAACAATCAGCAGAACCTGTAACTGTAAGTTCTGCTGTGAACACCATCGCTAACACTTTATGTGTGTACATATATAAATTTACATATATATGTATACAAATCATAGTCCTGTAAATACCTACTGCATGCACGCACATGCACAGGAGAAATGTTACATTCTATTAATGGTAAGGCATATTATTAGATAGGCAATATTGGCAATTATTTTAGCTTTTCTCTTGATCTGTTGTGCTGCTGTTGAACGCAGGCTGCCAGAGAATCTGTAAGGATGATGGGGATGGGAAGAGGCCACTTGGAAGGTTTATTGCACACGGCGGCAGTAGTAGCCCAAAACTTTGCACTTCTCACACAGATGCTGAGGATGTTCTTTGCTCTGGTCTGAAACATCCAGGCCGTCCGGCTTTTCCAGGGGTCTCTGCAGTGGCGGGAAGGAAATCGGATTAGATTCAAGGTTTTGTCCTTGTTACTCATTATTAAGCCAGTGAAGTCTGCTTTTATGCCCTACCTGAGCTTTCTACTGGAAATTAACAAGACACTATGTTTCTTTCCTGAAGGTATAGAGTGGTTTTTTCAGCCCTTCAGCTCTACATTGGTTTGGAGTGGTTTCACAGCTTAATGTCATTCTTCACAAAGGTGGTGTTAATTAATGTAGACGAATTACAAAAATACTGAATTGAGAACTTCATTTATAAAAGCAATAACAAAAGAGTACACTTGCTTAGCTCTGGTAACTTAGATGTCCCAAAGGCATTAGCACATAGAACATGGGAATCCTATTACCCAGTGATGTACAGCAGGGATTACCAATGTCAGGACTAGCTGCTACATGAAGAAAGTTGTCTTAAATATGCACAGATACTACATAGCTAAATGGTGTTTTCCCAATAGGCAGTCCCATGTTTTTGAGGCTGAAAGTTTTGAAGCAAAGCTATTAATAAAATAAAAAAAAAAAAAAAAAAAAATTCTGAACTAGTACATAACTGAAACAAAATCCAACCTCATGATGCAATCCTTTGCACTGAATCTGAGTAATAAATTATGTATTTTTAATAATATTCATTAAATCACAGCATTGGAGGAAATGAAGCTGACTTGTTAGTAGGTATTTGTGCTGTCATTTTCCATGGCATATAAAAGGCTTCAAAATCATTCTGAAAATAAAATACCTGTGTTAAATATTATGACAAAGCTAAACGTTTGGGAAGTCTAATAGATAGGGAAGTGATAGAGATGTGAGGTAGAACTTAATAAAGTGCACCATTTGCTTGGAAAGAAACCCAAGTTCCCTAACCCATAGCTGATCTGTTTTCATGAAATGCATCCGAAAGGCTGTTTCATTGCATGGTGCCATGATGGCAGCAGTCCTTCAGTGAAGCTGTGGTAGACACAGCATGTGGTGTGAAATCTGAAAACTAGCCGTAAGCTTCTCACTGTTTTTACAGGAATATTAGACCCTTGCTTATATCTTGGTTATGGTTCTTGGAGCAGTGGGTGGGTAAATATAAATTATACCATCTTGGCCATTTATCTCTTAACACCTTTCTTAATCTTTAAGATTAGGAATCTTAATCTTTAAGATTTTTCTTTATCTGTAAGGTCTTAAAGTACACCTGATCATCTAAGATTTCATTTGTAAGTTCCTCATCAAGCCACCTACCTGAAACTCTGTGAGCAGGAAAAGAGATATTTAAAGCTTTTTTTTTTTGGGTTATGTAATACTGCAAGAATTTCTCATAAATTGGGGAGTAGAAGGGTTTCTCAGCTCTCTGAATAGCTAAAATTACACAAAACATATTCTACCATCTTGAAGAAGGGGTATCTGTAAATTCTTGCTTGATTGTACTGGATTATAAATGCAACACTCTTGTTATGTCGCACAGATAGCTAAAACAACATATAGGAGTGATTCAGTAGCAATTGTCAATGGCTTGTTTCCGATTCAGTGTTTTGAACCATGATAATTGTCCTGCATCACATAGGTCTTCGAGTCTAACTTCACTTACATTTCAGTTGCAAACTGGATTTCCTATGTCAGATGAGGAAGGTAGATGGACTCTTTATCTCCAAATGCCCTGCAACCCTACTGAGCTTTAAATTACTTGTTTGATGTCACTGTGTTAAGATTTGAGATCAGAACTAGCAATTCTGTTTCTAGGCTCGCTGTCCAAGCACTGGTGCAGATACTGCTTTTTCCACAAGACAGGCAAGTTGAATAAGTGTGTTTGGTCAGAAAAACTGCCTTTCTACCTTATCTACCAATATCTGCCCCCAAATATTTGTCAAGAATTTGCATTGCATTAATATACAAAGATGAAGTGCAGGTTCTGGAGTCCCAGGGGTTAATTTACACCCTTCAACAGCGAATGAGAGTTTTGAAATGCTACCCTTGAAACAGGCTATTTGACTCAGCTCTGATTGCTTCTACATGCTAGCTGTGCTCTGATTAAAGAGAAAAATACAGCAGTTATCATGTTTATTGATATAAGCCAGATTTTTTTTTTTAATATGCAAGGCCTTGGGAATAATTTTTCCTGGAAATAGTGCAAAGGACATTGGGAATGCCTTGAAGCGCCAAGAGTTTTTGGATGGTTTTCAGAAACAATAGCTCTCCGTGGTTTGCTTTCCCCCTGCGTTGATTGAGCTCAGCTTTTTGGCCTGCAAAGCATTTTGATTTCAGAACTGTTATTGTTACCAGTATGTTATGACACAGGCTGGGGAGAGAGGGGTTACAAATGCAGGAAAGCAGGTTGCCAAGGGCCAGCTGGAAGAAATGAAGCCATGCAGAGCCCAGACTGCATTTCTGGTGAGGTGGTGGAGGGCTGAGGCTTTGAAATTGGTAGTGCACTTGTGTGGATTGTGTCTCAAACCCACTTCAACCCAACTTTTGCATAAAATGAAATCCCAGCTTATCTCCATTTGCCATTTTCTCTTCAACGGTTTCTTGTAGAGGTGAAAAAGAACCCTTTAATCACCCTGAGCAGCAAGTGTTCTTATTCTACTGCTGTTACTAATTGAGGAGAACCTAAAATTAACCACCTTATACTCTTGGAACCCTTCTTACACCATGCTAAAAGCGTAGGATGTTAGCCAGAGCTGTGTGTCCACCAGGGCTGGGTAATTCTCCCCAGCTCTGGTGCGGTGGAAGCAGAGGAAGGAGAGGACACCAGCACAAGAGGAGTGCAGCAGGATCTGGCTCACACTGTGCCAGCTTTGGGGACTGCCTGAATCTGCAGAGACACCAGTAACTGAGGAGGCTGCAAGAGCTCTGTGCTGCTGCTGAGGACTCAGCATGCACTTGGACAGGGTGTGGAGAAGGGCACAGGCTATTTGGCTGAAATGTGGTGAAATGGGGCTTGTAGAACAACAGTAAATCCTACTTTGCTCCTCAGGGGAAAGGTATCCTTTTTTTCTTATTAAATGGAGAGTTTAACTGTAAGAGTTAAATTTTTTTTAAAGCATCCTTGCAGTTGTATTCTTCTGGACTTCACTTTTGTGCATCTTTCTTTAATTTTCTCCTGGTAGTTGTGGGGTGGAAATAATCTTATGCAGCTCCACCAGGAAAGCATTTGGTGGTGGTGAATAAAGATATTGCCTCAGGGGAATGAAGCTGAAAGAAATTTAAATATTTATATCAATTCCTGACCTGCAAATTACCTTTTGATTGTGAATTATTGCTGTCCCAATCTACATGTACTGCATGACCTCTGCATTCCCCAACAGTCAGCTGAAACCCCAAACCCCTCAAACAAAAAACTCACCCTTATGAAGTGTTAGGTGTTAAAAAAGCATCACCACTAGGACATCTTGAGGGAAATTGCTTCCACTAAGTTGTAGAATGGAATAATGTGCTTGCTTCTGTTTGTATTTAGAAGACTGACATTTTTTCTGCTGTAGAATGTAACAATTTAACTACACCACTGATGGACAGAGGATCACATCAGAATTCAAATGAGAGAAAACATTAAAAATAATTTTCTGGACTCATTTACATCAAGTCTTAACACAGCAAATGAGATGATTAAATGTCAGGTTAGGAATGTAAATAGAGAGATTCTGCAGCTATTGCTGGCAGGATAATTGTTAGGTTAACAGTGTTAAGGAGCCATGCTTCCCTAAAGAAACGCAGGCTATTGTGAATTTGTAAATTTTTTAGTCCAATGAAAAAAAATTGGGCACTGGGGAAGAAAAGATTAAATGCAATGTACATTTTTGAGCAGCACACTTCTGCTTTTCTGTCTGCCTGGGGGAAGAGGGACATTACCAAGGCCCTGGGCTGTCACTGTGATTCCAAGAGGCAGCGATAAGAAGGCTGCAGATCAGAGGCAGGATGCTTAGAGAGAGCAAGCAGCCTCTGTCAGCAGCACGCCTCTGGGACAGGCCAGCTAGGAATGAATGACAACAGCATGAGGTAAATGGTGAAAATCTCTTTCTAGAGTTCAGAAAAGCAGCAGTCTGGGATGAACTGTACTCCAATAGCAGGAGTACACGAGTATGGGCATGCTGGGGAGGGTTTATTAAATCTAAAGAGGCAAAAGATCATACTTGTAGGCTTGAAACTGTTGAAATGTTTATTGGGCTTGGTGGTCATACCCACCCCTCCCGATACTGAGGGAAGCAAGGTGGCTGTGGTTGCACTCGGATATGAGAATTATGATGAGACCACTGAATTGCCCATGAAAGTAATAACTTGTGTATCATGAGGTATGTATTTACATACCAAATTATTTCCAGTCCACCAGTAAATTCCTGACAGCTGGAAGAAAACAGTGTCCAAGGGGACAAGTCAGTCACCAGATGGCTGGTTCTGCACCAGTGCAACAGCTGTCATCACAAACAGCACTGGCCTTAGTCACAAAGTCGGGGAAGAAGCCTTGATAAGAGGCCAGCCAGGAAGTAACCATGGGCGCAGATGTTGCTGCTACAGTAGGCAGGGGAAGAAAATGAGAATTCAGAGCTTGGCATCTGGGCTGTTACACTGCCAAGAATGCTGGTGAATGACTATAAGGACTAGCTCTGTTGCTGAAACAGGGTAAGAAGGAACATAAACAACCACAAAATCCAATTTCCTTGGGAGAATAGGAGAGGTTTAAGTCTTGTCTGAGATTCCTGTTTATGTTTAGAGTGGCTAAAGTAACTACCTGGGAAACAACTTTTGAAATTGCTGTAGAGCAGATTTGTCTGGGTAGTTCTTTAGCCTTCAGTAAGGCTTGAGCTCAGTGGACCTATGGTTTTTGCCCCATGTTCTGTGCATTCCTGTAAGCACTCCCATGGGAAAGTTTGTCACTTGAGGGAGTGGAGAAAATGCAGAAAGAGGAACACTGGAATAAATCAGCAAAGCTTGCCTGAGGAGCAGTTTTACAGCTCAGGTGATTTCCTCCTGGGTGGATGAGTTGGGGAATGAATGGCAGCAGCCCTCCTGTCAGGCCCTTGTGTTACTTCTTGTAATATACGCTCCACCATCTCTTTTAAATACAGAGATTTAGAGCTGTATTTATAGAGCACTCTGAAGTATATACACAGCTGTAAAAGTGCTGAGAAGACTTTTCCTGCCCCAGAGAGATTAAAAACTCATTCTCACAGCTAGGCCATGTGGACTAAGAGCACAGGGCTGAATTGAGACATTCCTTGTGGGGAACTGGCCCGGAATAGTTTCCTGGAGTGAAACGAGCCTCCAGGAACAATGAGCAGGTGGCAGGAAAGTGTGGCTGCTCTCCTCTCCAGGGACTCACTAATGAAAGGTATGCATAGGAAATCAAAATTTGAGCATAGCTGCACAAGCCATGCACACAGCCAACATATGTGCTTGAATGGCTACCCCAGAGCTATCCAGAGTGGAGATTATCATCTTCAGTACTCTGATACTATTGCCTGAGCCCGTTACATGGGAGTACTTCAGCACCAAACCATCCTTTGTGAGACCTGGACAAAGCTTACAGTACTGGGAAGTCCATGGATTTGGGAAAGTGGCTGGAGAAGATGAAATACAGCTATGGAGATGAGGCTGGGAGAAAAGGGCAAGCCTGGCAATTGAGGAGAAACTCCTAATTCATTGTAATGAATATTGAGCAATCCTTAAATAAGGTTTTCAAGTTTTTGTCCTAAATTGGGCGCACACATCCTACTCTCCAGCAGTGATGGTGGTGCAGGACGGCTTGGTGGCCCATGTGGTTGGGTTTCAGCTATTTAATAGACTCTGCAAGGTTTGATCTGTTTGGTGACAAACTGGGAGAATGCAGAGATATTCACTAGGCCATACAAGAGGCTCAGAAAGTATCCTCAGAGGTGACTGTTGTGCCTTGTCTATATACACACACATTTCTCTAAGTGTCTGCCACTGCTTAGGACCAGATGTGGAACTGGGGGAGTTGATGTGACCTGGTGTGAGTTTTTATGATGAATATACTATGGTGAATAGAAATTCTCTATCATGGGCCCTCACCATAGACTGTTTTAGATATGGGCTGAGATGTTTACAGTTTTCAGTTTTGGAAGCTCTTGTATCTTGACTAAAGGCTGCTTCATGTTGAGGGGCCAGCAGTGATTTTCATCTGCTGATAAAATGGCCATCATTTTTTAAATAATGTTCCAAGATTGTTAGGTTACAATTAAATGTTTACCAAGTGGTAGGGCAAGGACTAAGAATAGTAGATGATGAATTCCAGCACATTGCTGAAGAGAAATATTGACAAGATTGCTTGAAAGTAGAAATTATTTATTGCACTGGAAGTAAATACCTTCTGATCTTGAAAGGAGGTCAGACTTCTCCAGTTCATCTGGGTTTTATTAAACTGAAGAAAAAACTCAATTGATTGATTATTTGTACTATGATCAATCACATCACATATTGTGGTGATTTTGCTGTTTTGTAGTGTCTGTCTGCTGTTTTCTTTAACTGCCACCTTTTTTTTTTTTTTCAAATGGAGTTAAAATGACACAAGAGAATCATGGTGTGTAGGGGGAGGCAAGACATTTTCTTGGGTGAATTATTTAAGTTGGAAAACCTGTCCAATGGAAGATTCAGATGAGGATGCAAATACTCTGATCCCATATAATAAATGCAGGAGGAGCACATAATTAACTGAGGCCGTCCACTGAGAGGGAAGTGAGGGCTTAAAAACTTCTGGAAGTGCATAGGAAATCAAACATGAATGAGGTCTCTGCTATGGTAGGTACCAACAAAATAATCAATATCTAAAGAATAAATAGGAAATGTATCTAGAAAATGTTAAGGTGGTGTAGCAGTGCTATTTTTAAAAAATAACAAAACCATATTATATGCACAAGACTTTTTTGTGCCTTAATTCTCAGTCTAGAAATATTGGACTTTCAATTAAATCTTTCACAGTGCTTTTACAAAATACAGTTCTTAGTGTAAGAGTACTGGTGACTGGGTATAACATATTTTCCAAAATGGGGCAGAATAGCTCCCAGCTGATAAATGTTGATAAAAGTTTAGAGAGTCTGGTGTGGCACTGGATGCTTGTACAAAACCCACATTTGGCACAGCAGACAGGGAGCTGTGTCAAGAAGCACCACAGACCTCCTGCAGCCTGTTAGCTCTCTGCTGCTGCTGGCTCTGGGCATGAATTGATGCTGTCCCCTTCCCTCTCTGCCTGTGGCTGGTATGGTTAACCAGAAGCAGCACAGGGCACCTCTGGAAGAACGAAAAGAACTAGAAAGGATGACAGTGGTAACACTGAGAAACAGAAGGTGGTGGAGGTGAGGCAGTGACAACAGGATGTAGAATCTTTCAGCTTGAGGTTCTGAGTTCACATTTTGGGGAAGAGCACTAGTGACTGGTTGCAAATTATTTATATGGGGAAGTCTAGCTCAAATACGCTCTTGTCTTGAAAATCTCAAGTAACTGCAATACCTGCTGCAGGGACATGGATACATGGATATACATGTGCTCTTCCACATCCATGGGTTATGGTCCCTAGGGAACAGCATGGAAACAGTGGTTTCCAAACAATGGTTGACTGTGGAAGGCTGCACCACACATGCTGTGATGATTCCCCAGAAAGTACTGTGTAGATGGCTCAGTGGCAAGCCCAGCTTATGGAAGCACTCTAGACTGCAACCCTCCCACAATGTGTGCCTGACTTTAGAACTGCTGTGCAGATTGGGCTCCTCCAGCCCTGCCAGGAGGGGCAACTCTGCTCAGCGGGCTACTTGCAAAACTTTACTGCAAAAATGTACACATCTAAGTCTGTAACGCCTCCTCTGCAGTGTGGATGGGATACCTTTTGAATGATTTCTTGACCCTTTGAACATCAACATAAATTATGGAAAGAATTTTGAAGAACAAGGTAAATATTTATAAACTTGTGCTATAAATGGTCTTGTGCTATCAATGGTCCTGTAATTTCTCTCACCCTCATGACTGTACTTCCATGCCATGTGGTAAGTGGCTTAGCCTGGATTTTGGACTTTTTTAGACAAGCTGTCTAAACAGAGGTATGGAACAAGAGAGCTTGGAAGCTTTGAGATTCTTATGTTAAGTTAGCGTCATTAACTAAGGAATTTTGTAGGCATGAGTCATCTTAGTATTGTTCTCCTTTATCACTACTCTTTGCAAGTAGAGATAGCCCCTTGAGCAAATCCAACAAGGGAAAAAAGTAGTACACATGGGAAATAACTCTGCTGACACCAGTGGAATAAAACAATAAACTGGTGTAAATATGAAGATAATCAGAAGAACTAGAAGGACAATGGCTATTGCTCAACTTTTTTTACTCTATTTAAGATTCAAAAGCCCCACAGTCTCTTTCTATAAGAAAGGCAGGTAAAGATTTTGGGTTTGAGGTATTTGTGCTGAGAGAAAGAAAATTCTAATTTTGCAAGTCTGATGCCACCTGTCCACATTTCCAGGACTGAAACAGCTCATCTGGGAAACATTATCTGTCTTGTGTTTTAGTCCATGTCAAGTTCTGTTTAAGTCTCAACTATGCTTTATAAAGTCAACAGCATTCCTAGTTCCAAGCCTGTTGCCATCAGGTCTGTACTTCTCCTACCTGTTTGTGAGGATAAACATTAATGTGGCACTTGATACATTCTTGTCCCATGTTAGCCCAGGAGTTTCCACTCATCCATTTTCTCTTGCATTTGGGGCACTTATATTCACCAAAGCAGCGTTTCTTGCCCTGGTATGGTGTCAGGCCTTCTCCTTTTGGACGAGCCTACAAAACAAAGGGAAGCAGCAATGAATGACTGAAAACAGGTGTGTCTCTGCGTGCGTGTAGTAGAAAAAGAAAGTTTTTAATTAGGAAACTTTGGGCAGAAGATATTGGAGGCAAGCATGAAGGACATATCCCGTTAACGAAGAGTTCATATGTTGAAGCTAGAGTTTAACAGTTCTGAGAGTGGTTTCCGTAAAAAGTATGCAAAAGTTCAAGAAAGTGTAATACCTGCTAGTGACACTGAGTATTTAGAAATATGCCTTTTCACTTTTTTGAATAAATAGTTTTAATATTAGTTTCATTATGATAAAATCATCTCTATTGAGTATATATTGCTAGCAAAATATATAGCATCAGGAGGAGTAGCTCATAAAGGACTACTTTTTAAGTAGAAATTCCAGTTTAGAAATCTAGTCTATTTTCCACTAAAAACCTGTAGTTAAGATTTTTAATAATTCTGCTTTTCACAGCCCATATATTACCATATGAGAGTGCACAAACTGGGATTGAGTATGAAGGAAAGACATTCTGACTAGTGGAAATAATAACTTTTATTAACTTTATCTGGTTTCTTGCTCTTGGTAAATGGTTTCACTATTTCTGCCTTTTGAAGGGAACAGGAGAGGATTTTCAAATGGTGTGTTGTGATGTCTGAATGTGAAATGTCCCATAAAGAAAGCCTTTTTATCTAGGGAAGCCAGTAGAGTTTACAATGACCATACACAAATGCCACGTTTATTTTGTGTACAGGAATTCACTCACTAAAACTGTGTATTGTACTTAACTAAACATGGTGAGACATGCAAAGATGAGGATGTTGCATTCGGATAGCTGTAGGATGTGCTAGGATAGCTGTAAAGATGAAGCCGTTTTCCCAGAGTCCCTAGCAGGTGTTGAAACACTGCCGGTGTATTCACTGTGTTTTAGTTTGTTGCTGCCTGGAGGGAGATACTTTGCCTGTATAGTGGCAGGATACTATGATCACCTATCAAAGGCCTCTTTGTCACTTACTTACATGTCAGGCCTAAGCAGCTTTTCTTTTTTAAGACTTCCAGATAAAGTTTACAGAAGTGAAATGAGCCATCATGCTGGGAAGGCATTTGTTTTTGTTTTGGGAGCTTGTGAGATTTCTCAGTGTGTAGGTCCAAATTGCTTTCTATGCGAAAACATGGGTTGCAAAAGCAGGTGGTTGGCAGAAGACCTGAGCTTGGCAGGAGCTCTGAGACTCAGGCTCCAGTGGCTGATGGAGATGGTGAACACTGTGTTACCTCCTGGGTCGCACGTGGGAGCAAGAGGGAAAGGAACATTGAGTGCGCTCTCCCCGGCATCCTGTGGGTGGAAGAGCAGGGGACACCAAACCTACTCCAGCCTCCTTTTTTTTTTTTTTTTTTTTTTTTTTTTTTCCCTGTAGTATCAGTAAACAACATTCTCTGAGGTTTTTTGTGCTTATTCCTCAGCATGTCAGTATTCTTTAGAACAAGGTGAGTAGCAACGTCCATCACAAACAGGCAAACATCTATAATAATTTGCTTCTGACAAGCCACTGTAAACATTCTGGCTGATAACAAAGATGAAGCTGACCAGGACAGGCATTTACAGTAGTGCAGCACAGAAGAAAAGATGTGCATTGGTTGGTATAGTGAGAAACATTCAGACTTCTACAACTAAGTGAGTGCTGGCAGGCACCCAGAGTGTAGCTCTCTGACCCATGATGTCCCTTGATAAGAATGAGATTGCATCTGAATGTAGTGCATGGAAAATGTCAATTTATGGAGACATCCTTATTCTGGATACTTAATTTGGTTCTGCCTCTGAGGAGTTTGTAGCACAACTCAGTGTAAGAAGAAGCTACATGCTCTCTTCATTTAGAAATTCGCATGGAATTGAATAGAAGCCCTGTGTCCAAAGAGCTCCTGTGCTTGAGAGAGTTTCCCTCCCCTCCTGAGGTATCACAGATTGATTTATTTACAGTTTTGATTGAGGGGGGTGTTTTTGAATAGAAGACAAATTATTTTTGATTCTCTGATTAAGTCACCCTCTACTTAAACTCCTCCTGCAACCAGACTTGAAAATGCAGCTCAGTGCCTCTACCAAGCAGTGGTCCTTTCAGAAAACATGCAGGTCGCAGAGTTCATTATTTCCAAAAGTAATGGCACTGACTTTGGAGACAGAGTGTGCCTTGAAAGTCTTGTAAATGTTTACATAGAGTATTTGAACACAACGCTCCCGCAGCAATATGTTATGTCAGCCATAAAGAGCATTTAAATATCAGACTCCCACAGCAATATGCTGTGCCAGACACCATTCCCAGATGGGAAACTTTCAGAGATGGCCACTTGGGTGGGCCAGTGACTGTGGGCTTGTCCAGGTCACATAGGTGACTTCAGAGATGCCAATGCCCTGAAACGGTCTGCAATCACAAATGCACAAGGAACACTGAAGACAGTGGTCTGTGGAGTCCTCTGTGTGTAGAGCTAGGCATCAGAAATGGAGCCTTTCCAAATTAGAAGCTACTTTTAAAATCTGGCTTCTTCAACTTTCTCGGTAAATCGGAAGCAGAACCTGGAAAAGAATGTAGGAGCCCTGACTCTGTTGGTAATTTCCTGTTATAATTGTTAGACTAAACTTTTGATTTATTTTTATTTTAACTTTTTGACTGTCACAGCTACCTCCTCAGTCAGTGATTCTAATTAGTTTGCTGGCAAAGTTACAGCAGTCTCTGTAGGTGTTTTGTTATTCTGCTTTATGGATGTTTATGCGTTGCCGGAACAGATATTATTTTCCTTCCCGTATCTTCAGTTTCCCAAACAGTGCCCCAAAGGGAATTTGTATTTGCAAACAAGCAAGCTCATTTTCTCTAGTAGGAAACATCATTAGGAACCACTGACAGCCGTGAAGGCAACCCTCCAACTCCCTCCACCCTGCAGAACCAAACAAAACAGGTATTTGACAGTATTGGGTAGAAGGCGAAACCTCAGTGAGATACACTAATGGCCCGAGAGATCTGAGGCTGAGTGTTTTGGTTGATTTGTTGTTGGTGTTTTTTGTCGTTGGGCTTTGTGTTGATTTTTTTTTTTTTTTTTAATTTAAAGTGTCTGGCTCCAGCAGGAGCACAGCTGAATTGCATAAACATTTCCAAGAAACAGCCTGCTCCTTGGCACAGAAGCAGCCAGCCCTGCCCACAGGGCACTCGAGCACCCGGTCACTCTGCAACTGGGGTATTTCAGTGCTCATTCAGCTGGAGGGCAAGAACTATTTTCAGCAGAGGTTTTTCCTTAACTAAGTGCCAAAAGAGAGCAAGAAGACAAATTCTGTCATTAGGTATTAACCTAAAAACCCTTACTTTACAGAATGTGGGATTTACCTTGTCTAAACCATTAGTCTCCTGTTCTGTCCCCACACCAGCTCCATTTGAATGATGGTTAATGATAGGATTTGGTTGGTGTTTAGGTCCTGTAATTCCTGTACTGGGCATTCTCTTCTTACTCTTTCTGTAGATAGGGATTTATTTATGTCCGGCGTTAATCTGGCAAAGTTATGCTGCCATTCATAATGGCACAATATCTTGTTGTTACCATATACATACACTGTCTCATTGCCTGCAGGCCCAGGTAAGTCTTTGGCCTGGTTTCTATCCTAGGCTGCAAAAACTTGGTGTGTCTTCATTCAGATGTTTCAAGGATTTACTGCATCCTGGACAGGTAGGCCTTTGGGGAGGATCAAAACCAAACGGATTTTTCTACAAGGACCAGAAAGTAGCCATTACTTTAAGTGTGTCTCAGTGTCATGATCTAGATGTTAGGGAATGGATACTTTGTGATGTTTTGACTTCGGACAAACACTGACACAACTGACTTCACCTTTGCAGGTGTACTTAGTGAGTGTGTGTGTTTGCCTTAGCTGGAATACAACCGATGTATAAAGCCAGTGAATTTTGTGGGACACAGTAACAAAAATTACCTCAATATTCCATCCCTCACTGACACCCAGCTGTCTCTATTTTTCATCTTCTTTCTTGAGCCAAAACCACAAATTGGCCATCACAAGTTTTTTAAAGTATTTAAGTTGAGCTTTTCTGCTGGTAACTGGCCAGTCCAGCTCGCTGTCAACCTATCGGAGAGTGCATCTCACAGAGGGATCTGCCAAATCACTTGGCAATGACGTGCATAATAAAGGACTCTCTGCTTTCCCTAAACAATTCCCTCTAAGTATCAGTTTGCAGAGTCAGCAAAAACAAAACATGCCCCCCTCCCCCAACATGCCCTCCTTAAAACTATATCCATTATAAACAATAAGAGGCTGAGTTTCCTCAAAGCAAAATGCAGAGACACGATTTAATGCTTTTCTTCCCCTCATCTTTGTTTTACGCAGCTGAAAGGGCTCTGTACAGCACAGGAAAAGATGAAATCAGAATAACATTGTTAGGTGGATCCCCTTCATAGAACTCTGAGGGTCTGCTTGTAAGCATGCTTCATCAAATGAAGAGAGAAGAATAACAGGAAACAATAGCTTGATGCACTGACTGGCTCTTGAGGGGGGTTGTGGGAGTGGGAGGGTCAAAGCTGTGTTTTGAAACGTGAACCCTCTGACACTCTCAACTGAAAGTTAGCACAACTGGGAGATGGCATTAAAATGCCCTGGCGCTCCTATTGAGTACTACTGTATGCGCATCTTAATAAAGGTATGATAACACAGCCCCAAAAAGGTACAATTAAAAAATGAAAAAGGAAGTACAAGGACTGATTTGGTGCACTGGGTGTTGTGGCATTCTAGTCCTCATGCTGCTGCAGTAAGTTGCAGAGTGTTGGGAAATTCACAGAAGTGTTCTCACCTTTCTCAGCTCTGTATATACTGTGTAGAGAATGAGGACACACTTGCACACTTATGCTGAAATGGCACATAAAAGGGAATCTTTGGATTGGTCAACTCCTTTTCTTTGTCCTTCCTCACTTTTGTGCTCATATAAATCTTGAGTATCAACAGAATATATAGGCAGATAAGTGGTGAGTTTAGGAATGACGCTGCTGATGTCTGACACTGAAGACTTGGAGATACTGATTTAAACCAACAGTCGCATACATCTTTAATTAGTATGTGCAATATAGAAAGAGCATTTAGGGGATATAGAAACCAAAATAACTTTTCTAGCTTTGTCTCTGGTTTAATTTGTGTATTAGTGATATGATGAGGAGTCTTGATACAGGTCTGTTAAGGGAAAAAGGGATAATGGTCAGAAAGTAGTCTCTCACTACAACATTACTATTTAAATAGAAAGTTGTATTTGTTTTGCTGAACTATAGGAATTTCTAGTTGTATTGGGTATTTCAGATTAAAGATTTATGATAGATAAAATTGTATCTGAGCAAGACACAGCTGAAAAAATAAAGAAAACATTAACTTATTTGCCTAGCTTAAAAGAGGAGGCCTGTATGCGTTTTATTTGACTGGGATTTTCTTAGGACACTTCTCTGTGGCATGGCTTAGGGCTACTTCAGCCTCTGTCTGGGGAGTCTACTGTATGGTTTTCCCACCTCTGCATCCATAGAAACTGACATGTTTTAGATGGCAGTTAAAGCTCATCGGTTGTTGCTGATCTGAAACCTTTTATCACACGTGTGCCACTGCCGCTCTTACAACCTGATCAGCGTAGAAGGGGGCTTTGTACTGAGGTCCCAAATAATGAAGCTGTTATAGTCAAGTAAAGTATACTTTACTCAATTTCCCAGGAGCAGGGTGTTAAACAAAACATGCAAGTTTGTGCAGTGTGCAGTACAAGCCAGCACTGTTTCTTTTATTATTTTTTTAAGAAATACCCTATTTCTGCTGTTACAAACATTTTCACTCCCCAAGTCTTAATCTTTGGAAAGATTTAAAAGCATATTGATTAAGAAGAGTCAATGAAATTTTACAGGGAAATTTTTATATGGCAGAAGCTCAATTTTATGTTTGTCATTTTGAGTATGTACCTCTTGGCTGCTTTGAAAGACCAGTGTTCTCAGCTGTGATGCATATGTTAACTTAATTTTGATCTAGTTTCCACAAAGGTAAATCAAGAGAAAGGTTTAGCAGTTTGTTACTAATAACATGCATATGGTTTCTGATGATGATTAAATCAGTAGGCATAGTTGTCATAGACATATTCATTAAAGTCTAGAAATCCAAGAAGCTGGCTTGTCAAATATTCCAACAGTTAAATCAATATCTGGTTCTGCAGATTTTTCAGAGTCCTACCATGCTGTTAGGAGTAAAGGCTTTTCTTCTGCTACAAAATGCCTATTTGAGCTGATCATTAGAATCACCTTTGAGTCAAAGATCATTACTATGCTAAGTTGGTTTGAAGCAGGAAAGTTTCTAAATGGCAATTCTGTTGTTGGGTACAACACTGAATGGTCTGAGAAGCTGATAGTACGAGTTTTCTTTGCCAGTCCTACTCAGCATTCCACAGCTAGTATAGAGATAGGAAACATGTAAATGCTCAGTACCATCCAATTTGAGTAAACAAATCAGTTCATGAGTAGCATGCTGCGTTCACAGGCCTCTGTCCAGATAAAAAAGGACATATTGATGCAAGCAACCAGTAGAAGACAAAAGTATTTGGTAGAATGGTCACATGGTAATGGGACTGGTGTTAGACTTCCAGCACCTGGATTGAGTGTAGAGCCCTAAGGGATTTTCTCTCTGTTTATGGTCAGATTGTACCTCAGCTCTTCGTATGCAGTGGGTAAATGTCCTGTTGCTGTTTCCTGCCACTTCTGCAGTTCTTGTGACATTGTATAAATCACTTTGGGCCTACGGTAATGTAGCTTGTGTAGCATAGTGGAACCTTGGCCTTCACCTCACTTAGATAAGTGCTATTATGAAAAACAAAGCAAATAACACTTTTTTTTTTTTTCCAGTCAATCCTTTCCATAGAAAAATATTTGAGTGTATACTGCATCGCACAGAAACCTGTTCTCCCTATAGCAGTCTTAATAGAAGGGTAAACTCCCCTTGCATCCACATTTCTAACTAATCTCAGATACAATTCTGCATTTCCTGAATGTTCACATGAATTTTCCAGGTATACTTGTATATTTAGTATCTCATATGTTATATAGAGGACAACAGGCAGTGATCAAACATTTAATGTGTTTGGTAGATTTTCAGTGCCACGGAACCCCGCCAACCCTAGCCAAATCTTCTTTTAAGGAAAGCTACAAACAATTATCCTGGTTAACTGAACTTCAAGGATTTACTTTACCTGCACATGCTACTCTTTGCTTGTTGAATGACCATGAAAGAGCTCCCACATGGGCTGTCTATGCTTGTGGCCAATCACAGCTTTAATATGCTTATTCCTGCAGGACCTTGAAAACAATGAAATTACTTGAGCATATAAATAGCTGCCTAATGAATCTTCTTTTGACGGTACTGTATAACTCTGTCTAACCCATAACCTAAAGTTTCAAGAACATGTCCATATGCATGTGACGGTAACCATTAAAATCTGAACAAAATGTTAACTCGTGCAACAAAGCAAGCAAACTGAAAACAATTCACTTAGGAAATTGCATAGTGAAAACTGTTTCCAAGGTATTGTTTAATGCAGTACAAAGTAAAAAAGGGGTTGGGGCTAGAAAGTGGGGATGGAGTGTGCCTATGCAAACCTGGGTCTCTGCTGTGTAATTTAAGAATTGTATGTCATACAGAAAATAGGGATTTGCATATCAAATTAGGCATGTGGAAGAGTTAAAATTACACTCGCCTGCTGGGATGCAGTAAGGCACTTATTTTCAGCATTGCGAGATTATATTCTTCCAAACAGCTTGAGATAAAAGGAAGTGGTCAAAATCTTTCCTTTCCCTTCTCTGATACAAAATTGGACATGCTGAATTAATTATGAAGAAACTAGGAATGTATTCATTTTAATAGTTTCCTGATGTTTGGACTCTTTTGTCCCTCTTCATCCGTTGCTTGAGAACACACAATGGCAATACTTTCCTCCTTTCCCTCCCCCTCCTGTGGCACACTATATCTAATACGTTCATATTTATTTAGTAGTTGGAGTCAATTTAGTAGTTGGGTTTTGGAGAAGGGAGGGTCAAACCCTCGCTAGAATCAAGCATTACCTCTTCCAAGCTGAGGTCAAGACTCATATTTTTTGGCCTTGTTTAATTGGTTCACCTCAGATGCCTTCATGTGGATTTCACAATTCTCCTAGGGCTAATGTGGCACAGCTGGGGCACTGATCTAGTGAGAAACTGACAGGTCTAAGGATTATGATCTGTTCTTTACAAAGCAGTGGAGTAGTTCTAATAGACCCCTTGCCTCCCCATAGATCATGAGTGTTCAGAACAGATGGGAAAGCAGACAGATGTCATTGAAGGGCAAATCCCATTCCAAATCTAAGTGTGTAGCAGGTGCTTTCGGAGCCAAATTCAACAACTGGGATGCTGCTTTCTGCTTCATTGCTGTTCTGTGTTTATGCAAAATTTCTGCTCAAAGAAAAGATGTAGATTAAATCATCACGATGAGATAAAGCTACAGATCTTCAGTTGATCCTGTGATGGTATTTCTTTCCTTATTTAAAAGAAGCTGTGGGGGAAGACCAGGGTCCAGTCATGGATATAGACATGTCCAGGCTAGACTGGGTACACCACTATTTGGTGTGCCCAGCATGTTATCAAAGCATGTTTTCAAGGCTATTTGGATCAGAGAATTTTCCAATTTATGGGGTGACTATAGAGTTTTTGTTGCTTTTTGGTGTGTTACAGCTGAGAATATGAGGCTTTTCTCTTTTCCAACTATATGCAAAATAATAGTGATGTCCTTACTATTTGAGCTGTTTAAAAGCTACATTGGAAATTTAATTGCGAACATGGCAATTTGCAAAACATTTAGTACTCGCTCTTCATGAACTACTGTAGCTTAATCTTATACTGGGTGCAGCTTGATATAACTTTCGTGTCAATTTACAGAGGGGAGTAGAGAAAATGCCTGTATTAAAGAGGTCTGTAGATGCTGAGGGGAGAGAAGTTTCTCTGCTGCTTGAGTGGCACTGTAAAATCCTGCTGTACGACAAGCCATAGCTTTTGGTGCCTTTATCCTTTTGGAAATCCAGACCTGTTGTGGTTTTCCTCCAAGTCAAGTGTCTGCTGTGCTACACTTGCTGACAGTACTTGGGGAGGGACTTAAATATATCAGTGATCTTCAGAAGAAACGTCAGCTTGGGAATCTGCTACTTTCACTTGTTCCTTAGAAACACAGTGTGTTGATACCCTAGGATGTCAGGGGAGATGACTTTATGTTAAGGTATAATTGTTTTAGGACTTGGATGACATTAAGGAGGATATTACAATAAATAAGAATTTTATTCCAATTTGTATCTTTGATGTTCATATATCTAAAAAGAACATTAATTTTTTGCTTAGTTTTTAAATGAAACTGTGTCATCCCAAAATATTGTTTTTCTCATACTCATGGTTTGTAGCCCACCAGTTTAAACTCATACAACAGATACTTTAATATCCTTAATCAATTATTAAAAAAAAAAAAAGAACAACAAAAAGCTATATCCAGTTTGTAGGCAGTTTCCTGCATCGTCATTGTCCTCAGCTCTGACAGTGACCACAAGATAACTGCTTTGTTCTCTATAGGCTGGGCAAAGGGTGTGCAGGGGAAAGCATTGCACTGGGAGGTGGGGATGAGAAGGAGGTGGCAAAGAAGAAAATACTTTAATTCAATGCAATATGAATTGCAACTTCAGCAATTTACCACTCAGGAAATGGCTTGTTTTGCTCTGATTTTAAAAAAAAAGTTGCTTGTTGCACCCTCTGGACTGACACACTTTTTTTTGTTCCATTAATATGAATAATCATAATGTTGGTTTTCTTTTAGCCTGAATTAGAAAGGCTTTTGCTCATGTAAAGGTTTTATCTCTTCAAAACAACTCTTGGAAAGTAAAGGAAATATTGTTAAGATGATAAGGGCAAGTTTCAGGGGAAAGGATGTTTCTAGGAGAACTCAGCCTTCTTCCTTCCTTCTGCTCTGAAAGGGACAGGATCTCTTTCAACTACCCGCTAAATCCTTAAGGATTCAAGGCCTGGTTCATGGCATATCCCACATACTACATGAGAATAAGTATAACTACAATAAGAAAATGCCAGCAGGAGAGTGCAGGATCATGAGACTAACGTGATCTTGTGGTTAAGGCACAGGACTGGCCTCTGCAAGTCCAGGGTTTCATTCCTGGCTTGAGTACAGGCTCCTTCTGTTGGTTTGTGGACGAGCTTCTTGACCTCTCCATGTCTGAATTTCCATCTGGAGTACGGGCAGTGCTAGTGTGCCTCACATTCTGGGAATTTAATCAGTGTTTGCTACTACAAAATTGAGCATGAATCTTGTTATGCAATTCTCAGGCAGGAGTTTTGAACAAGGACTGCCCATAGGCCTGTCACTGGTGACCCTGGCCTCACCCCTTTGACCCATTTTTTATAAAGTCTCTGCTTATGGATGTTTTTGTTCAGGACGTTTTCTCCACAAATTATCTGGTTAAAGCAGTCAGAACTGTTATTTTCAATTATTTGTTTGTGGCATCTCTGTTGATACATCATTAAAAGAAAACAACAGAAGGTAAGGCAAGTACCTACACAGCTGTAAGGATGTCCAGCTAGGAAATTCCTTATGCAAAAGATGAAGCTTGGGCCCTCTTAGAAAGCTTCCCCCTGTACCAAATGCAGCGTAAGGACTGCCTGCCCCCTGTAACCTTCCCCACCCCACAGCAGTGCAGTGGTACGGGCTCCCAGGACACCAGCACACAGGGCAAGCTGTGGCCTGTCCCCTCCGAGACAAAATACCACAGCAAGAGTGTCATTGCTTCTAGCTGGAACAGGCCCTTTGCTAGACCTATTAAGAAACAGGGAAAGGAAATAAAGACCAGATGAGCAACCACCCTCCTTTTTTCCACCTCAGCCTCCTTCCCTCCACCTTCACCTCTGCCATGCTGTCTATGAGAAGACATACAAAAACACCAATTGAGTCAGCCTGCTTTGAATTACAGCATTCTTTTTGAGCCTGGAAAAAGACATGCTATGCATAGCCCAAAAATGAAACATGACTTCAGATGCTGATACTTAAGCTGCATAAATATGAAGGGGACTTCTTTCTTGTCCCAGCATTCTTTCCTCTTGAAATACTGTGCCGGGCTATACATGAGCATATTGCATGGAAGAAAGTCTTAGAAACCAACCCTTTCTGCTCAAGAGGATTCATGTGTTTGTTCACCCAGATCAAGAGCCACCAAATCCCAGCTACCTCACTTGGTTCATGTGCATGACACTGCTTGAGTGCTCCTAGCTCGCTCTGGCCACTTGTGCACGTAGAGGTGCCTGGGAGGAACTCCCAGATAGTTTTCTTCTATGGTAGGCTTGTTCTTCCCGTGAGGAGAGAGCAAGCTTTTAACATCTTAACTGAAATGCATCAGAAAGTCTCAGTGTGATAATTACAGCCATGGGATTGCAGTGAAAGCCTATAGGCATATACATCCTTTTAGATGACCCAAAGGCAACCATCCTTTGCTGTGCAGTTTGTGATAATACAGTAGGAATCTGCACCCCCAATCTCTTCCATCTTTCCCTTCTCAGTGCCTCTTGTTCCTGCAGTTGTATTTGTATTTTCCACTGGGCTCCTTGACTGGTTTTTTTTTTTCCACACCGTGGAAGCTAATTTGAATCATCTAAAGAATCCCTTGTCATTCCCCAAGAACAGCATCAGCAGCTGCCAGACTTCATCAACCATTCTGTGAGATTCATAGTTCATGTTTGCAGTGTTACAAGAACTTTGAGCATTTTACTGAAATTCTCATGAAAACAAGCTGAAGCAAACCAGTTCCCTCTGTAATGTTTTTCTTAATGACATGCAGAAATACGTAGTACCTTGAAGGTGAGCAAGGATGGAGTGCAACCAGTAAGTACAGAGTGAGAACACTAATAGGTATGTGAAGAGTAAGAGGACAGCATAGGCAGTGTTGAGCCAAGAGCACTTCTCATATCAGAGTTCTTGCTAGAATGAACAGAGAAAAGTGGCATCTAGGAGGTGACCATTACACAACAAAAACAAATAAAATTTATAGCCTTTTCAACTGTTCAGATTCTGCCTTCTGTTAGTTAACTGACTCTTTGTCTTTTTGTAACTAATTATTTTGTTGTTCTATTCAGTCATAAAATAACCCAGGAGGACGTTTATCTGAAAATTCCTGGGAAACAAAAAGGTCATAGGTTGACTCAGGCCACGGATGTTGTTTGAGTTTTTGAGAGAAATAAAATCTTTTCTGTGTTGAAACAGGAAACTCATATCTGATTTGCCAGGCTGCCTGGCTGTACTGTAAATCTTTTGAACACCTATGTTTTAGACCCATTCTGTATAAGATAGTCATTGCTGGTAAAAAGTTTGGATGGAAACTATTTTGACCAGAATATAGTCAGAAAACTGAAACAAAATGGGAACTGTCTAAAAACAAATGAGCTGTAATCACCATTTCCTTTCATGCAAGTAGATGCCATTTATCTACCAATTTTTTTTATTACTGCTTTGCCTGGTCCTTCTTTAAAAAGCAAAATTAATCAACCATTTGCAGCCTTTACAATATATTTGTCTAGTGGCACCAAAGGCATTTCCTATATTTAAGAATTTATTGTCAAAGACATTCACACACAGCATTTCCTTATCATGGATACCTAAAGTCTCACTTCCTGAAAGTCAATGCTTTCTTGCCTTTGTACACAGCAGTAGCTGTCACCATAGGACACATTTCACCATCATCTCACACTGGACAGCTTGGATGTTGGCAGTACCCCAGACCTGTTGCTAGCAGCTGAACCAAAATAAGAAAGTGGCCTGAGGCCAACTTGTAGTTCCATATTTTTCAACATGGATTGGCATATGAACATGCCTTACAGAGTAAATCCTTCTACCCAAAGGAAGAATTTTTTTCAAGAAAAAACAAGCCAACACCAGACCCCACTACCAAGTTAGGTGTCTCTTATACTAGTGAATAATGTACTGCACCAGACAGTACATGGGAAGGACAGCTGTTCACCTACTCTACATGACTAGGAACATTTTTTTGGCTCTATTTTAGAAATGCATCACCCTGTTCAAAATATCTGATCCCACTTTTGTACTTTTGTAGCAGATAGTTTCAATATCCACAGGCCAGTGAAGCGAAAAGCTCATTATTGAACAATAGAAAGGAAGAATACACGTTCTAATTGAAATCTCATGGGATCAGAGGATCCACCAAAGGGCTGTAGGGCACAGAAGGCATGGCAAGGCTTTGTGCTGTGTTCAATTCTTGTCATGGGAACACATTTGTGACCAAGGCCATCGTGCTTCTTAAGTCTAAGGCAGTCTTCTTGACACAGTGAACAGCCCACAGGAAAATATCTTTACTAGATGCTGTCTCACTGTTGTTTGCTCAAGGCTAAGAAAATATTCATTTTAAAAAAGATATTGTGCAAGAAGCGTCTGGTGTAAAATCCTTGTCATGGTGTTTGCTTCAGAAGATGATTGGAGAGGTTGGATGAAGATTTGGACAAGTGCAGTTCTTTACCCCTTTTGCTACTGTTTCCCTTTTCCCGTTCATCCTGATATTCTTTCCATTGACAGATGCTAGTCCAAGGGATAGATTCATGTCTGCTCTGCTCCCAGGGATGTAGTACAAGCGAATTTGCCTTGATCTTGGAGGGGAAAAAATTTTAAGCTATTGAGAAAACCTTATCAGGAGTCCTTGATTTTGTTTTTCATATTAAGGTACTCCTCTCTGTTATATGGCATTATTTCAGCCATTTCACTCATTTAAGGGAAAAAAAACAAAACAAACCACAACAGTGTGGAATGACAAAACAGAACACAAACAGAAACAAGTCAGAAACACCTGATGTATAATAAGGTCTCTGAGTGTTGTTTTTCCAAATCAAGGAGTATTGTTTAAGGTTGTGCTGTTCTGGTAAGCCATGGATTCAGACTCTTGTGAGGAGATTGGCACAACAGCAAAAGTCTTCTGGCCCCTTGATAGATTTTTTTCAGTCTTTCCAAGGACCAGTTAATTTTATCCGCTCTGCATTTCGGGGGGATGTGCAGTTCAGTGTGTGCCTGGTGAGAGGCTCATTATCCTCCTCAGGCTCAAAACAAACGTTCGATTTTGAAAAGGCAACAAAAGAGGTGGCTGGTCCTGGTTTTCCGGTGGCCCCGGCCGGGCCAGCGCGGCGGGCTCCCGGCCACGGCGCAGCTGGCGCTTTGTGCGCTCGGGCATAACGGGGAGGGCTCGGGAGGAAGCTGACACAGGTGTGCCACGAGGCCGGGGACTTGGCTGGGGACACTGCCCCGGCTGTGCGCGCACGTCTCCCCACACACGGCTCTTGTGTTTGGCCCTGGCCTTCAAGGGCCTCCTTGTCGCAGCGCAAACAACGGCGTCGCGCAGCCTCCCTCGTGCGCCGCATCCTGGCCCGAACTGCCCGGAATAATCCCCTTTCTCAGGCCTAATACCACAGCAGAAATGTCATCCTTATTCTGCAGTGCTGGCATTTGTCAACTTGGTGGGTATAAAGACAGCATTCATTGAGCAGGAGACAGACATGGGGCCCCAGAAAAGGCCTTCGAGGGGACAGAAAATGGTCTTCTGTAAAACTTTGAACTCTACAGGAGCTGCTGTTTGCCTTCAGGTCTGGCAGAACTGGAGAAAGGGCTGGCTCGTGTTGACCCACATCTACAGCTAAGGTTGTGGAGCAAGTTCAGGTTTAGTTTTTAGGACAGTGGACTAGTAACAAATGGCCTTTCTTCTGGGGCAGTGCCATCTTTAGCAATCGTGCAATCTACTCTGTTCAGCTATGTTCGCTCTTGGACAAAATTAAACCTACAAGAAATGGATTTATCTTCACGCTTACTTTACACATAGATGCAGCTAATCTAATATCAGATACTTTAATCTCCTGTGCAACACTTAGAAATAAAATGTTCTTGCCAGACCTAGGGGATAGCTTGAGCTCTCCAATAAGTACCAGAGAGAGGCAGCAATACAAAGGAGGGGAAGTCTGCTCTTCCTTGGACATCCTGGTAAGCCCTGAAGTATGCTGAGGGACAGTAGACATTTCCACTGGTGACAAATATATCAACAACAACTGATGGAAGAGAGAGAGCCCTTCAGACAGTTTGTTCAATGAGACAGCAGACTCCTCACAATAAGCATTGGTTCCTCTTGCCCTTGATCTTGAGTTGAAGTAGATGGCTCATGATGTAACCAAGACCATTCCACTTTATTGAAAACAGCTCCCCTGGTTTTTTAAGTATCATATTACTCGCTATCTGAACACAAGCACTGAGCTCACTTAGAACTCTCTATACTCAGGGTGGTGTACAGAGGTGATTAACCCTGGGGTATTTGTGTGATGAAGACAGCTGCAATGCAGGTCTTGGACAGCTTGATTTCAGGCAATCTTATTTTTCAATTTTAAACTGTCCTCTAATGACACTGTTAAAACATACCTCACTAAAGAAGTTGCTGTGCTTTAGTGAAAAGTTAAACTAATTTTGTGGGCCACTAAAAACATGCCCTGAGCTATTTCCCACTCGCTCCTGTTATAGAGCATTCTAAAATTACACAGTATAGCTGCTGGTATGGAAATGCACCTTTGGAGCAGAGACCAGTACCAGCCTGTGCTTTGCATTTTGCTAACTCTTCACAGTAATAAATCATCTGTGTGAAAGTTCTGGGGTACATTCAGTAGGTCTTCAGGAAGAGAAGCAAATAGCTACCAATATGTGGGGTATTGGTAAAGGCAATGGGGTTTGAATCAGTTTCGAGAAACTGAAACAACTTCATCATAATACATGATTACTCTAAATGTGGGGTTAATAACAGCAGCAGTAAGAAAAGGATACAGAAAGAGAAGAATATTCATTAGGCATTTAACTTCCATGGGTAAACAGAAACAAAGGAGTACATGTTATGTATATTTAGCATGAGGCATACAATTCTCTCAGCAAATATAGGTAATTTTCCTTATAATGGTGAATGTTATAGTTTACTTGGATATAATGTTGTTAGAGGGCTCATCTTTAAAGCTCCATACTAAATACTGAGAACGAATGGAAATTGACAGAGAAGACTGGAATGGTAGAATAGTGCCTCAGGTGACTCCTTCCTAAATGCTCAAGTAGCCAAACCAGCTTGGAGGAGGAATTGTGTTCTAAAGCATTCCAATTCCAACTTGAAAATAAAAGGAAGAAATACATGTCAAGCATGTCACTGTTAATCCATTCTGATGGTTGTGGGGGATGCTTATGTTGTACAACAAGATGCTGCAGCTGTTGGACTGGGCTGTGGGCAGCACGTTCTGTGCTGCCAGGATGCAATCAAGGAAATATGTGCAAGAAATAATTTTACAGACTGCCCACCACCCACTTCTTTTTAAGGATGTGGTTCTGCACATGAAATTGGGATATAAACAGGAAAGGCCTC
The DNA here is from genome assembly GCF_015227805.2 of Hirundo rustica. Taxonomy (NCBI): domain Eukaryota; kingdom Metazoa; phylum Chordata; class Aves; order Passeriformes; family Hirundinidae; genus Hirundo; species Hirundo rustica. Next base: position 11,899,812 of record NC_053457.1, on the reverse strand, counting down.
CTCATTCTTCTTGTTATCTGAATAAGCAGTATAAAAGGAATTTCTCTAAATTATCTGTGGATAAGTGCCTTATTCCTAAATCATCTCTCAGGACTTGAGTTTAAATAGCATGGCCTAAAGTCATGCCTTTAACATCAGCTAAAGGAGTATTTAAAAATCCCTTCCCTTGCCTGTCTATGCCCCACAGGTATAAAAGTGGAGGAGATATATTTCTGCTTAGAAATATGTCAAGAATGGGTTAAGAGAACTCTTCAGAGTGTGTGGACAGACAATTTTAAGACTATAGACATAATCTGTAGTGAACAGACACAGAGAACTAAAATAGAAACAACAGTGTGCTATGAAGGAGAAAGACATAAGAAAACAGCGTGGAATTATGCATTCACTGGAATTTGCAATGTAGCAAGGACGTTTAGTGTTAATACCAAATAAACTTGCACAGGCATTGATGTGTGCCCAGCAGTCAGAAATTTGTACCTGTGCTATCTCAGCAGCTTCTCCAACAGTCAACATTGTTTTCTGCTCTTTCACTAATTTTTTTCAGTGGACAATATTCTTAAAATATTACATATCAAAATAGTCATCCTCTCTAGAAGGGGGGTGGGACCAAGCACAGTGTATTAAAATAGTAGTTGTGATGTCTACATGTGTTGTTTTAATTCTCTGCTTTTTGTTTAATTGGAGAAATAGCAAAAACTTAATTGTTTTATCATGTGATATTAGTAAACTTAAACATATTAATATTGCTGAAAATACTTTAAAAACAGCCTCCAGAATTTATTTGCCATCACTGATCATACAGTGTTATTCAATTTAGGTTGATGATCTAGTAGCTGGTTCAAAATATCAGGGTAGATGCATGTGAACTGGAATAGAGCTCATTTTTCACTATGTCTATCCTGCCCTTTTGCTGTTTTCCTCAAGAAAAATTATTCAACACAGTGCTATTTACATAAAACTTAAAAAGCTTAAAGCAGGTAGCTATTTCCTGTAAGCAGGGGTGGGTAGGGAAGTAAAAAAGAACTTACCTGAACTTTTTATTTTAAAAAATTGAGTCTCTAAATTGGGATTGCCTCCCAATTAATTTCTCTCTGACATCCTGCAGTTTGTGCCAGTTAAATTTGTCAAACCAGAGGTGTTAAGAAAAGTTTTTGATATCAGAAAACTGTAACCACACACAAACTCCTTCAGTTCTCTTATGAAACTCTTGTTTCATTCCTTCACATAAAGGAAATGAAGGTCAGCTGATTACCTCACAGGCTGGCCTGAGACTGAGTATGTTGCTCCCCATCAGTGTGAGAAATGTTGTAGAAATGGATGGGAATGTTTTAGAATGCATGCATTGACTTGGGAATGGTACTCAGCAAGTAGGCTGCGTTGAAAGTATAATTTTGAAGGCATCGTGAAACAAAGAAATGTTCCCAAAAAGAAGATATGCACAAGAAATTCCAGGGCAGAACAACAGCTGCAGGAATCTTTTCTGCCTTTGAACTCTGCTTTTAAACTGAACTGCTTTGTTTCACAGTGGCTGCAAACAACTGGAGCATGTCAAATGTCAGCATTCATACCTGTTGGTAGAAAAGCTGCAGCTATTTGCAGCCATCTCGGGGTGCAGATGGATCTGCATTTAACAGCACTTTTTAACCAAGGAGCAGAGCTATTTGAAACTATTAGCTCAGGTTTTACGAGTGCAATCTCCGCAGGCTGTGCAGGCGCTGTCAGTAGGCAGCACTGCTCTGCAGGCAGAAGGGCTCACCTGGGGTGCACAAGGGTAGGGTGCAGGACACGAGATTAGGGGTGCTGCTGTGAGGTGTCCGTACACCTCGGTCACTGCAGGTATCAGTCTGCCTAGACTGCAGGTCCTGACATGTCCCTGGATATGCCCCCATCAGCCCTGGGGGCCAGAGAGGTGCCCTGCTTGCTGGGCGCTGTCCTGCAGGCAGCCAGGCAGGAGCACACACTGCTGGTGATGTGTCTGCAGCTCAGGTGACTGCTCTGGGCCGTGCCTGTCCTCAAGGGATCTCATAAAAGCTGGGTGGTCTGCTCCGACTAACACAATCGTAACTTTGCAGCTTTCTGCTTAGGATGTTGCTTTGGAAAACATCCTCGCTGTCTGTATTCACTGGAAGCTGTTTTGGGACTCTGTTCAAGCATACATTTAACACTGCATATGGAGAGTTACGCTGAAAATATAAGGCAGTGCTGTTAGAGCAAAGTCAGGTTTGTAAACTTGCAGAAGAAATTGCTTTCAACCACAACTTAGCAATAGTCAGCTGAAGTGTGTGGGGCCAATTTAGGATTTGCATTTCACTCTTTCAAACAATTAATTCAGCTAAAAGCAGATTATACTACCAATGTTTAACGAAAAGAAAACACGCAATGCCTCTTCTGTTACCCAGCATTATGGATGGACAAAGAACAGAAGAAGAATTGCACATGAAGTTCCTGCTGGGCAGTGAGTTTGTCAAACGATAGTTCAAAACTTCTCCCTAGAAAAGCAGTGATCAAGATTGCCTGGATTTGATCCTGCAGTGCCTGTGTTGTGCACAGTAACAGCTGTTTGCTCCTGGCAGAGGGAAGGGGGACAGTGTGGGGCTTCCAACAGCTGGGAGCAGGTTGTTTTAAGTATTTGCACTAGTAAATAGGAAGGACAAAAGGAAAAAGTTGGATCCTGCCAGTAAAAGGGCATATAAATAATGGAGAACTTTTCTTTTGTCCAAGAAATAGCAACTATTCACAAACCTGTTTACTGCAATAAATAAAGGCCTTAGAGCACTGAGTTTTGCACTTACTTGAATATGGTAATTCTCATCAGACATTCAGATAGAGACTAATAGGACAAGCAAAGGATATTTTCATTCCCTTAGATGGAGAGAGGAAAACAGCCCCTAAGACTGAAAACAAGGTAGAATTTGCAGAAGAAAGTAAGAACCCAAGGCATACTGATGTCCTATGGCTGGCTTGAAATTCCTGGACTAATGGTGTACTACCATAGAAAGATTTAGAGTAGGAGGAAAGGGCCTGCAACCATTTTGAGCAGTGTGAGGATGAACTTCTCTCTGCAGCATCTGTGTTGTTTGCATTTCTGCTTTCCCAAAGCCAAGTGCTCGGTCATGTAAACAGGTATTTGAAAACAAACAAGCCCAGGTGTCAGGTGAACCAGAATTCCCGTAGCACTGTCTAAACCAAGACCCCAAATCCCAGTGTGTGGTGGTACCTGACTACAGGAGCAGAAAACTGAATGCTGTTTCCTTCCATATCACATACAATGTGTTCCTCTGGTCCCTTGCTAATAGGAATTTCAGTGTGCAGCATCAGATTCCTTTTAAAAGGAATACTCTGAAAACTTGTGTTGCAGACCCGATGTCACAAAATAGACACAAAATGTACAGTTGTTGTAGATGGTTGGAAATTTGGTCAGTTAAATGTAAGTAAAAAAGTCTAAGTATTACATCTGAATGAGAATCAGCTTCCAAAATGCTGACTAGTGCTGAAGGCAGTTATGACTTTGCCTCATTTCCTCTCAGTAGAAATGGTCTGAGCAATACAATCAGCTCTTCCAGCCTTGCTTACGTGCACATCCTTCTTGATGTTCAGCTGCCTGAAATCAGTTCTCTTTCAGAACATAGGAGGTGAAATGACCATTGTAGAGTCTGAATTCAATGGTAGTTAATCCACAGAGTTCTCTATTTTCGTTTTTTTTTCTTTTCAGTTTAACTTTCATGTTCTTCTGTATTGTTTTCTTATTTTCTTATTTCTCTTTGAATCAGTGCCCTTAATGTTGAACAGTGGAGGAAAAACAGGATGTGTAAAATCTCCTCTGTAGAAAAGCAGTGCTCTGTCATCTACAAATGAAGCTTTCTTTCCATTTACACCTCTCCCTCCTCAGCACTCTTCTCCACCCTGACTACTTGCTCTTTTTAGTCACATTATGATAAACAGACTCATCTCTGTGGAGCTTGGTGGTTAGTAATAACTCAGCCCCATGAGGCAGAAATATAACTAAATAGTCTGTGATCTGTCAGAAGTGGTGATATGTAGGATTGTACTGTAAGGAGTTGCAGGAAATGCGGCTCATGGACCTGTTTATTAAAATCTGTTGTAGAAACATGCACAAGCTGTAGCAATTAATGAAAAAATTCAGAGAAATCTGACTGTATAAAACTTGCAAATTATTTTTAAACACAAAATTGCACTAGTAAACTGTTTTCAAGACATGATTTACCAGCTGCATTTAAAAATGAGCAGGAGATCACAACAGAGTACAGAAACTGCAAGAGATGGAACAATACTGCACATTGGCTTGGGCTTTCCCTTATTTCACACAAAAAATGAACATAGATGATGCTTTTTGTTTTAATTCAAACAAACTTCTGGGAACTTGAAAATTAGCCTTTTTCTCTCTTATACAACATCAGAATTGCAATTGCTTTCCCACACTTGACTGGAAATAAAAATGCTCTTGACTGGTAGAAAAAGAGGTTCCTTTAAGTAGGGAGCAACCACAGAGAAACATGAACTCAGTTTAAACATGCTACTTAATACATTGAAAGAGATCACAAGAGCTGAAGTGTTCTGCATGTTGTGCTGACAAAACTGCCAATAGGATATGCATCATTTAGATTCACAGAAGGATGGGAGAAAATATCCCATAACGTTTGTCACTCCAGTATAATCGGCTTTAAGCCCAAAGCACTTCCAGTAGTACATATCTCCCCCTCTCCTTTAGTGCAGTGGAAATCTTGTTCTAAACAGGACTAATTTTTAAATATACTGTAAACATACATATTTCAGCACATGTTTACTTGAACATAAGCTTAAAATGCGTACACCACGTACTTGGGGAGGCTTGTGGGAATCCTCAGTTCCTGAGCTGCCCTTGCTCCTGGACACAAAGGAAACTTTCCATTGAAAAGGTTTTTACCCTTGGTGACAAGTGCCCATGGAATTCTTGGTGATAGTAATAGGTGGGTACCCTCAGATAACACGGCCCAGTTCATGAAGCAATTTGAAGATGAGGATTTTGTGGACCAAATAATCAAAGATGGTTAGAATATCCCATGAACTCAGTGCAAATGTCTGTAGGATCACAGCATGTGACTCAGCCTGTACTTCTGTTCTGTGGAAAGCTACAGAACAACCGGAATTGCTGGAGGTACATGCTGCACTACATGTGAATGCCTTTAGCTTCCTGAGAGGTGTAGGCACCGTAGTCAGGCACACAGGTTTGCACTCGAGCAGTAAAGCAGCCTCAGCAGAGAGTGGGTGACTGCAGCATTTTGGACAGACAGAGAAACATTCCTTGAGAATTAGGACAAGTTAGATTTGGGGAGTAATACCACAATAGCCGTAAAATGTGACTAAATTTGATCAATTTTGAGATTGCACTACTCCTAAAACATTTCCAAAAGCTCTGTCCTCTGGCTGCCAGTGTCAGCTCTTGCTGTTGTTCACCTTCAAGCAGCTGTTTTTCATCCCTGAATTCAATCTGCCCCACTGAACACAGGCTCATTACACAGGAGTGATACAGCTGCAGGCAGTGAAAACCAGCTTCTGCTCTGTGTGTCACAAATAGGCATAACTGCTGGCATTTAAATGCAACTTTCCTACCTAGTAAATGCAAACACACTAATTCTGTGAGAGACCAGAGGGAAACTGATTCTTGTGGAATGTCACAAAACTGAGCTGGGGAAAGGGAACAAATATTGGAAGCACTATTCTCACTGAAAAAGGCGGAAACAGAAACCCTCTTAACACATCACTCTGGCTGTCTGTCACCTCTTCCTGGTGGAACAGCTATATCTCATGGACAGTTGTGTCAAATGCTAAAGAGGTGCAGGATGAAGAGAATAGATGTGTTCTCTCCTCATTAGCAGAATGAGGTCATCCATCAGTGCCATTATAGTGGTTTCATTTGTGTCCTGGCTTGCACCCAAGTTGCACTGGGACTGTTTCAGTTAGTTAAGGTAGGCTCCCCTAACTCTTGTACGATATGTATTTCCTGCTACAGGCAGAACCTTCCTTAAAGAACTTATCTCTACTTCTGTGAACCTCTGTCAGCCAGACAAGAAGCTGTCCAAGATGCTCACATAAGGAATTAGTAAATTGATTTGAACTTTTGCCATACATTTAACCAACTTTTTCAAAAATATTAAAAGATTAAGCATGTACTCTGCTGTTTAAGTTGCTACTGCATAGTCCCAACTTTCCCCTTCCCCCCGCCATTTCTGGCCTTCCAGTATCACATTAAAAAATTCTGCAGACATTTGGGATCCAAAAGTACTGGCAGAAAAGGGAATAAAAGCTTCCCTAGTGTTACTGCTGAGCTATAGGCTGGACCTGGGATTAAAAAAACCCATATTAATACTATTGGCTGCAAAATGGCTAAATTCTTAGATCCTGCAGTAGAAATCCCTTCAGCAAATCCATTTAATGATTCATCTTCATCTCTTTTAAAAGAAATATATCTTAAAGGTGTACAAACTATATATTCCACTTTATGGAAAGGGGAGGGTACAAGATTCCACCAATTCCAGGCATCCATCTCATTTGTTTCAGGCTCAGCAGTATATCTTTAACAAGCTTGCAGGTAAGGTTTTAAAGCATTCCTTGCTTATTCAGCCTATCCAAGCCATCTCCCAGTTTGTCTGCCTTTTAAGTTTAAAATTGTCAGCTTTCATGATTATTGTTGGTGTCTGTGGCTCACAGCAGATACATGTATATTATAATTCTGTTTCATTTTGTTTGTGTTAGTTAGGTCATGTTTTAATGTGAGGCCATTACAGTGAAAAAGTTTTATATATAAATCTAAAGAGGCTGGAAAAAAATTATAAAGGAACTCCACTGCTAGCTGTAAATGGAAATAGACTGACAGGGTCCAAAATTTCTACAAACTTCTGTAACCTTAATGGAAATTAGGCAGTTCAGTTCCACACAGCACCCTGGAAATGAATAAGGTGCACAGTGCTCGGCGTATGACCAGGATGTCAGGACTTGACCAGTGAAGCCCTAGAAAAGCCTTCCTGTATCCAGAGGCAAGGCAGTCTCCCCAAGCAGCCTGTGGAGAAAGGCTGGAGCCTGTCAGTGCAAGAGTCCTGTCCCTGGGATACAGAGCTGATGGAAATAGCTGCCACTGTGAATCTGGTTACCCTGCACAAGGCTCCTGACTCCACTGGTGCCAGCTCCCACACCTTCAAAAGCTAACATTTCACAAGCTGCCTTTGTACAGCAGATCAGCAATCATCTGCTTGAGGTCAGAAGTGCTGAAGCTGAGTCCCAGAATACAGGTAAAGCCACATCTCTGAGTGGACTTCCAGCTGCGAGGATCAAACTGCATGGCACATCCATGTTTCTTCCTGTCTTTTAGGCATAGCATTGCATATGTACCTATCTTTCTCCCAGAAATCAAACTGTCAATCCAGGAGCATGTATGATTATTTATACATGAAATTTCAGCTGTTTTTTAGTGTGTGGTAGGGATGTTTAGCAGCTTTAAAGGTGAAGTCCTAAATATCTTGCACAAGTCCATCCGCATTCATTGAAGAAAGTTAATGAAAGTAAATCACACATATAAGTTGATGCATCTAAATAGAGCATAGAAGTCATGGCTTGTGTGTGGTCAGTAACATTGCACTGTTTCCCACAGTTCAAAGATCATCTTTTGAAAAAGAAGGCTGGCAAGAACAAGAACCCAACAATCTCTGCTTTGTGACCATCAGCTTTAGCGCTGGAGCAAGTATGGCTAATCCAGAGCAAAGTTTATTTCACAGCACTGGAAGAGGGTGGCCCCCTCAAAAGCCTGTGGCTTTGAGATGACTTTAGCTCTTTGCAATTGCCAATATAGCACCTGCACTAGGAACAAATTTTAAAAAGTAGGTCACAACTGCACATGCAATTACTGATTGCACAAAACAGGCAGGCTATAAAAGTGTCCTGGCGTATCTGCTTGAAGTGCTGGCATGCAATGTCAGGAAACCCAGAAAACACAGGACCACCTGTGGAGTCCTCACTGCAGTATGATCCTGTTAAGTTAATACTCTCGAGCCTCTCTGCTGACTAATACAGGCAAACATTACAGCCAGCCAGGTTTTTAATAAGCGGGACACTTCTACCTAGGGTACGTGCCAGCCCTAAGCTTGCTGCAGAAAGCAAGCACAAAAGTAAGCAAGAGGTTAAAAAAGAAAACGTCTGGCTTTTTCAACAGCTGGGTTCCATTGTGAAAGGGTCATGTGGTGCCAAGGAAAACAGAAAATAGGAAAGCACACAGATTTGTTAGTTTGAAGTAATTGACCACATGGTGTCCAATGGTTTGTGTTCTCATGTTCTCCAGAGTGAAGTCCCACGGGAGCTGAGGCAGGGGTTCCAGTTCCTAGCACTCTATTGTTTACCCTGATGGTTTCCAGATGCTGGAGACAAGGACAGTGAAATCTTTGGGATGCTGCCAAAGAATGAAAAAGACTAAAGAAAACACTGAGGATATTTTTTAAATTTTATTTTTAAAGAGACAGTACTTAGTGAAAAGACCACCTTCTTTTACAGTTCGTTGCTCCCTCAAATACACACGGCCACACTGCTTCTCTCTTTTTCTGCCCCTTCTCCCCACCTGTTCTTTCTTTTCCTTTTTTTTTTTTTTTTTTTTTTAATTTAAACAGCTCTGTAACTAACCAAGGGAAAGCAATGTAGGGATTTGTTGGTTGGTTTTTTTTTTTTTCCCCCTTGGCATCCATAGCTCATTTAGCTGTTACAGAGTGGATGTGCAAAAATGGTCAGAAAACCCCAGCAAAAACTTCACAGCAGGCAGATCACCAAGAGAGTGTCAGCAGTGATGGGAAAGCCTCAGAAGGCTGTGAGTTCAAGTTTGCTTTGGCATAGCTAGAAGAAGCTTGCAGAATTCTACAAAGTGTTTTCAAACATCTGAACCATGGAAATCAGGGAAGGGGAGCAAGAATGGGAGAGCAGTACACATTTTCACCAGCAAAGCCAGAAAGCAGAGAAGAGTAAGGGAATGTAAAATAAGGAAAAGAAGTCCCAAACCCCTCCTGGTAATTAATTCTTCCAGAGGGATGAGGTCCAAGTGCAGGGCTTCAGTGTTTGGAAGCCTGTATTTTAGTGGAGTTTGGCTGCCAGCACTCTGAGTTAGAGCAAGTTTCTACATTGCACCTACGTGTATGTATGTACTTGGGGCTAGGCAGAGACTGTGGAAATCTATGAAGAGTTCCTGTTGTTGCCATCAAAAGGTGGTAGATGAGATAGTTCTCCTGCTCACACATGAGAAATACCCAGTTGTGCCTTGCCTTTTCTTTTATTGAGGGGGATCTGCTACAGTAATTTCTTTGCTACAGTTTTCATGTCTCCTGTGAGGGCTGAATGGGTGTTTTGCAAACAAAATTCCTCCTCTAAAGTAGTCTTGGTGGAGTTTAATTTGCTACAACAAAACTTCAGCAAAATCTGCTGCTCAGGAAGAAGCAAAACAACAAGCTTGATTCTAGATTCACTACAAAGTGTAACATCTACTCACGTCATAGTTCAAAATTCATCTATACTCGGAACCTTAAGCAACCTGCTGGCCAAATTTCAGACCCTCTGATATGGCCTTCTGCTTATTCATTGTCTTTGAAGGAGACTCTTACTAAACCCAGTGAGGCTGTAACCTGATGTTCTAAGGAATGATAAAAGGGCACAAGTGCCTTTGCTTTTTCTCCTTCCTGTCTCCTGGACAGGCTCAAAGAGCCCTCATGACTCTTCCCTTTGTGATTTAGTAGTCTATGTGTGTAGGATTGATAAGAATGCACCATTCAGACAGGAGCACTGGTTTGTTCCTACTGTACATTTTAAAGATTTTTAATGCTAAAAATCCTATATTTTTCTTACTGTGTGTATTAACAGAAGACCTGAATATAGATAGCACTGAAATTAAAAAGAGCTTAAGAAAGACTTCTCATCAGATGCTGTAAGCAGGACTTTCAGCACGAGCCAATCTTTCAGAAAGTGAGTGTAGGGTGTGTTTGTACATTGACCTGTACATGCCCAGATGTTGTGTGTGTTGGACAAATAAAGGACAGCGCTGACACGCAGCTCAATGTGCACACCTGGTAAATCCGGTCAGAAACAAAATGAGGCACATGATGTTTAAGTTTATGTATATGTTTGATGACATCTAAAAATATTAAGCGTGTTATTTTGACACAGAATTTTGCTGCTTTCCAACTCCAAAACCAGATCAGACTATGATGATTGCTAAAACAATGCAACATTTTTATCACCCTTGAAGTGATGAAGCACAGACTCAACCTTAATTTTTTACCTCTTAAAAAAAACCCAATTAAATCGAAGCTGTGTTTGAAAATAAAAGATTCCCTGTGGTTTTCTAATTCACCTCTTTCCTTGTTCCCAAAGAATATGTAATAAATGAGTTGCAAGCCTATTTCCCTCTCCACAAACTGAAAAGGATTTCTAGGGCCGTTACTACCTAGTACCTGAATCACATCTCGAATGGTGCCTGACATCAGCAGTCACGTGGTTCAATGACAAGATTTGGTTTTATTGTATAGCATGCCTAATACTTTAAATTTTTTGTAAATGAAGCTCTAATAGTAGCTATGGTAACTGTATTGCTGTCTCTGAAGTTGGGCCTCTTTTATTTTTATTGTCACTAAAGGCAGTTATTTTTTTCACCGAGCACTGTCATTTCATATAGACATGTGCGTGCCACATGAAGTGCTGGCCCAGTCTTTGGTAGGTCCAGCCAGGGATGTCAGAGGAGACTACAAAACCAAGCTAAGAATAAAACAGTTTTACCCCAGTAAGCTCCTCCAGACTCCACCAATTTGCAGCTGAGGGATGCCCTGAGCCAGTGGTGGTATCTTTACCCAAACTCTGTTCTGATTTGGTGCTCAGAAGTTTAATCTGAGAGTACTGTATCTGATAGAGCACAGTTGATTAGAGAATGAATTAACAACCCTCTCATGAATGTGCTAACCAAGTGGCGGTGTTGGATCATAATTCACTTCCCCTGAAGAAATCACAAGAGACTAAACGTTCCATATTTCCTATTTCAAGTGGAGATGATGAACAGTGATACTGTCAAATCCTGCATGAACTGTATGCTCTATGTTCCCCTCACTTTGCTTCTAACTTGAAAGACGCAGAATCAAAATTACTTACAGTTAACATATGAAAGATATGTTTTCTTTCAGACTGGCACTTTTTGGAGGCTCAAATGGTATCAAGCAGATTAGCAAGAATGTTTTCATAAAAGGCTCTGTTTTCCCTGTTGAAGTGTCTTGGTTCAAACCCGGTGCTTGTTTTGGACTTACCAAGACATGTTTTTCAGTCTAGTTCCTGAAAGACAAACTCCTGCAGACCAGAGCCATTACCCCACGCTCCTCCTGTGTGCTGATCTTACAGGGGCAGAGGGAGGACTGCAGACAAGGCTGACAGTTTGCACTGGCTCCCCTGCACCTGTGCTCGGCAGGGATTGCATGGGCTCTGCAGGTCAGCACAAGAGCTTTCCCCTGGGGCTGTCTAATGAAAATTTAAACCTCAACCAATTTCTGATCTTGTTGCTATGATGTAAACAGATAAAATATGGGGGGAATACTTTGAGATGGAAAATACAACTATTATTGCACTACATTTGTTCATTGCAGTATTCTTAATTTTCTTCCAAGTCTCTGTTTACTGCAAAAGACTCCTGTAGAGAGCCTGCATCAATCTCTGAGTATACATTGCCTCCTTAATGTTTCCTGTCCACAGACTTGAAAAGAATAGGTGCAAAACTGAAATGAGTTCTTGGTATACATGGAAAGAATAAAGGTAAAGGGGTCAGAACTTAAAAGAGCCCTTAAGAGATGATGATTTTTCCTACTTATTTTCATACCACTAGACTTGGTGGAGAGGAGCAGGGACTGAACCTTAGCTAAACAGATACCAATAGATGGATAAATGCTGCTTGGTGGCTTTATAGTGGCTGTGAATCCAGCTCCTAGCAAGTCCCTCCTAAAGTCTGTTAAAGAGATGAGCTGTATAGAAGGATTTTTACTGCAATTCCCTAGATACAGGTCCTGCAGTTTTGACTGGCTTTTAGATACTCCCTGAAGGGTATGTTACCAATTTCCTTGTACCTTCAGCTTTTCCAGACACCTGAATGAGAGTTTCAAAAGCTTTGTGGAAATCAGTACAGTTGGGGCTGCAGGTCTGTGCCACAGCACTGTGAATATCTAACATGCTGTGTTAAAGCTTAGCGGCGAGATGGAAACCTTTCAATTCCATTGCACTTTCAACTGCTGCCAACCTGGCACTCCAGTGTGCAAGTTTTGAATCAAGCCTGGTGTATTTTTTTTTCCAGGCAGATTTTTTTCCTTACTGTAAACTGGCTGTTCTATTTCCGAATCACACTTCATTTAGGGAGAAAAGGTGGCTTGAAGGAGCTCTAGGACAAGCCTTTGATGACTTAAAAAGAAGAAATAATTCCTTTTTAATAATTCCAACATTTTTCCTGTACGTACATTTTTGATATCAGAGATATGAACACAAATACTGGATATTTATTTGCCTTTTTCTTACATCTGTTACTAAAATAACTGAAATATTTTAAATAATGAATATAAGAAGGGGGACCAAGTGCTTCATAAGGAGATAATGCCTTAGAGAGTCTCTGGATTTTAATGTTGAGTTTCAGATGTCAAGAGGAGTTTTGTTTTCACACAGTTCATCAATCTGTTTTTCAGGTATCCAGCACAGTAAATTAGGGGCTTTTTTGTATATTCTGTGATTTTTCAGAAAGTTAGGAGTACCATGCAGGGCAAACTCAATGCCTAGCACCAGGAGTGAAGAGAGTATTTTGGTTTGTCATCTTTCTTCTGTAATTATTCTAGCTCATTATTCAAACATCTGAGCTCAAACTCTTTATTTAATGCTATGTATTGGCATTGGAGATAGATCTCTGATCAAGACAAAAAAATTTAAATACAATATATGGATATATGTGATTCTGTGCTGGAGAGATGGAAAGAGAGAGGGAGAGAACCTCAGCATTTGTCTGGGACTCAGTGTGCTAATAATGTGCTGGCTGCAAGCAGCTGACTCTCTTCAAGTATGTCTGACCTCGCAGATGTCTTGAAGTTAGGGAGCTATGACCTCAAGCACTGGCTCATGGAGAGCTTGGCTCCCAAAGAGGAGCTCCCAATGAGGCAGTCAGAGAGAGAAAATAAGAAGAAAAATGGTTTTATTTGTTGCATCTGGTTAACCGGTAACAAAACAAGCAGAAAAACATACACAAATATATCCTGAGTTTCAAGAGCTTCAGTTCCAAACTTTGTTTGACCTGGCTGCTCTGGGCTGGCTTTAGAAAATGAAATGCTGTCTTTCCTCCTTAGACTGGAAGACTGTTTCCTGCCTGGGATTTATGGCTAGTGGTGGACCTCAGAGCACTGCATAATGCTCAGTATCAGAGGAAGTGAAGTAGATTTAGCTGCGAGCACAAACTGAAAAGGGGATTATCAACAGATTTCTGCAGCGCTTGTGTGCATCACGTGTAGCAGGCGCCAAGGAGTTTTCTCCCTCCTTCTTCTGGCTTGTTTATACTCGGCAAGTTGCGTATCTGGGGATTGTATGCTGTGGTCAAAATGTCATCAGTTAAAGTTTGAGTGGTTTTAAGCTGGTTACATTGCTCTAAAATATTCCACATTGATACTATCTTGTTCCTGCACAAAATACGGACACTGGACTATTTCTGCTGGAACTGTTTAATGTTTTGGGGGTTTTGCTGTTTTGGTTTGGTTTGGTTTTTTCATCTTAGCTTTGGGCCTAAAGTATTGCTTTCTGTTATAGGCATTTTAAGCTAGCATTTTCTTGTCAGAATGTGTGAACAGATTATGGTACAGGCAAAGCCTACTGCTCATAATCCACAGGAAAATCAGATAGCAGAGCACTGAAAGACCCGTGTGGTCATTTAAATTGGGTTTAACCAATGGCAGCAGAAGTTGTGCTGAAGAAGTCACTGGGAATAAGACACAGCAACTGGTAGGATTAATGTAGATAAAGGAGTGGTAATATTTTTTCTCTTGCAATTGGTGTCTGATTTGAGAATTGACTATAAAGTGCTAAAAGATTATGAGTTTTAAAATTTCTTTTAGTGGGAGACTCACAACTGATGCAGAACTTATGACAACCAGTAATATTTTTCATTTGCTGTTATTGTGCTTTCCTTGAAGTACTATATGGCTATCACTTTGAATTCCCAGTTCTCCTGTGCACACTGGAATAAGCCTCCATGTCAGTGCCTTCCCTCCCAGGCACCCTGTTTTCATCCCCTCCAAAAAAGCCTGATTATTTTTTGAAAATCACTGAACATCCTTCTCCAGGCCACCTTAAACCTGTACACAGCAGGTCACTTTGCAAAAATCGCTGGGAAATTTTGGTCCCTGTACATTTTTAAGATGCTGGCTGCTCCCAGGAGGGAGAATACACAGTTGATGCACTGCAGTTGCTTGGGCAGAACCCCACAGAGGAGTTCAAACCTTTTAGACCCTCCAGAGAAGTTGTGCCTATGGTCTTGTTGCATCTTGAGCACTTTGGTTGCCTCTTTCTTTCATTTTTGTATATTCCATAGGAATAGGAAGCCACTATTGTTTCTCAGGTTATATCACAAAACAAAAGCCAACAAAAGCAATATTTTCTAGTAAGAAAATATTTACACAAAATGCTGAGCAGGCATAATTTTCTGGTTCTCACAGTAAGCCTCTGCCTACTGTAGTTTTTGGATATAAAGCACAAAATATGGCTGAAGGAGAACCTGCGTTAAGGGGAAAAAACTTTTCCAGATCTAGAATAGGACCTCAAGGGGAAGAGGGTTTACTTCCAAATGCCACCTAGGACATGTCATTGCCCTTCTTATTCCTCACAGTTCCCCATGGATTACTAGATACTCTTGCCTTAAAAGGAATGTGACCAGACAAAGTGAGTAATTTTAGACTCTTATTGAAGCAATGTGGGTCAAACAGAATAAAAAGAGTGTAAGAGGATGTGTAATGGATCAAGTTTTATTACTGATGAAGAAAAGGTCTCTTTGAATTTCAAGATTGCAGAATATGGTAAAATATTTGAGAATGTAAAGGCTATGTCTTTGGCACTTGATACCCAAAGCTCTCATCATGAGAACTGAGATCATAGAATCCCCTAATTTAGGTGTTTGCATAAATCTTCTGTCACAAGCCTAATCACCTAAGCAAGCAAGTTCTTAAATACACCTTTAACTTCAAAAGCACATCAAAAATTATACTGAAATCAGGTAAATTTTGCTGGACTGAGGTGTTATGATTCCAGAAATAAACCTAATTTGAAGGAACCTGAGCTTTACCTGGTTTTCCCTTAGAGAAGGAAAAAACCCAGTCTTATCTCAACCCACTTTCATTCCTCTGTGTGAGTAATGTATGTGGGGAAAAGTTCAGCACTTGTTACTCTTCCTAACACTCAGACTATTTTCGAGCAGACAAAAAAGGAAAAGAACCATTGCTGAATGAGACTCTGTGTCTGTTGCTTAGCATGGCTCTCCTCTCGCTGTGGAAGTACGTGTGAAAGCAAAAGGGACATCTGCGCCAAACAGCCCAGTAACACTGAAATTTCCTGTCCCATTTTTTCCTATGGAGAATGCAGGGATTTGGGAGCTCTCAAGACAAACATGCATCTGTATTCCCATGTGAGACAACTATACAGCTGCCAGGATCACAGGATACCACAGAGTGTAATTTTTTTTTTTTGGTCAAACTATACTAGGAATATAGTCTTTTATTTATACATTAAAAATACATTTGAAAAAAAAATCCGTTGGGGTATCTATTAAAATCAGATAGATGTAAACAAACATGCAGTAAATAAACATATAAATGGCTAATTCCTAGGCTTTATCATTGCTTAATTGAAACAAAGAATTTGTGACAGTTTTTGCCATAGTGCTTTATAATGCTTGCTCACATGCACCAGAAATATGAGAAAAGTCTGATTGGTGAGGGTGGGTGTTGTCTTTTTCTTCTGGTGATGACAGAGGGTTACATAAAACTGGATGAAAACAGTTGTCTATCACTCAGGACAAAGATGTTTTTCTGCTGAGTTAACTTCAGATGCAATTAAAACCAGAGCTGTGATACAGACTGGGATGAATGGTCGTAGGAGACCTATGGAATTACTGATGTAACACAGACTTTCCTGGCAGCTGTGGAAGTTAGAGACTGTACCTATGGCTATGCTCCCATTCGGTTTGAGAACTGGCTGACATCCCATTTTTGTCCTGCACAGCACCCTGATGCCAGCTGTGGGTTGCCCTCTAGTGCAGCCACTGCTTTTCCTTGGGAGCATTGCTGTCTGGAAACAGTGCCTGTGCAAAACCCAACCAATTTACTTTTCTACTTTATCTTATTTCTTCAGCTGTGAAGAAATAACAGCAAGTACAGAAAGGCTGTACCGAGTGACATTTACCCTTTTACTGGGAGCACTAGGGCATTGCTTTCTGGATCCCAGCTAGAGGTAAAATCTTATATGCAAGATTGGCCAGAAGAACCCTTAGAATGCACCTTGTTGGACTAGCCAAGGAAATACACTCCTCCTTTCTCTTCTCTTCTTCCTCCCCCTGCACCTCTTTCATTGTTTGGCAATAGTGGAAGGAAAGAAAGTGAAAGACAGGAATAAAAATAAAAGATCAAGGTAGTTGATATAATCAGACTAAGCAACTGATTTTTCCCATTGTATTTAAAATCCGTTCATTAAAAAATGTTGAAAGTGTTTGTATGCAAACACTCTATGTGGCTGCATTGATGTGAACTGAGCTACTCTGCTGTGACCTGCTGCCAGGGTCTGCATGAGAACACTCCAACACCGGGACCAGATCAGTAACTAGTTCTGAGAAACCAAATAAATAGCACCTTGTTAATACCTTGTGCTTATCTTCATAGTTTGCTCTTTTCTTTTCCTGGCAATAGATCTGCACATATTTTTGTAAAAGAGTACTTCGGTTCTATGATGGCACTGTACCCTCTTACAGAAATAAAAATCAGGCAGCTAGAGTTTTTGTGTGGAAAAAATAATAATCTTAGGCTCCAGTCTTACAACTGGATTCATGTGGGATGACCTGTGGCACAGTTGGAAATTCCCAGAAGTTTAAGGAAGATCTTTATGCAAACAAGAAAATTCAAGACCTTGTATGTTTTCTCACTTACTCCAAGACCAGAGCTGTGCTCAAATGTCTTGCTATTTGAAAAGGAGCACATTAAAAATTCAGTCATTTATCCTTAATGGAATATCTATTTTTTTTTTAATTAGAATTAAGTATCGACCTTTCCTCATGTAAATACTGAAGCAAACACATATGTTCAGAAAGACAAAAATAGGATAAAGAAAATTGCTGCATACTGGCTTGGGATCATTTATATCACTTGAAGTACAAGAAAAAATATTCCTTCTGCCATGTCTCCAAGAAGCAGGCATGAATCCGTAGATAGAAACATCTGTGACTGGAAAATGTGCTATGGTCTGGCCAAGCCGTCACTGAAGAGTGAAATACGGGGTAAGTGAAAGTACTGCCTGGAAAAGCAAGTAGTAGTAAAGCCATACAGATGTGAGAGAGAGGCTTCTCTTCTGCTCAGTGACACCTCCTGCCACGGTAGGCCAGGGAAAGAGAGGAGAGGACAATAAATGCTCAGGGCTGAAAGGAAAATAAGGAGGAAAGAGAAGGAAATCAAGCTCTAAGTGAGGGACTGCAAAAGACACAGGGGGGAAAAAAAAAAAAAAAAAAAAAAAAAAAAGACTGTTTTGTCAGCATTCATGTTTTTTTCTTACGTTTCTCACAACACATTGCTAACTCACCCTGGTGTGTCAGCCAGCCAGCTGGCACCCTGTCCTGCAGTACGCTAGCTGATAAAACGAGGAGAGCAATGCATTTTAGGAACGGCTGAACCAAGCATGGGGTCTGTATGCAAAACTGTAAGGTCACCCCCAAGAGCTCATTTAGTCTACAAGCTGAACAGATGTAACTGATGTTCCTTCAGAGGTATGACTGCTTGAGTTGTCCAGCACAGATTTCCCTCTAATCTGACAATATATTTCTGGCCAATTCATTTTGAGAGAGCTAAAATCTGCACTGGTTATTCTGTTTGTGAGTGAAGATCCTGCTACCTGTTTAAACTTGGGTTGTGAGGAGGTCCAAAGGGTGATCTGTGAAAATAAAGGCTGGTCAGCCACTCTTCACAAAATTCTGCTGTTTTTACACAGTAAGTGAATGAGCACACGGTAAAAGTGCAGAGTGGGTAAACTGCAAGTTCTCCTACCTCTCTCACAGATTAAGATGTTAAACTGAATTAGAAAATAATGCACTGAAAAAAATTAAAGGAATGCAATAATATATTATACAATATATATTATATAATGCATAATTCCAATCTTTGGCACTCACTGAGACTGGGAACCGAATTGCATTCAAAACCAGAATCAAGGACTTATAAAGAGTGAGAACAATGAGTTAGGCATGGTAAAACACTCATCTGCAATTAATAAAAAACCAGTATTCAGCAGGACATGTGGCAACTGCAACCCATAAAACAGTGTGACAAAGATATACTTCAAGATTTTACATCCATTAGAAGATTTTTTAAAAATATTCTTGAAGTATCTTGGTAGCCATTTCTCTCTGCTAAGAGTGATCTCTCTTTTGAGGCTGTTTCTGAGAACAGTCTGAGAAAAGGTGCTTTGTGTCTCCAGACTCTCAGCAGTACTGGCAGAACTTACACAGCCGTTGTCACTGTGATGGCTCTATGGGGAGGGCTGGAAACGTGGATCAAGAGTGCAGGATTCCATGGGAGCTTAGTAGAGGGCAAAGATGAGCTAGAGAAGGGCTTGGTGAAAACCAGGATGCTCACAGGAAGAGGACACTGACAATTATACTAGTGTTGGGGGTGAGACAGAAGAGGATAGAACCAGAATTAGGGAGAGATCTGAACTTAAGTGGCATTGTGCTGCAGGCATGCTGCTATTTTAGTCAATCTCCTGGAACTGCAGGGTTATTTACTGGAAATCTAGCCTGAAAATGCATTCTTTGTGTAATGCTCCGAGTAGGAAGCCACCCCAAGGGATGTGAATTACCAAATACTGTGACATGATGGTGCAGAAGATAAACCCAAACAAACCATTACTCTCAAAGGCATATAGCTAAATATTTATTTCAGAGTCAATTGAAAAAAAGAGGATTTTCATCCAGCAAGAGCACACAGGTCTAATTTGGCTCTGCTGTCTGCTCATGCTCTGTTCCCAGACAGGACAGATTCAATGTTCCTAGACTTGGGGTCTGCAGTGGGGTCCGTCCTGCCTGCATCAGGTAACAGAAAGGGCACTTTTCACAGCACTTAACAGTGCAACACCTATTCAACACACATTATGGAAATCATAACCCAAATTTATTAAAAAATTCTGTGGAACAGACAGGATTTATAATTTGCACTAGATTTACACAGATGTTTAATAATTAAAATACCATTTAATTCTTGAACCAGTCTCAAATTAAGGTTCCCTGGAATTCATCCAGTAGTTATGTGGTAAACTTGCCTTTCATGAATTAGAGAGTTTCCACAAATCAATCTGTTACTGACAAGCAAATTTTTGAACATTTGGATTTCTTTAAGGAAGTTTTGTGAACGTTTATTCCTCTCACTGAATATTTTCATTCACGAATAGCCACAAAGATGCAAATGCAGTTATTTTTTGAGCATGTGGTCCTTATGAATGAATAAATGTATCAGCATTTATCTTCATCTGTGGACACCTAGGTAACTGGTCTCTCCATTTTATTTTTTTAAACCTCACAGAAATTTTGTGTGCTAGATAACATGCTATGATAGCCTAATAGATATATTAAAATTCTTTGCTACCAAAGGAACATTACTACAAACTTCTATTTGTGTAACTTGCTATTTACATGTGTAGAATTCTAGCTATAAAAGGCTGATTTTTTTGGCATAGCAGTTCAAAGATGAGCAGATTTTATGAATTTAACCATGGAAGTCTGTTACCGATTTTCTACAAAAAAAATAAAAGGAGATACTAGGATCAGAGTCAGTTCCTCAGCACTGGCTATGAGTTTTTGGTCACAAGCTTAATGTATTTAACTGGCTGCCTAGGCAAGTCAGCTGTAAGTAGCAGTTATGAAGTTTCAATAATTTTGATTCTGAAGAAAAGCTTTAGAAAGGCATGGCTGAGAGGATGGTGCATGGAAGAGGTTTTTTGGTTAGTGTTATGAGTTTACAGAGACCCACAGGCTTTAGAGGGGTGAATCCTCACTTTACAGACAAGAAACAAGCTTTTCCTTATGTTGCCATTATTAATGCAACCCTAAGGCATGGCAATTTAGTGCAAAAAGGATGTTTCTCTCAGTTTCCTAGGTTTGGGGCCTGATTCATTTGTTATGAAGCAATCTCTTCTGTCTTCCTGTTAGGACTGCTGCTATAGGGCCCCTGATGCTGCTGAATCATCCCCTCCTGCTCATACACACTGGTAATATTTATTAAATGAAACACTTATGTTGACAGCCATTGCTTGGCAGTGGAGAATACATGGCAGGAGATATCTTTAGTATCAAAAGGGTTGTTACCCAGCAGGATACATCACTGCTTGAAAACAGAAGTTTATGGCTGTTGAGCTGGCTGTTTACTGATCTGCATCTAGAGAAAAAACTGATAAGGGGCCAATTGGTGTGTTAACATCCCACTCTACCCTACTTCTTTAAAGTCCTGCAGTTTGTTGCAATACTATCTAGATCTACAAAGTTCTGATATAAAATCAGAACCAACTGCAAAACTACACGTACTGTTTTGGTTACGAATAGGAACGGGGCAGTACTAGAAAATGGAGTATTGGTGAACGCTAAGAATAAGACACAGATGTGATGTGCCTGTAAACCAAAAGAACTGCAGGCTGAAAGCAAAACAGGCTTTGTCAGAAACAGTGGGACTTGAGTGTGCAGTTTCCCAAGGTTCCTTTGAATTTCAGTGAAGAATGGAAAGTTTATTGCACTCATGTGAGAGTGCAATAAACTGAGATCCAGCATTGCTTGGAGGCTTTGTGGGGAATAAGCTCAGGTGTCATTAAAAACCAAGAGCTATGGGATTTGGATCAGGATCTGTTTTTCAATCTTGTTGTCTAGGGAAAAGAAAGGGCCACAAACCACATTATTATCAATATTATAAATGGCTGTAGGTGAAGTTTCCTCTGGAAGCTCTGCCCTGTGCCACTAACCAACATGACTTCCTGCTCAAAATTCTTTCTTTTCAAGAAGTCAAGAAGCAGAGACTAACTGGAGAGAGAGAAAAGGCTATTTTAGCTACTTTAGGGCTTGGGTTTCCATGAGGGAATTAGACTTTACTAGTAAAGAAATGCTTTGTTTGAAGGGGAGGAAAAAAATCCCCACAGTTCTCTTGGAATCTCACTCCTTGAACACGAAGGTTTTCTGTTCCTGTCATAATAAGCTTCAGTTTCTGTTTTGCAGTCCTTGAGTCACCAAGTGACCAGAGTCCAAGCTCTTCCACATACACTCACATGCTCTTCTGCTGTTTGCCTCCCACTTTGTTCTGCTGGGATAAAGAACTGCTATTCTGCTGGGAGGGAAGAATGTCAATGGTTATGTGCAAGATGAAATCAGAGCCTGCTTTACTGGAGATGCATGCTTTAAATATAAGCATTCACTAATTAAAAATCCCAGAACTGCCTTTCTTTTTTTTTATCCTGCACTTGGAATTTGTGGAGGGAATCTCTGGGTACTCTAATCCAGGCTCACTACTCAGAGCTTTGCTTAGTAAGCATTACAAATATTTAATAGCATCCTGGCATTATAAATAAGTGCATGTGAGAAAAAAAACCCAACCAAAGTAACCAAAAGATTCAGAGATGTCTTGTATAAATAACTAGGAGAGAACTCAGGGTGAGGAAAAAAAAATTTAAAAAACCAAACAAACCAGAAATACAGAATGTTCAGGACCTTATGAGCATCCAGGTCCATGGTTTGGATTCTGTCCATTTTGTAGCTGCAAATCTAATGTTGAGCTGGGCTCAGAGCAGTTTGCTCAGGCAGGTTCAAAGATTCTCTGGTGTGGAGCTGGGATCCAAATTACTTCCAAGAATAACTTAAATTTACTTTTTTTTCCCCCCTTGTCTTCCAAGGCCCTAACTATTTTGCTCTTGGCTTATGAAATGTGAATGGACATCAAAGGGGATCTTCTATATTAAGACAATGTGTATCAGACCTTACATTAAAACAGAGAAGATAGAAGTCCTTTGTATGTTTTGCAGCGATGATCTAAACTTTAGAGCAAATTCTCTGGATGTCATGGGCTGGTGCTGCTTACTGCTCCATGTAGCAATGAGAAATGAATGAGTATGAGAATGTTATGTTTTCTCTGTCCTTACGTACCATAATTCATGGTTTCAAACACTATTTCCTGAAGCTAGAAATCTAGCAGAATAGATGGGAAAAAGTCCAGAAACAACACACCAGCCATTATGAGCCATAGCTTTCTCTCAACATACCTACATTTCTTTAGTCTTCTAATTTTTAGCTTAGCTAGGCTGGGGTGATAGTGGTGAAGTGTTGTGAGACCGCAGAATTATTTTTCTTAGCTGCTAAGATATGGTGGATATGCATTAGGCAGAACATATATTCTTCCAGGCTTGTCTCAAAGGGCCTGGTCGTAGAAGTGTTCACGTGGAAACCACAACTCCCTGAGGAAAACAAAATTAGGGAGGAAAATTTCTGTCCACTTGCTAGAATTTACTATAACCTCTGGCACCAGCTTATGTTCCAGAGAGAGCTTGATTTTTATTTTTTTTAATGATATATTACAAGTACAGAAAGGTGTGCATTGAAACTACATAATCCTGTGCTAACCAGGGTTTCATCTAGACTGGAAAAGGAGAGTGTTCTTTTGGAATATATCCAAGAGATCTGTACTCCTTTGGAGTATAGCTAACTGAAAGAAGATACATAATGAAGGCAGCAAAAAAAATACTCTGGTGAAGATTCATTTTAGCTGAGGCTGCCAGCCATCCTCCTGACATAAGTCAGGGCTCTACAACTGCCCAAAGGATGGTTGGCTTAGGTGTCTTTGCACGAGGGAGGCCTCAAAACTTAGCCATCCCAGTTAGTTTTTTCCATGCTGTGGGAAGAAAAGAAGAGAGGAAATCTCTTCCTTTTTCCTTCTCTCTCTGGATGATGTGTGTAGGATGAAACAATTCTCTCTGGAACTGGGAGGAAAGCACAGGCAGGAGCAGGAGCAGGTGTTCCTGCAAAGGTCCTGGATTTTAGGGAAGAGAGTGGTGAAGTGTAGTTCAGGAACATCTAATGCCTCCCCATCCCTCTGGGTACAACAGAAGAAGAAATTAAAAGGTTGAGTAAAGCTGTGCACTGGTGGAACAACAATGACATGATGGTAGTGACAGTATTTCAAATAGTGAGCAGCAAGAAACTCAATTGCAGTTACAGGAGGGTTACACACCTCAAATTTCACTGGCATTTGGTGTGTCCTGTTTGCTGTCTCCCACTTTCCTCTCTGCCACAAAAAGAGAGCACAATTCAGTTTATCTTTGTAATAAATTTACATACTTCTCCTTCCAAAGTGAGGGGAAAAGGCTAAAAGCCTACTCCAAGCAGAGGACTAAACTGGGATTCCTCTTCCAAGAGCCCAAGGAACAGGCTGTGAACAGCACATCTCACCAAGATCAGCCTGTTGATCTTCCAGGGCTCTGAAACCTGAGCCTGGGAGAGCTGCAGTGAGATTTAGAGCCTGAGTGCTGAACAAGGACCTGCTCCCCTGAAGCTCTTTCTTTCTCTCCTGGTTTTAATACGTTTTCACTTCTAGTTACAGTTAGAAGCCTCTTTTTCTTCCTGTCAGGTTCTTCCCCTCAATACACACAGATTACTTTTACTTCTTAGTGCCTGGGAATGCACAGTCATGTCTGTATCTTTAGATAGGCAGGAAAGAAAAGGCACAAATAATAAAGCTCCGATTTTGGTTGAAAGCTCGATTTCAACCAAATTAGTTGTTTAGCCATTAATAATGAGACCCTTTGTTCTTATTTTGTAAGAACTTGTATGAATAATTTGTGTGAAGGTTCCATATGTACAGAGAGTTTTTAAAAATTCAGTAGAGTGCATTTCCTCATGACATGGCATAAAAGATAAATGTTTCTAACTAAAATATCAACAGGAGAGAAATATTTAGAGGGGAAGGTATAAACTTAGTCTCAACACACAGAGCTCTGGGTTCCAATTAATTATCTGAGTAGTATAGTCATAATTATAAAATAGAACCCAGGAAAGAATGCTGTTCTGTGGAGCTGGCTTTAAACCAGAATCTCTTGTGTGGGTGAGACTTTTAAGGATTCCTTTAAACACGACTTGGACTGCAAGGCATCTGCAGAGCATTACTGCTCAGATCCCTGGACCACCACTTCTGCCTATGGATAGCTTCAGTGCATCTATTGGCTTTTTGAGGGTTTTCTTTTCCACTGATTTAATGTTGTACCATCTTCTCTTCACCAAGGGAGTGGTTTCCTCACTTGTGATGTGGTAGCTTTTGCTAGTTTTGGAATTCCGTCCTGGGAAAAAACCACATCAGCGTCTACAACATGTTGTTATAATTATGTCTGAACCAAAAATCATTTGCATTATCTAGTCAGAGGGGAGTTACTATTCTGATCTGTGATTGAATTTTACAACTTGACTGGCCTGCTTTTTTATGCTGCTTTCTTATGCTCAGAGCTCCTAGGAGAAATAAGAGTTACCTGACACGGGATAAATGTTGACGGAGCTGACTGTATGTAAATCGGCATTAGCAATTCATTTAAACGCACTTTCGGTCTTGACTCAGCCCCGGAAAAACGAGGCATGAAGCTGCTCCCACCACCACGTTCAGCCGCACATTTGCGAGCAGGCTTCCTTTCCTAGGGTGTCTGTCCGAGCGATGGAAAGAATTCCCCGGCTGGCAGCAGAAAAACACAGAGCAGAGGCGCTCCGGGCCGCGCAGGCCAGGGAGGGCTGGCTGCTCATCACAGAGTTAAAGTTCAGAGCCACGAGGTTTCGCAACCGGGTTCACAGTGGGGACCGCTGCTGTTTACTTTAGGGGAAGATGGAGGCACGCAAGGGAGGAGGGAGTCGCTCCCCCGTGTGCTCCCGGCTGCTCGACACCCCGCTGCAGCCCTGTTCCCAATGATTTATGCAGCTGCTGGATGGGGTCTGGTTTCAGGGGATGTGAGCTGCGGGAGCAGGTGGGACTCCCAGGCAAAGACTCCAGACCCGGGACAAAACAAAGAGAAATCCGTCCTCTTCCCAGGGTGCTGAGGGATCTGACAAGGAAGCACTTTGTGAGCTTAACTTTCCCCTATGACACCAGCCCCAAGGATCCCTGCAAAGCCACCTGCCACTGCCAAGGTAATAGGAGCCTGTGTAAAAATTCAGGACAACTAGTCCAAAGCGTAAGAGCAAATGTCGCTGCTCTGCTCGACATCTAAGGCCTCTAAGTGCAGTAATTTTTCTCTGTTAGAAGTTCTTTGTTTGGGTTTGTGTACATGCACATCCTTTCAACTCATCAACTCTGACGTGCAGCACTTGCCAAGCTAGGATTTTAAACTACCTCCCACATTAGCCGTGGCATAAAGAGGGACAGGATGCTCTTTATTTACTGCCATTCTGGGAATTCTGCTCCAGGGCTTACTATGGATGTTTTTACAATTTAAAGTAATTTGTAATTTAAAGCCACAATACCCAGGCCAACGATAACAACAGTTTTTCTTTTGAGCTCTGTGGAAGTTCACATCCTCTGCTTTGTATTCCCCTTCTCCCTTGCCTGCGCTTGATGTGTTCTGCCAGTAGGCTGACATCAGCTGTCATTTTCAAAGAACAGAAACTTCTGAGATATTAATTTCAAAAGCTGTTTTTTACGCTGAAGTGTGTACACAGGGAGATCATTCAGGGGCAAAAGCTGTGTGGTTGAGGACAGGCCTGGGAAGAGCTGCCTAGGAGTGAATCTAGCTTTTCTCAGTTCCTGCCTTTCTCCTCTGTGTGCCATTTAAATGTCTGTGGCAGGCAAATGTGCTGCCCACCTCAGGCAGGGGCTGTGATGAAGGTCAACACAGACGGCAAGCCCTGTGCCTCAGCTTGGCTGGGGTTAGTGGGTCCCTCAGACACAGTCCAGGCTTATAAAAAGATCTCTTGGTATCAGTTTAATCTCTTTAGAAGAAATATGTCATTATTAATTTTCCAGTTGGGTTATAACCTTTACATATATTCCTTTAAAGATGGAGGTTGGGACTGTTTCTCTTGGAACATGAAAGGTTAGTGGAAGGAAGTCTGGACTCAGAAGAGGAGAAAGATGGGGGGTAAAAGGTTTTAGACCACAATTCCAAAGTGCTCTCATTAGCCCCTCTAAGCAAGCAGCTCTCCAAGTCATGGCAGTGACAGACCATATGACAACACTACACGTCAGGCCTGCCTGGCCTCCTGCATGCCTGGATATGTTTTTCCCATGGCTCTCTTTGCACTCTTGCCAGTGTCTGTGATTTGTGTCTGTGAAAAGTTCTCAGGACAACTGGAGTCTCCTTTGGTCCAGCTCAGAGCTCCTCTCTGCTCTGTTAGTTTCGCTGACGCAGATGCTGGAGAAAAGCTGGCATGAAGTTACTGAAGAAAGGAGAGGGGGGACACTGAGCAATCTTCACCAGTGTATGAACAGAAGGTGTAGCTCCTTTGGCTGCACTTCATACTGAGGACATAGAGAAAACTGTCAGCTTTATATAGTCACTTTTCTCAGCTATGTGCACAGGTACAGGTTGGTTTCTCACTCTAAACCCCTTCAAAGAACTGAAATTCTTTTTTTCTCATGAGTGATGCACACTTGGTAACTGGTCTCTACTGGTGTTCAAGAACTGTAACAGAGTCGTGAAAACTCTGTTGTGAAAACCATGTGTACATGTTATTCTGTTTTATCACTCCCTGTTGCCATGCTGCTCTCTAGCAAAAGGGATATGTTGGTAGCAGAGCCTGCAAAGTTGTGCTCAGCCCTGAGCTGGTCTGCAGGAATCTACACACCTCCATGCCCACATTTCTCTGTTCAAATGGGGAAATAACTGGGATGCAGAGGACACAAAATCTCTGCCTCCAAATAGTCCACATTTGTATCATATCAGCTCTTGAGAAAAAAAAAAAAAAATCTACCCTGTTGTTATCATATTATATACCTATTTTCAAGACTGCAACCTAAAGGATGGGATCACTTCCTTTTTCGTACAAGTGACCTGAACTCCTGTCCCTTCTCGACAATACCTTGAAGAACCTAGTGCCAAGGAAGGACTGAAGGGAATGTGCCTAGGCTTTGTTTTCCAAAATAAGAAATACCTTTTGGAAACTCGGGTTTGTGTTTGCATGCTGTCAACATCATGACTTTTTTCCCTTTGTCATCCTTCCAAAGTCAGGCAATT
The DNA here is from genome assembly GCF_015227805.2 of Hirundo rustica. NCBI lineage: Eukaryota > Metazoa > Chordata > Aves > Passeriformes > Hirundinidae > Hirundo > Hirundo rustica. The sequence continues at coordinate 11,872,311 of NC_053457.1, read as the reverse complement.
CCACAAAAAGCAGAAGTTATTTGCAAGCATCTTCTGTGGGACGGGTGATTGAGTTGAATCAGTTCTTTGCATGCATCTGGATTTCCAAATAGAATGCTAATTTTCAGGTTGTATATTTTGGGAAGGGACTATATAGCAACGGTTGATTAATAGTTACTTCAATGAACTAAGCACCTACCTTAAATTTTCAGTACTTAGTTACATCATGTGTAAGTAAACAGTTTTGAGATGATATTTCTAAACAGGCTCAGCAGTGTATAAGCCTGGTTACTGAAATTGTTCTTAGTTTAGTTCAATGACCCACAACAGCAGTTTTTGTTATTCTGGTCTGTATGGTGATTATCTTTTTCTGCCAACTTTGGAGTCCTTAGCATTCAGTTTGAAGAGGACAGAAATATCTGTTTAAAGGACAGTCTCATCAAAAACAGATGAAAGAAAAGAGGAAAGAGTAGTGATTATGTGAAGATTTTACATACTTGGACCTTTGTCATGCAATGCCTCATTCCCATTTCGATATATGCACTGGCAGAAACACCATTTGAAAATTTAAAAATGTTACTACTTGGGAATTTCAAGGATAGTATCTTCATCAAGCACCCCAGAAAATGAGAGCTTGCTTTACAGCTTAATTCCATTCTAGTTTTTCTGGCAAGAAACACACAAATCTGTTTTGTTTGTTCGCCAGAAAGAAAACAAAAGTCATCAAAAAAACCCCCACCTTTATAGAAAATCCCTTACTACTCATCTCCTTCCATGTAAAACAAGCCAATTGAACTCCTCTATCAGTAATATACAGTGCTAGATTCCTCCCAAAAGCATCTTTCCCTGGATTAATGCTTTTTCCTTAGTGCCCACCCACCTGCTGGCAGCCTGCTGCCTCCCTCCCTGCTCTGCACGTCCGATGGTGCAGAGCCCCCTTGGTCAGCCTGGCATGGCACTGACCTGGGCAGGCAGGGAGGACACAATTGCTGGAGGAAAAAGCTATATGTCTTTTTATAAACTGTTTTTTAGTACACTGAAAGCTAGGATTAATAAGGATTTAATTCTCCCCCTTGCTATATTCTGCATATAGCCAGTGATCATGTACCTTTCTGGTGATTTTTGCTATCTCTTGACATACACATGATCTCTGCAATCAATCATTTTCACATCTTCTCTTGAGGCCTCATCAAGCTAACTCTGTATTTCAGGATTTTCCTCAAGAAAAACACAAAAAGCAGGTCTTATCTCCTGCTATCTCCATGTATTTTAGCTCTGCAATTAAACTTGTTCTCACCATTACTTGCTTAGACCAAGATGAACAGCACAGTCAATACTTTCTGCTGCAGCTGAAGCCAAAGTATAAACAGAATGAATATTTCCAATTTTCTAAGATTACGGGATAAACAATATGACCAATCAAATCATTTCCAAATGAGCTATTTCTCACTTTTATTGCTTTTCAGAATTTTCCTTCCTTAACACAATAGGAATCTTGCTCTTGTTTCCTAGGCCAAACTTCAAACAAATGCAGAGGTACAGATTGATCCAAATCTTTTTGAACCAGCTCTTGTTAGCATTAGCAGAGAAGTCCAGTCATGATGAACAGACTGTGCTCCAGTGCTAGCAGGAGGAGCACAACAGCAGTGTTTAAAGGCAGGTGCTCATCAGCTTTAGCTGGCAACCAACAGCATAGTTCTACTTACAGCTTCCTTTGAAATTCAGGGATCAGGTGTGCCGAGACACACAGACAGCATGAACGTGAGTAATACTGATAGCAGTAAGCACAAGTCGAGGACACATGCCAAACACGTGCTCAGAAGCACAGCCCAGGAGAGCAGTAATAATATCTCAGCCTGTATAAAACATCTCCTCATTCAGATCCGGTTCTGAGTTGAAAACATTTAGGTCTGGTATTTATACAATAACTATGAAGCTGACACAAGTCAAGAGAAAAAGCTGGTAAGGTTGTTCTTCGGAATGCTGCCAAAAGTGTTTCATTCTGGATCACTGAGACTCACAGTCTTCCATAAGTGGATCCAGGAAATGTGGACTGTGGATCTTTCAGTTCACCAGAAATGCACAAGCAGTTTCGTGTGCATTTAGGGGGAGAAAAGGGAGTGAGGCATACCTGGAGAATCACTGGTACAATGGCAGCTTACACTTTATCTGCAGCATTTTGGGTTTACGCTAATTGATTTTATTTAAATAAAATCTTATGTTAGACTCAGGGATGATATCACAATCATACCACTCAAAGACAAAGAAAATACTTTTAACCCACATCAAGCTCCTTAAGTTCTCTTGACAACAGCTGCATAACCTTATATTAATCTACCATCATTCAGAGAGTATAGCTTTTAAATAATCTATAACATTAGGAAGTAAACCCTTTCTAAATTTTTGTGTTGAAGATGACACACTTTATTTATAGGAAGGTAATTTCTCACTTTTTTTTTTAGTGTTTTGTCTGTGATAACTGATCTGAACCTTTATAGCATTCAAGCCTTAAGAATATTGATTGTTTTTTTAATGTGGCTAAAACAATAGATTTGTAAGGGCAAACACCATGAATAGAAGTAATTTATTTTATGTACTCAGCTTAGAGTATTTGAACATAATATTTTACATCTTGCAACGCTGTTCACTGAAGTATGATTGTATTATAACAAAACACATGCAAAAATTCTGTATGTCTGACTCAGGCTCATTTCAAAGCTTGGCTGAAGACAATGGAATTTCCATTGCCCTCAGTTAGACTTGGGTTTATTCATTACTGGTCATTTAGTGGAGTATATGACTATGTTTGTACACGTGGTAAGAAGTAACCTCCGTGGGTGCTGCTTTGTAATGACAAACCAACACATTTCGGGTAATAGGGATTTGGATTACATCCTTTCTGGTAAATCAATAATACTGATCCTGATTTATTGCCTTAGAGTAGGCCTTTGGCTAAAAAACATAAATAGTCTCAATCCTTCTAGGTGGCACAAGCTAATTAAATGAAATCTTCCTTTTTTCCAAGAAAGCCTGATAGTTAACTCTTTCCTGCCTAATCTCAAATTGACTATTGTATTCCTGAGCTCCAAATGGGGCTGCTGAATAGCTGACAACCTGTGCAATGCTGTCAGGGTCAGGTGGGATGTCAGGGTGCAGACATGGCCTGTAATAAACCCTGAGGATCTGTCCTGGAGCGTTGTCCCTCTGTACAGACAGACATCTCCTGATGGGCTCTTGCACACTCTGAGCCAGCAAAGCCTGGTGGTCAGCCAGACCCCTTCTGTTTGTAGCAAAAGAAAAAGGGGAAGCCCCTACGTGTGCTTTCCTGCTGCCCTTTTACAACTTGCCAGATTAATATTAGCAGCTGAGGAAACAGTTGTCAGATCCGTGACCCAGGGAGGGATCTTGTACATGACTAAAACACACCTTGAAGTGGGATTACAGCTAAGGTGGAGATGGGTGGAAACAAATACCTGCCAAAATGCTGTGCCATCTTGAAATGCAAGCTTCTCACAGACTCCGGTTCTCACTTGTAGTTTGCTCTTTATACAAATGAAAGAAGGAATATCTGTACACGATGCTGAGGCTTGCAGTGTCTGGACTGCTAGGACTTGTTTGCCTGATCATCCCTAAGAGAGGAAGTTCTCTCCTACTCCCAGCTTTGATGTCACAGGTCACATCACTAGATTTAGAAGACAGTCTGTTGAGCTATATGCAGGAAAGGATTATCATGTAAGAACACAAGTGGCTCCTTTGTGGAGCGGTCATGGTTTTGGGGACCCTGCAGTTTTGTGTGACAGTGCTAGGGAGCCCTTTCAGTTTGTCGACAACAGTGCTCTCAGCAGAAGTAGCTGCTCCTCAGACCTCTGCAAATTGAAAGGCCAGACTCAGCCATGCTGTTTCTTAAAAGTGACATAGCCACAGGAATGGATTTGTGACAAGATGGCAAAAGAACAAATCCCACCATAAAAGAACAACAATGAAAGGCCATAAGGGGGGAAAATGAATTCCAGAGTGGGCTGATGTGCTTACGCAAGACAATTTACACAATCACAGCATTGTACAAAGAAACAAAGATATGGCCTTGGGGAAGCCACTGCCATTTTGTAAGTAATAGTTAAAAAATGCTTGCACTGACTGTACCAAGAAATGCCTGTAGAGGCAGGGGCCCTAATAAGGAGCAGCAGGCAGCACCCCAGTGGGTAAACAAAAAGACATGGCTCCCTGAGCAAGAGACTGGCCCCTCGTACACACAAAGGGCTTTATGCAGAGTTGCATGCACTGGCTGTACCTCTGAGCTAGGCAGCCTCACACCCATCTTCATGTAAATTCTTCTGGGCTGGATATATTCTTAGAGAAGCACAAGAACAAGAGGTTTCACAGCAAGAGCTTCCATTCTCGTTTTACATTACTGTCTGTGTCTCCGGTGCATTGGGAACTCGGCATGCTCAGCTGTGTTTTTAGAGCAAGTTCCTCCAGCATGGCTTCTTTGTTCCTGTTCTGCTCCAGTCTGCTTGCATTTAGGCTTCCCTGGGTGGGAAAACTCCACAAGTGTCAGTAAAAATTTGGTTTTGTTTTTGTCTTTTGAGCTAAATGCTAAAAAGTGCTTCGGCAATCAAGTGTTGTGGGAAAAAGGTGCTTTTGCAGCTAGAAATATAAATTATTGGTGACCAATTTGGAAATTTGGTAGCTGACATTTAAAACAAGCAGTACCTCCCCAAGGTCATCAAAGCAGAGTGCCTGACTGGATGAGGTGGTTTTAAAGTTCTGACTGAGTTTCCACAGTGTTGGAGATGAGGATTTCAGATCATGGGAATTCTAGTTTGCTGAGGTGACTTATATTTGTGTAAGCATAGATTAAGATGTAAGCAAAATGGTATTTTTATAAAGTAACAAAAAAAACTTAAGAAAATAATCCATAAGGAAAAAACCAAACTTGTCAGGTTTTCTAAAGGAGCCTTCACGTATCAGGTACTCAGCTTCATAAAACTGAAGTAAGATTTGGTGGCAAAATCCCAGTCCAGATGATATTTTGCTAGTAATTAAATCAATGTCCTGTAGATTTCAGAAGCAGAATGACACTTCTGTAGATACATGAGCAGTTTTAAGCAGAAGTCGTCAGGCTGTTATAAAGTGGTGGGAGTTGTTGCTGCTCATCTTCTTCCTAGTATTAGATGTGAGACTTCAGCTTAAATGATGAAGAAGAGAACTCCTAACAGTAAGGTATAGCTGCCAGGTGAGGAAATGGCAGACATGCCACTCTTTCAGCAATTTGAAGTCAGAGTGCAGAGAACACTTGGGAATAGACAGACTGAAACCTCAGCATTTCCCTGGCTGAGGAAATGGCGAGGCTAACTCAACAGGCTGTTCCATTTCGGGCTGTGATTGCTGCCTCCTCCAAGCTTCCAACACAATCCTTCTCCTCCATTCTGCTCAGATTTGCACTGGTAGCTAGAACTGTGTAAATATCTATTACGGTCAACTAGTGTGTAATTTCATGTTTTCTAGTCAGAATAGACAAAAATTTAATTTTCTAGTCAGAATAGACAAAAAATTGCCGAAGATGACGCAATAATCCTTCTCATGTCCCTAGCTGGACAAGCTGTACAGCCGTGCTTCAGTTTCCAAGTCAGTAGGTTCAGCATCAGAGAGGAGCAAACCACGATGGCACAGATGTGCAGGTTAGGTGGGATTTAGATCTGTGGCACTGTAAAAGGGACCATTACTTTAACACTACCTACAGCATTTCAGATAGGTATACTCATGGATTCTTAGGTGCCTATGCAGTTTTCCAACAGCTCTCAATTTAGCAAATATCTAAATGTAAGCCACCACTTTGCCACAGTGTCATTTTCAGCAAAGAATTTGTTGGCACAGAGCACTACATGAGGAATAGCACTGCTCTCCTGGTGCTTTGCTGTCCACTATCTTTAGATTCTTTTGTACTAATTGGATATCACTCTCTTTCAAATAGATTTAGCCAAAACTTTGATAGTGTTTCTTCTACTCCACTGTGGGTTTTGGTTTTTTTTTTTAATAATATGGTAGACAGATATTCCTGTATGTGTGTCTGTGAGGTTATGCCAAATTGTTATTAGCCTGCACGATAAGATACTCCAAATTGTACTAGTGACCAGTGATTACAAATGGTTGTTTTGTCTCAGCTTTTGTTTCGGTTGAATATAAATCTTCTAGGATCAAAGGGCTCTATAATCAGAAAGATGTTACGAAAGAAATGTTTCCATCTCCTCCTGCCACGTGCCTTAGGGCTACAAAAGCAGTTCTCTTTCAAAGCTGAAAAGAAATAGCAATAAAAAAGCAAACCATCAATTAGAATGTGGAATTGTCTTCAGTGTGAAACTCCATCGCCGAGTCATGTAAAATGGGACAGCAAGAGTGGGAAAACACTGCTTTAGGGAAAGATTGTGCTAATCTAGATGACTGAAGTGTTCTCTGGCAGAATTTCTAGGGGTCTGCTGCACAGCAGACCAGCAGTAAATCCAGAAGGCTGTTGCACCAGCTAAACCATGAATATATTGAAACAGACTACGTCCTCTGAAATTAATGTTTTTGGGGGTTGCAATTGTTTGTAGCTCTGTAATGAGAATTTTAGGTTTGTGTATAAACAGTGGGAAAAGTGAACTAAGCAATGCAAACCAGTATTGTACTTACTTTTGAGAATTCTTTTGTAAAACTTGATGTTTACATGAAAGTTAGCACTGTCCTCCTGCCAGAAGATATTGAAAGGGAAGGAAATGAACTGTGCAGCCATTTACACCCCATGAAAAGACATTTGATAGCTTAGAAAGCTATGTTTCTTGGTTTCTTGTTAAGCTTGGTTTCTCTAGTGACTTGTTTCTAATGTAAGCTTGCTGTCTTTATATTCTGGTCATGTACAGAGTCAAGCAAAAGCAGAACTGGGGAAAAAGAAATAGAGAAAAAGATTAAACTGTAGGGCCAAATCCATTCTAATGTAGCTTCACCACAGTTGGTGGAGTTAAGCCAGGAGATAATTTGTCCCAAAGATTTTGGAGCAACGAAGTAATAAACTGAAGCTTAATAGAGCATTAGAGCTGACAGGAGTAGCAAGAATTTATTTGCAATTAATTTTCACTCAGAATATAAAGAAAAATGGTAAAAGGAAAATTTTCCAAAGATGTAATGAGCATGCACAACTTCTGTCTTCTCTGAAAAGGAAGCTGGCCTTTCCCATAGGTTTCCATAAACATATCTCCCTATAAATATACACTGTTATCTCCTGGTTTTGACCTGCTCACTTGTCCAGTTAGGTCCATGCAACTGCTAACTTTTAAAGCTGAGTCCTTGCCAAAGCTGTCTGTGCTCTCAAAGTAAAACAAAACATTGCACATATAAAGAAAGAAAGAAAAGAAAAAAGGTGTGTTGCTGATGAAGACAATGATAGGAATAACCTCCTAGGACAGATGCACACCACATCACATAATAAATACATTATTACTGCATATGGTATGACATCAGAGATGTGCCTGAACACACTTGATGATTTAGCACCTTTTGCTGTGAGATAAAGCTGTGCCAGATTATGGCAGAAAACAATCCAGGCAGCTGAACTATGAAACACTTTCACAAAGACCATAAGTAAATAATTTAATAAAGTGTGCTGCTCTTTTCAATATTGTATGTTTGATTCTAAAGGACAACAGGTGCTCCGTGATCAAAGATCTCCAATTACAAAGATGCGTAGGACAGAGAAGAAATACTCTGGGGTGGTGGGAGTTGTGTGAGGGTATTTTTCCCATTTTCTTTTTCTGTAGTATCCTATCAAGGGGCTCTGGGTATGTAGGATAATTCTTTTCCACACAATCCAAGCCATTCTTTTTTCTAGAGTAAGGATCCAAGAAACTTTTGGTTAAGCCCATTCAAGGCTAGTAGATAACCTGATATTCTTCCCTTTGATCTGGGATACAATTCTCTTTGATAATGGCAGAATTCTCAGAGTTTCAGATAAACCTTCCCAGGTTTGGATTCCTATTGAAAACATTCTAGGCTTCCTACAGTGAATTGGATATATCTAGATTAAAGACCACTCCAATGATCTCTAAAGGGAGTAACAACTGTACTAGCTAAAGATGTTTGAGGTCAAGTATAGTGCTGCTAGTGGAACTAAGTCATCTGAAATCTTAGTTTCAACATTTTCTTTTTTGAAGGTATTAATAATGCAAGGTTTCTAAAACAGTATAAAAAGGTTTGTAAGGATACTTTTTGTGTAAAGAAAATTCACCAGTACTGAACTAAGAGGGCACTATGAAGAGTATTTGTCCCTGCTCTGAGGGTAGATGATGTTATGCACCCTTCAGACTGCGTTCATCACCATCTGTCCAGACTTAACACTATGGCTACAGTGCAGTACCAAACTATAGAATTTCTCTCCATCCTATTCCTTTCCAGTTCTGTCCACTATGAATGTGGCTCTGAACGTGTGGAAGTTCTTTTGCTCTTGCTTGGTACAATAATTAGAGAGAAGCACAGACTTTGAGAACAATACCAATAGCATGAATGAAAGTGACTGCTTTGGTGAGTCCATCTGAAGCCCAACACAGTGATCACTTTTCTGGTAACTGCTGCCCAGACCTGACTCCAGTCCTTAATTCCTCCTTTGGCACGCTGACAGAGATCAAGAACTATGTAGATGAGAATGATTTTGTGCTTGTTACAGTAATAAGCAAGGATCAACTGTTGATTTCACCTGGGATAATGGTTTAACCATGGCAAGTACCTTTCTCCTACTAATACGTATGCAATAAACTGAAGAGCTAAGAAAACCGCAGTGTTGTGTTCTTACCCAGAGCAATTTGCAGGAAAGGCTCTAAAAAGACCTAAATGGGAATTAGTTGTTTGTTTCTTACTTGTTCATTTTCCTCTCCCTTTCCCCGAAACTTTGCTAGAAAGAAAACTTTGTTTCACCCTTCCCTTATTCTGGATCATATGGATCAGAACAGGATCTTGTTGCACATCTTACTTTAATCAAGATAGGCAGTGATAGCACTAGCACAGGAGCCTATTTTTATCATCTGAGAAACAGCTGTAGCTGAACCGAGAAATAAATTGCAGCCTACATGAAATTTCAGTGTGCCCAGAACACAGTTCAAGAACACATGCAATAGGTCCCAATATACATACACGTCTGGGGGGGAGCATTGATTAGGTGAGGACAGTTCTCTGAGACACACGGAGGACTGAAATGCTCAGTTCAGCCACCTCCTACTCCTTCCTATTCCTCACTCTAGAAAAAAACACAAGGTGTCTTACTACAAATCCCCCAAATTTCAGCTTTTGGTTTTGGCAGGTGGTTGCATGGGAAAAGTGTTTGCAGATAAACAGGGTGAGAGAGAGACCAGTCAGGCATGTTGGCACAAATGACCCTGTATCTAGAATAATGCTGCAAATAGCCATAAACAGGTTAGCTAAGAAGTTAATTGGAACAGTGTCATCTGAAGAACTGAGGGGAGGGGCAAATGTGAGTTTAACTTTTTATCTGATTGCTATCCACAGTCAACATCATCTCCTTCATCAAAGGGAGGCTGCAGACACCCTCTGTTCATTTGAGTGGAAGCAAAGCTTCTTAGTAAGAGGGCTAGAGATATTCTTTCCTATTAACCCTTGTGTATTCTATGATTCGCTGCATTATATGGCGGATGAATGCTCCAAAGAAGAAAGGGTTGGTATTAATAGTATCACTCGCTATTTGTGGGCAGTTGTCACAGCAGGTCTGGTTAGAAACTCATGGATAGAATCAGCCTCTGCCTCAGTGAGTTTGTGCTTTAGATGATGACACAGACTGAGGATCAGAAAACAACGTAGGATTACTTTTGGGTTGAGGGTATGAGGAGTACTTTCTATCAGCTCTTGTAGTTTTGTCAATAACTACAGTGGCTACATCAAGTCCCCACTCAAGTGAGCCACAATGTTCTGACATCAAGTGGGGAAGTTCTGGGGTAAAGTAGTGTTAAGGTAGTTTGAAGGTTGGCTTCAAGGACAGCACATTCTTCTCCTTAATTCAAAGTCATCTCCTTCAAGAAGGAAACTTCATTTTATGCTTTCAGTTTCTTCTGGTGGAGAAGGATTAAGCTGTATGTGAGGCGGCAAGTTTATAGCAGCGAAAGAAAGAGACATGAGTTAAAAAACATTTAAACCTGAAAGTAACAGCTGAGCATAGATAAAGTATGAGAACATTAATCTTTCAGGCTGTAGCTGAAGATCAAACACATCGAGAGAAGTTGCTTTTTCCATCTGTATTTTCACATGGCTCTGCCTCCAGGCTTCGGGCAAGACCAGAAGCAAAAGCGCCAAAATATCATGAGAAAAGCTGCTCTTGCAAAATTTCTGGCCTGACCAGAAGTAGGAAAATCTCATGAAACACTGTTCTCATTTACTTTCCAGCCCTGCTTGGCACGTCCAGGAGGCTAAACCAGGTTCCCCTTGGTTTTGAACCATACTTGAATTCTTCTTTGGTTTCTCATGGTCTTTTGTAAATAGTACTCTGTAAACCTGTGGTATGTCAGCTGCGCTGACTTGACACATTGATCCCCAGAGCAGAGCAGACCAGCAGTGATTAAGTGTTTTTCAACCTTGTCTAAAAATTAATTATCATTTACTACTAAGCGGAGATCCTGAGTCTATTGCAGTGGGAGCCATACAAAATGACAGAAAAATACTTTGGCCAGAAGAGCTGACTCTAGTAGGTAAAATGGGATTTTGCCACAGTTTCTTATCTATAAAACATGGACATATGGTATTGCTAATATTACTGATACAAGTGTATGTAACTAGTCAGCATCCAACATACATGCTTTTGAATGCTTAGTCCAGATCTTACACCCCAAGATCGTCCTCTCACTTCCAAATTAATGTGGTGCACATTACAAGAAGTCTAAATGCAAACAAAAATATCTGAAAAGCATGTTGTGCAGGAAACTGGCTGGGATTCAGTCTGTTGCCTCAGTGAGTTCACAGTCAGCCTGACTCTGGCCATGTAAGCTCGTATGTTCTGCTGTTGTGCCTGTGGTAGACAGTAAGCAGAACTGATTTTAAGGTCAATATGTACAACATCTGTGCTTACTGAAAGGAAAAAAAAAATCCAACTCCCACATTCTGAAACTAGTAAAACTAATGATGACCTACAGAAGAAAAAGATATATTTTTAAAGTACATGATTTAGAGAATATATTACTGTAAAGTTGAGTATTGTAGCTACCAAACAAAGGAAAGAAAGTTGGGAGAGCTTGCTGACTCAGCAAGCTTCTGTGGAATCAAGTTCTCTAGGAATTTGTCCATTAATTTAGTGTCAGTTGCTAAAAGCCATATACTTTTGCTCACTTTAGAAATTGCTATTTTAGTTGCTACAATGTAATTGATGTAAAAATGTGCTTCTCATTAAACAATCCCCTTCCTCCATGAAATAAGGAATATGATTGATTTCAATGAACTACAGGCACACAGTCCAGTTTCTCTTTATATTAACGAAATGAGACAAAACTCCCATGCTGTTTCCAACCTATGTTTTACAGTTATGACATGTAGCCAATGGCAACATGCTGCACTGAAGGTCCGAGGACACACACATTTACCAAAGAGGACCTGGCTAGGATTTTGAAAAGCTTGAATTCCCTGGGGAGAATCTGTGGGGTACTGCAGTGCCTCAGGGCAAACTGGTACAGCCAAAGAATATATTTCTGGCTGTGCTAGAAAGATGCCCCATGCAAAGTCCATTAGGCAGAACAAACACAGTTCTGTTTTACATGATACGAATGGATTCTAAGGGCACATTACCGCCTTCTTGTAAAAAAAGGATCTTCTTTGTGATTGAAATTCCTGAGCATAGTGCACGCTGCAGCTAAACCGGGGAGGTCTGCACACAATCTCCCTGTTGTATTCCTGTCATGAGTGACTATGTGGCACCGCAGAAGACAATAGCGGATGGGACAGTTCAGCCCTCGCTGAACAGTGTGTGGGATTATATTTTGACTTATGTTTTTATAATTTAGCAGAACTGAACTGTCTAGGATTTAATACATGAAGCAGTATCAAACAGCAGCTTCTGGACCAAAAGTGTTCAGAAGTATTCCGTTATCTGGCCTCAAGATGCTGTGATGCAGAGCTTCACACTGATGCAGTACAAAGACAAAGCATTACTAGTGGACGTTGTATGCAAGATGCCATAAGAAAGACCAGAGTCTGTCTTAAAAAACCTGATACATTTTAGGAAGGTTTCCAACTTTTATTTTCTGTGTTTATTTTGTATAAAGCAGCTGTCTCTTCCACTGTTAATAGTAGTTATTATATAGTAGTTGAGAAAACTCACTTTGTAGTTTTCCCATCCCTGTGGTACCGGACACCTTTGTGACTATGTAGAAGAACACTGCCTAGCAGAGTGAATCCAAGACAAGTGAACAAACTATAAATGACTAATAGAATTGCTCCACTTCTAGATAAAAGAGGACAGGCGGCAACTTGTTAAAATAAAAAAAAAAAGTGATTAGGCTTTGTTGGCTGATCAATGCATTCCGCGGGGTACCACTATGTTTTTCATTTCATCTAGTGCCTGAGAATTACAACTTTCCTCCAAAGAAGTAACAAATTAAGATTTAACTTTGATTGCAAAAGAACAAACCACTGCCTCCCAGAATTTCTCTTCTCTGTTGGTTAGCCATCCCCAAGTGCTTTAAGCACATATTCTCTGAACTAGCAGAGTTTTGATTGAGGAATATTTTCCATTGACCCATTATGGTTATCTGCCAGCTGTGCTGGTTTTCTTCCCAGAAGTGCCATTAACTAAAACTACATGATCACCACTGAAACAAATTACTATTTGCTACGTGTTTAACTTCTCTTTCTTGGGTAACCTTCTCCAGAGTGAAACAGTTTTAGTTAAAGGTGAGAAAATGATAAAGACATAAATACTCTTATAAATGGCTCTACAAGGAATCACCACTATGATACAACTCTCTCACTGAAATGATGAGCCAAAAGCACGGATGTTCTTATTCTTTTCTAGTCCTTAGTTCCTATCTTGACTAGGTTAAGCCACAGCTCTGAAAATATAAAGCTGAAAGGGAAATCAGTGCTGGGTTGATTTAATAGTGAGACAGAAATTAGAGCAGTGACAACTACTTATGCTAGCATTTAAGAACCATTCGTTTGGGTGATGATGTATATTTATGCATGTAGAAGGTGTTCAGGATTGATTTGCAGGCCTTAAAAATGAGTTACTGGCCTTAGAGCAGGCCCACAAAGTGTGATTGAAAGTGTAAGAAGCAAATGGGGAGGAAGAAAAAATACTTGAGAAACTTCCACACCAGAGCAGCAAAATGATTAGCATCACAAATTCAAACACCATTGGGCAGTCATGAAAGCCAGTTAAACAACTTTTCTCCAAAATTATATAAATGAAAAAAAAGGTCAGAAAATAACATTTGAGTTTATTTTTAAGCTTCTAGCAGTTTGATAAAACAGAAGCTATGCTCTTTCAACTGGGGCTTTTTAATGTCTTGTGATTTTCATCAGCACACAAAAAAATTGTAATTTTTCATCAACTATAACTTTGAAGTGCTGTTGTTCTAAAACCTTTTCTTTTGCAGAGGTTTTCTAGGATTATTATCTACTACTCTTTATAGATAAACATCTAAGATGTGATATTACCTGCTTGTAATTATATAATATTCCTGTAGGGCAAGGGACTATAAGTAGAATTATAATTACACCAATACAAACAATTATATAGATAGGGTCAAAGCCAAACATTCAAAGTTAGAAAGGCTTTTATATTTTGGAAAAATATGAGAACTGCATTGGCTCTTACTCATAGTGATGACTTAGTAATTCTCAGTGTCACAAATTTACCATTCCCTGAATCAGCCCCATAGCTGAACTGATTGTAATGAGTGTTTTTCAGTAGCAAAAGCAGTTTAGGGGTGAGTGGAATCTGAAAACAAAGACTCATTATTCTTACTCTGCGGATGCAGAAGCAAACCTGTCTTTTGTTTCACTTTGATATTATTACATGAAGATGTAGCCAAAAAGAGAAATATAGGTAATAAGGAATAATAAAGTCTGTGCAGTGCCTGGGATGTAGTAAATAATGAAGAGATCAGCTAACTGATACAGTGATCTCAATCACTGCATTAATTGGCACAGGACCACGTTTTACCATAGGCAAACGTAAAACTGAAAGGCTACAACTTGTTACTATAAATAGAGGTTTCTTCTCAGGAGAGTGATTCAGGATCAGCTAAACTTGAGTTTCCAGTATGACACTATGAAAAAAAATTAACTTTTTTCTTCATCACTGATGATTTTGTGCACTAGAGCACTGGTTCATTTTTTGTTGGTTTCTTTTTTTTTTCATTATTTTTGGGGGGTTTGGTTGTTTTTAATCAAGGCTAGTCATTAAAAAGAAAAAGAAAAGCCTACTCTAATTTAGTTCTCTGAGCAATTAGGTCAGCTGTGCAGAAACAAGCAGATAGTTCACTACTCCCAAAGATATAAATGGATAGTAAAATGCTGGGAACAGAGTGTGCATCTGCCACAGGCCAGCTCTGCAGCACAGCCCAACATCTGAGCCAAGGGCCTTGGTGTCAGCTGAGATGCAGGGATTCAGAACTTGTATCACCAGCCCTGGACCAGAAAGAAGCAGATAGGTTTCTAGGTAGTGGCACTGGACAAAAGGAGAAATGTTGGGTTTATGTGGAAATGCATGGAAAAGTACAAGGTACAGTAATTGTCCAAGGAAGTTGCCTTGCCCCTCCTGACAACTCCAGACTGGCATAATCATTGTGATTTTGAATTCTTTCCATCACATGAACATGCTTCCAGCTGTATCAATTCAGAGTTCCACACCAACTGAAATTCTCAGCTAACAGTATCTTCTGGCTTTTCCTCTTTGATACTGTGGACCTGATAATCCAATACTACAAACAGATGCATCCTTACAGACTCCAACAGAATCATGCTCATTTGTCTTTGAGCGCTGACCACGTTGGGCTTGCCTGCCTTGACCTTTACAGCCTAACACACAAAACACTGCTGCAAGTTCAGGAGAGGTGGTGAGGTAAAACCTAGCAAAGATGGAGAAGAAAGAGTGAAAATCTTGAAAATCCTGCTCCTGTAGCTGGGTTTAAAATGGAGAGCTAATAGGAAACTCTCTCACCGCAACACAAAATCTGCACTGCAAAGAATATTCTCTGTCAAGAAGAATAGTTCTTCTAAGAGAAGCCAGAACAGATATTCTGACTTAAAATGGAGTTTTGCTTTAGTTTCCCTTCCTTTCCATTCTCTCATTAATTTGGAACAGACAAAATGGTACTTGAGGCAATCAAAATGTGTACCCTACATCATTGTTTCTGCATGTATTAATCCAATGCATTCAGAGATTCATTGCCCCCAGCATCTGAAATACACTGCCTGCTTCAAGAGAAGTTTCCATGTCAACTACTTAGATGGGCAAAATTCTCTCAATTCATTGACTTGACTGGGTTTGGTTTTTTCCCCAGCGTGTATTTGAGGGGAAAAAAAAGCTGTTTTTCATAGTAATGACTGTCTGTCATGACTATACCTCTTACTTTCTATTTTGTGGGACTGGTAGGACGGTAGCTCTGAAGAAGCTACTCCCAGAAGTGGAAATTGCATGCTGCAATGCATGCAACCCTAATTCTCTCCCTGACAGTGCACTGTGGTATGGAAGGTGCAACTGTTTTAAGCACAGCCAAGGTTTAGGTACAAGTGACTTCTAACTATGAATTACATGTTTTAGCATCCACCTTGTTAGACTTTGCACCTCAGATGACAAAAAGGTGGCCACCCCATCTTTCCTCACAGGGAAAACCTATTCAGAATGACTAATATTTAATTCAAAAGGCTCCCCAGATTTTGTTTTGTGTAGCTGATATGTAGCACGGGAGAGATTAAAGAAGACAGAGATAGACATTTTTCACTGCTATCCAGTGACAGAGGAGGTCTGATCCAAAAGGCAATGGGCACAAATGGAAACACCAGAAATTCCCTTTAAATACAAGAAGAGCTGTTTTAGGATGAGGGTGACTAAGCACGGACATGGAATGCCCAAGGGAGGTGTGGTGCCTTTATCCTTGGAGATACTCAACACCTGGGAAGTACTGGGCAGGGGGTTGGATTAGCTGATCTCCCCAGACCCCTGCCAGCCTCAGCAGGTTTGTTGTTTTTGTGATTTAATATTCTGGACTCATGTGGAAGGTCTCCTGTACAGTACCTGTGTTTTGCAAAGTAACAGGGAGAATAAAAGTGGTATTTAGTATGAAAAGTGTGCTGAGGTTTGCAAACACCAGGGGATCTTCAGCTTTAGAAGTTTAATATGGATCTGCTGAACAATCATTTCTTGATTTATATATGAATTCAAAAGTACATTAGATTTTGAAGAGGACTGAGTGCATGACAACTTCTTTAAATACCTATAGATCTTTAGTGGATTTAGTTCTCAACTGTCTTCACTTTTTACAGAAATTTGAGCAAAAACATTTCCTGGACCCATACATCTGGAAAACTAAAAATGCCTTTTTTTTTTTTTTTTTTTTTTTTTTTTTTTTTTTTTTTTTTCCCTTTTCTTTTTTTTCTTTTTCTTTTTCTTTTTTTTCTTGTAAAGAACAGTATCATAGGAATTTAGTAACCAGCCATAGTTAAGCAAAAAACCTGAGTATCAGAATACTGGTAACCCAACTGCAGGTTAAAACTGTACCAGACTGTTCAGATCCAACTAAAACCAGACTCCTTTCCCACAAATTGATCATAAATGAAATGAAAACAGAATATTTTGTTCTGTAGGCTAGATGTTTATTTCTACCTGTATGAAGTGACACTAAATTGGCAGAAAAGGCTCGGCTTATATGTGGTGGAACAGCAGTTCTTCTAGTTCTGTATTCTGTCAGATGTTTATCTGATCAGTCCACATAATTTTCTCCAACAGTAAATCAAGGAGTCAGGGAGGGCTTAAAAGAAAAATCAGCTGACAGATGATCTGTCTTCTGGCCATGTACAGTATGGTACTTTTTGCAGTGTCCAAATTCAGTTATTTATCTCTGCCTTAAGTAAGAAGGAATCAGGACTTTTTAGATTTTTTATTTTTTTTTTAAGAATCAGTATGGACTAAATCAACTTTACAAGGAGGCAGTGAAGTCTAGCTAAGTCTGACATGGAGTCCTACTAAAACCAAAGTCTGGGCTTTTTCAAGACCTTCAAATTGCATTTTCACAGATCTGAATCTATACATTTAACTAGTTATGCTCATTGCACTTTGGCTATGTTCCTTGCTGTAACACAACCACCCAAGGTATGTTAAAATATCCAGAGAAGAAACCACTGTGTCTTAACTGGCAAGATGTACTAAAGAGATAAACAACATCTTTTCTAGAGTGATTAATAAAATGGCAGTGATGAATGACATGACAGCCACTGGAGATTAAAAGAGAAAATGATGGAAGAAAGGTTGAGTTTGGAAAAGCTAAATAAGGCTTGTGTTTCTGAGAACTGTATACAAGGAATACGAGCACTATGCTTTCCATTCCCTGTCTGTTTTGGGGTGCTAAATATCCATTCTTCAACATTAATTCTCCTACACCAAAGAAAGACATCTTGGAAAGGAGACTGAATGGGTCAAAATATTGATCTTAGATACTCTGGAAAATAAATGAGGGATTTACCTTTAGTAGCTGGATAAGGAGAGAAATTGATTGGGAAAGAATCTCAAGAATGGAGGTGAGATAAAGAGAAGGTATGACATGATGCAGAACATGGGGTCAGCAGGGTCAGACCCTCTGTATGTGCTCCAATAATTCTGCTGGAGTGAGACAGCAGCCTATTTCTGAAGGTTGACCAGCCAAAGTTGCTCCTATTTGTCTGCAGTTCCTATGGAAACAAGTAGTTTTTTTGCACAGACAGAGATCAGAGCTGAAGTCTTTATTTAAGTAATCTTAGGCTGAGGCTGTATAGTGCCCACTGATTGTTTTTCAACAGCTGGTAGTCTTCAGGCAACAGCTGTCTTCTCACTTCTCTCACTTCCCTGGCTCTTATCTCTATAGCTTCTGCCTTTGGCCCTTATCAGACATCAAATGTATCAGAGGCTTGTAACAGAGACGACTATGAGGCAGAAAGAAAAGACATGATAAGAAATGTTTATGAAGAGTGATGTTTTCATAAGATACTGCTCTTCCTCATGTAAAAGAGTGGCAAAGTCCAAGGGATTGCACTGAGGTGTTTTGCATCCTTCATGGAAGGATCATGCCCCGCTCAAGAGCAGTGACTCTGCCACTGGCCCCCACTGTGGTTTCTGTCACAGTCATCCTGTTGAATCCCTGTGTACAACTATCAGAGGAACTGGTTAAAGCAGCACCAGCTCTAATGCAAAGTCTGCACACTGGACCCAGCTCTTAACCATCCATCATCACAAGTTATGACCATTGTGAACCACAGCTCAGATAAGAACAGCTCATGAATAATGAACAGCTTGATAACCTGGGCCAAATACATAGTAGTGAATGTGTACTTTGAAGGGCCTGGAGTTACAGAGCAGTTCCCTTTGTAGGAGGCACAAATTTCAATAGCTCTGTTCAGCCTGACAGCAGAGAGCTCTGGAGCCCGTGCAGATGCTAAATTAGTACTGAGCAGCACCCATGAGTAACCGTGCCATTTGACAGCTGAAAGATTTACCTCTATCATGATAGGTCTGATCACAGTCCTCCACAGAAAAGAATGTAATACTGAAAGATGTGAAGCCATGGCATTTAAAAATCCTAAAGCTACAGATTACATCTCAACAAGTAGTGTTACAGGACTTTTCCATCAGAATTAGCCTGGCCAGTGGCCTGCAGCAGGGGCAGAACATGCCCAGGTCTGCAAGCACCACGGTCAGACAGACCTGGGAGAGGTGGAGCCACTGAGAGGAGGCCACTTCTGTCAACCCTCTGCTTTCAGTCACACAGGAAACTTCCTGCAGCAAAGCAGCACTTTGTGCTTAAGTCAAATATAGTTGAAATGAGGAAAGCTAGCAATGCCTCACATGTGCCTATAGAAATGCACCTCTGAGAGTCAAAACAAACCCTGATGCATCCCACTGTTACTGGAAGTAGAGAAGACACCACTTTTAATTACTTGTTATTAATTAATTATTTCATTATTCATTATTTCTTCAGTAGTAGCAATGACTTTAGGATATACTGGATGTGTTTAGGGCTCAGAGTAACTGATAAGATAATCACTCAATTTCTTCTCACTTTTACACCAAGAATCTTGACTTGCTATCAATTTTACCTTCAAACCATCCCCCTGCTGCCCTCTGCTCTCTGAACACACACTGAAATCTAAAGTTTCAGACATTCTAGGAATCTTTCCTGATTCTTTTTTTTCCATTCTCTGAGAAACCTGATCCATCACAAGGGTGGGAGAGCTTATTGTTTTTTCGTCTGACATCTGGATTTCATTAGCAGACTCATGCGTGCTGAATCAGGAATGGCAGCTCAGAAGAAAGCAGATGAGAGTTTAAATCACGTTTATGCAAAAAAAAAAAAAAAAAAGCCTCCTTCTCTTCTCCAACTTTGCAAACAAACACAACAAGTGAGTCATGTTGTGAGCTCAGAATAAGCACTGCAGTCATATTAGCTGTACCCACTAATATTGGATATATTCTACCTCAAGCACCAATAGAGGAGAACATTGTATTATTTACTTATATATGTCAGTAAGTAAAAAGACCCCAACTAAGCCTTTCCAGCAGTTTCATGTTAATACTACTACTTTGTAGTTTTATCGTGTCTCCTACCTTCTATTTAAATAAATTCAATAGAGTGCGAAAGGAAATAATTTACCACAAACCAACCATAAAATTACAGTTAAGACTTGCTGCTTAGGAGACTTTTGTAAACAACAGCAGCAAGAGAGACTCCTTTTTTTAAAGTTTAGCAGGAGCGTTAGCAGCAGCTGAAAAGTCAGACTGTTATTAATAAGCATAGCTTTCACTGCAGAACAGCAGAAATAGCAACAGAAGCAGTAACTCTGTCAGTGCTGTACACGGTGCTACGCCAACAGCCTCTGGGTGACTGAAAGAGCTCATCTCATTTGCTAAGGCTGATAGTTGCTGGCATGGAATATCCACCTTTACAACCTACTTTATCCTTCTTGTCCCTCCCAGTGCAGCACATCTGGCTCCCAGCCCTCGAGCCACGCTATCTAGTCAGACAGCCTCATCTTCTATGGGATCTAAGAAAATGAGGAGACTCTAAGTATCATTTGGGTCTGGGTCACACTGAGAAAGGGGGATTGACAAGAAGCTTCTGGTCACATTTTAGAAGATCAGATGAGTCTAGGATAAGGAATCTAGCAAAATTACAAAATGGTAAAAAGCTGAGAGGGCAGTGTGATTACAGATACTGGAGAAAAGCTGAAAGGAAAAAAGCTGGAGAAAAACATAGAAGTCAGGCTTTGGACACTTGGCTGCAAGTCATCTCAAGAAAACTTCATATAGCATTGAGACTGGTCTTTATCCCCTCTTGAGGGCTTCACCTACACATTTGAGAACCATGTGACATCACATAGGATACAGCTGTGTAATATACTCAAATTAGCTAAAAATTGGTAAAGTTTTGAGTCACTATTGCAAAAATGACTGGCATGCTGTAAAACCACAGTATGGTTAGCTTCATATGTGTAACAGCACTCTCTGCTACCTCAGGAGCCATGGATACCACCTTTCCTAAGAAAGGTACATGGCAGATGATATGCAGGTAAATATGTTTTTCCCATCACCCACCTCAGGATAGGGATGAGGCCCTTTGTTTATACAACTAATTCTTTTCAAGGAAACTGGACAGCTAATGGGCTTGATTTGATTTTCCTCTTTCCCATGATTTGTGCAAACACTTTGACCAGTGGCAAGTGCAGCACAAAGGCCACTGCAATCATTCTGGTGCTGGTTTGTACATAAAGTGTACAGAGAATACGGCCTTGGGACAGCTGACATAACAGGATGATTTTTTTCATGACTTTTGGGAAAGCTTATGGAGACAGCAGTGAAGTTTGTCTTTTTATTGTAATCTATTAAATCTCCTTAAGTAGAGTTTACAAAAGTCTGTTTTAAGTAGCAGAACTCCAACTTGCTATAGAAGAAATAGAAAAAAGAGGAAATAGAAATGCAGGTCTGAAATATGCAGGTGTTACATTTTGTTTTTTAAAACTATTTAAATCAAAGCCACCTTTCTACTTAAATGATGAATCTTCTTTGAGCTTTTAAGAAAGCCCTCTTGTTTGCCATTTATTTGAAAGAAGCCTTTCTCTTCCCTATTTTTTTCTCTTCTACTTTTTTCAACTGTGTAATCAGGAGTTTGGGAAGAAGAAAAATACAACTTCTATATAAAATCATCTCAGAAACTATCTGTACTCTCATGAAGCATTGTGAGGGTCTCCTTTCCTTGAATTTTAATGCTGGCAGGGCAGCGTTTGGGAGGGCTGAGTGTGCACCTGGGCTGGGTGTTCTTGGCTGCCCGGTGGTGTGGGCAGCCTGGCTCAGGTGCAAGTGTTCATTTGCCTGGGCGGTTGCAGAGTTTTAACTATAGCTGCACACCTGCAGTGTGGTTTGAAATTAGAAATGGACTTGAAACCACTATTTTGTATGTGAAACCTTCGAGCCTGGGAAGTTTTCAGGGTTACTCTGAACTCATTTCCAAGATTATAGCTTGAGACTGTGTCGAAGACCAGTTGAAATGTGTTGTTTCTCTCCAAAATGAAAAAAATAATTACTTTTAGGGCTCAATAATGCAGAGTATCTCAGAAGGTGCTGCTCTACTCCTATGTACATTCGGCACAGTCAGGGAATGAGTTAGAAACAAAGAGTAGCAAGTTTCTTGTGGAAAATCAGTCAGAAATCTGAGGATAAATTAGTTATCAAGATTATGTCATTTCCAAAATGTCTGCTGTTGCTGCTAAAATCCCCAAATGTTTCAACTTAAGTGCCTGTATATGGGCTTTATTGCTTTAGCTAATAGTTTGGCACTGACCAGGCTCTGAAATAAAAGTCTTATTCTTGGTTTTCTCTAATTACTATACAAACATTTTAGCTTTCCTGCCAAATGAAGGACATTTGGGGAAAAAAAAAAAAAGTCTTAAAACTTTTTCTTTTTTTTTTGTCTTTAAAAAAAAAGCTTCTACACACCTGCGAAACACCTCTTTACATAACAATGTCCTATCAGTAACATGACTGATAAATTATAGTATAAAATAGGCAGTGTTAAGGAATGAAGTTTACACTATGTTTAGCCCAAGCCTCAGGTCTATGAAGCTGATATTCCCTGTCTCAGCACAGCACAATCTTTGTGGGATTATCTACAATCCTTCCAGGCACAGATGACAATAGTACCTCAGAAACTCTTTTCACATCTCATAGTAGACCTTTCTATAGCTATGAAAGGAGGCATACCCAAAAATATAAGGCTCCTTCTACATTTATTGATACAAGCCAGATACAGTAGAATACCACCAGGATTTTGCTATACCAGGGAAATGGAATAGGGATTAACTTCCATTTAGTATCTTAATTTCTTGAGGGAAGTGATACAATTGGGAGGGACAGGCAGGATTGCCCGGTAGGTGCTGGCAGCAGGGAAATGAGAGGGGGCCCCTGGCTTGGATTTGTGCCATCACAGTCCAGTGACTGTCCTGGGACAACCAGGAAAGCGAGGAAGGGCTGAGCTGCCACTGTTGGCTGTTGCCAGCAGAAACTGCTGATCTGCCTTTAGCCATTTGCTCTCGTTCACTGCTTTTGCTGTTTGCCAGCTTCCTCCTCTGCACAGTAACTTCAAAGGAAAAGGGAGGGAGAGACACAGCAGTTGACACCCCTGACAGTCACTTTCTCCTGGACAGCCAGAGCATTTCCCATTTCCATGACACCTTCCTAGCCTCTGCTCAGACCTTGAAGACCTTCCGGAGTTTGGCACATCAGAAAACGCATTTTCATTTTTGAGAAACAGGGAAAGCAGGTTCTGTTCAAACTGGGAGAGGGAGATGAAATATTTACACATTTGGCAGATGTGAAAATTTCTGAAATTTCAAACCAGAAACACTAAGATACAAATGTTCATTTTGGGTAACAACAAATTCCGAACAAATTCTTGCAAAACAAGTTCAAACCTTTGAAAAGTGTAAAGCTTCCACTTCAGGTGTTTGCTTCAACTTTTGCTTTTTTAGCTGAACAACTTGTTGAAACATATCTTCCTAGAGAAAATCCCTTCGGAAAAAAAAGTTATTGATTCATTTTTTAAATATAGATCAAATGAAGCCACCTTTTTACAGAAAGTGTTTGTGCATAGACATTTTGACAGGTGGTAAGTTTAGGGGATCCTTTTTTTTTTGTATTTGATGTAATAAATGTCTGTTTGCTTCTACTTTTATGCTTTAGCAGTATTGTATTTTGCAAGAGTATTTTCTTTAAAAGCACAGCAAGGAAGGCTTATAGTAGATATTGGGGCTGCAAGACAGATCTTGAAGAACTGTGATATTTTATTGCAAAGTAAGAAAATTTAGTTAATTTTCATAAATCACCCTATGATTAAATTTGATGGGGGCACTGGGAAGTCACCAAGTCCAACCTCCTGGACCAACACTGAGTTCAGGTGAGGTTCACTCTGACTTTGTCCAGTCAGATCTCGAACGCTTCCGAGCATGAATAGAAATTCCACAGCCTGTATTTCACACTAAACCAAAATACTTTTATGAAGTGAGAAAAAATGATTTACTTAATTTTCCATGATTTACTTCTTATCGGCGCGAATGAGGAATTGATAAACTAGTGTGGTTTGACCTGGTAGTTCTCTCTTTACCTTATCTATAAATCAGTTTGTGGAGGGCTGGAAACCACACCTTACCCTCCCCCTCAAGTGGAATGCTCTCAGTACTAATTTCAAAGCTAAACACCTAATTATGGTTTATCAGGAGTTTTACTGCAAACTAAGCAAATACTAAATTGTTAGTAAACAGAGCTCATATTTAGACCAGTGCAAAAGCTATGTTCACTCTTCTTCAAAGGAGTTTATCAAAGTCTCTCAGTGACTTGCTCAGGATTTGGATCTGGTTTATTGTGCATGGGTTTTAAATATAAATTATGTGTGTTTAAGATAGTGAATTGTAATATTTGCACACAAATATGCAATAACAGAAACACGAGGCTGGGAGGTGCTTTGGGATGTTCTCACTTGTCCCTGGACAGGATCACCAGCACAAATTTTGCTTTACGTTTACCCACACTGTTCTAAAAGTCCTCCAATGATCAAGAGAACTCTATTTGAAGGCCTTGCAGTTAGACCAGCCTAGCTGAAGTCAAGTACTGGATTCATTAGCTGTGGCTGTGCAAAATAAACTGCACCCTTCATGTGAGGCTTTCTACATATTTGCAAGTTTTTAATGTGACTTTTTGTGGGAACAAGCAACACTGGTTCTTCAGCCTTTCAACACAAGTCATGTTTCAGAGACCCCAAACTGATTTTTCTCCTCTCCACTTTACCCCAAATTTCTGTGCCCACCCTGGAGCCAGAGGAGGCTTTATCGGTGCTGAAATTTTATTCAGTTTAAATGCCAGGTATCCTTACGGTTTTGCATTTAAGCTATTCTTTTCCTGATATCTACCTTGTTGCTAGTTGCCAGTTGGCTTGAAATTATCTAGATAGTGAATATGCAAATGAGATTCAAAGGTGAATTAAAAGTAGTTGGAAAATCTCAATGAAATGAAATCCCATTCTGTGGTGGATGATCCAACACCTGTCACACAGCCCATGGGTAACTATCACACAGGACCTGGGGCTCCACTCCAAGGCCACTGCAAAGACCATTGCTCTCTTAGAGTATTTGCCTTTATCACCTCTATTTGACTGCATTTCCCACAGGGATAAAAAAAACCTGTTTGAACTTGTATTAGTATATAAAGCCTGAACCGCAGTAATACCGGCTTAGTCATGGGCCTGAAGGAGGAGCTTGGTTTGGCTGGACTTCCAGACTTTTGGGAATGTAATGTCAAGTAGTGTGCTAGACAGGAAAGGGGCACAGACACAGTTTGCTAGGTATTTTCTGTTTTCTTTTTCACCATCTGACTCTTCTTACTTTGGTATGTAAGGGTTCAGGATCTTCTTTTCAAGCACACCGTTTATCAAAACACTGGGCACCAATGCCACATACTATAGACACAGCTTTAAAACAAGAACTTTGGGAACATGCTCCCAAAACGGGGCTCTTCAGATCCCCTCTACTCATGTACAGCTGTCTGAATTATCTGATAAATGGTTTGAATCCATGACATGCACAGCTTATTGAGAATTTCCAAAACAGTGCACAGTGGGTATTCTTTGATCTTTCAGACTCTTAAACAGCTTACATTTTCAGAGGTAAGATGGATGTGACCAATTTATAGCCCACTACACTTTGGTTACAAGATTTCTGCAAGTCTTTGTAACAAAAGTAAAAATTATCTGAAAAAATATATTCAGCTAATCTCAGAAATGCTGAGAAAACTTGGCAGAGCTAAGTTCAAGCGTATCAGAACAAAAAGTAACAGCCTGCAATAAATTTTGTAGTACATTTAATATCACGGAGTTGTCAAAGTGGGTCCATTGTGACAAAAAAACAAAACAAAACTCTTAGCCAAGTCTAAATCATCTACAATAGTTTAATGCAGGTTCTCAATGAAAAAATAGGAATAAATGAAATTAGCATGTTGTGTATAAAGAGGACTTTTCAGAGCCTCACATTCACCCAGTATCTTGTAACGTGGAATTTTAGTATGTGCATAAGGATTTGCAGAATGAACAGCAAAAAGCTACAATTTCTTATAGAACTAAATGTAGGTGAAGAAATATGCACTACACAAAATGGAACATGTACCTAAACGGATCTCAGAGCTAGAGAATGAAGGGGGGCTAGACATACGGACTTTTCTTCTGGAGTGTCCCACATAGTTTGAAAATAATTATATATGGCAGAGATTTAACACCTTTTTCCTCCTTGTAATACAGGTGAACAGGTTCTCTCTCAGCACTGATCTTACACCAGTGCAACTGCACCAGGTGTAAGTTTAGCTGTTGTTTTCCTTTATTATGTGTCCCATATTTTCATCTTTACCTCTGCAAGAAGAACACTAACTTTGGTGGTTCAAATACTGCTTTATTTATATCAGGGGTACTTCAGTAACTCTCTAGGCTGACAGAATTGGAGCACAAATAGGAGAGGCCTGTATAGCACCAGATTAAATGATCAGAAACTACTGTGAAACCTGAAAAGTTGAGCCCATACAGGGTGTCAGATTCCTCCAAGAATGGGGAGATTAACCTCTCATCCTGTAACTGAGTAACAATAATGATATTTACTCAGTTCAATTGAGAAAATACACATTTATCTGGAGGCTGTCACGCAATATCCAAGTAACCTACTATAAAATGTAAAATGTAGCAAGTGTTAAAAACATTTTCAGAGTGAATGTTAGGATTTTCTAAGGTCTGTGATCTTCTTTAATTCCAGAGCTCTTTGATATCTCACCTTTACTTTAAAAGGAAGATAAATTCCAAGAAGTTTGTGGGTTTTTTAAAAAAAATTAAGATTTCTGAGCTAAAAACCAGAAAGTTAAATTTTTTTTCAACTTTGTAGAGACGCTGGTTTGCTCCTCATTGCCATCTTAGTCAGCCTTCGGTACCTGAAGAAATCACAGCTGTGAATTCCTTGGATGTTCTGCACTTTGTGATCCTTGCACAACCATAAGGCACAAGACAAATCAGATGAACGTTTCAGGCGTGAGGGCTGCTGCAGTCTCGCAGCCAAAGCGCTGCCTGCAGAGAGATCCAGCGGATCTGACCGCAGGGAGGGACAGCCTCAGGGCAGCGTGATCTGGCAGAGCAGCTATGGGCTAAGAAGAAAGGACTAAACTCAGTTTGACACTGATTTCTTCCACATCCTGCATGAAACCACAAAAGCAAATCTATGCAAACTCAAGCAGCCACAGCAATTACCTACTGCTCCCGTTGACTTGAATTTGTGTTCTCAAGGCACTTCTGTACTGCAGGATCTGCTTCAAAGACCACTGCTGGCGATGGAAAAGACTCTCACTGTTGGCCACGTTGCTATGGACCATGCCAAGCATTTCAGCCACAGATTTAAACATGCAGTGCAAAAAGAGTATAATAGTTTCCCAGACATATATGTCTGCAGCAGTATATCTGTACTTCTGTGAGCATGCACATGGCGTTTTCCTCTGTAAGTACCACACAAAATTGGGAAACACACTGTGCAACGTTCCTCTCTCACCCAGAAACTGGGATAAATAGTGGCAGTGCATGGGAATTTGACTGCAGAACAGCGATATTTGCCCATTTTATCTCCTCACCACATCATCATGAGGTAAGGGTACCTTGCCTGTGCAGAAATTTACAGGAATCATCAGAAAGGTTTTTTCAATGAGCTTGGCACTGGCACAGTGCTTGAATACAGTTAAGACAGAGACACCAGTAGATGGAACTGGCATTGGTAGAAACACCAGGTAGAGCAGTTTGAAAATTCGGAATACAGAGATGCTTTGCTGGAGCTCCCAGCTTGGACTTCTGCTGCTGCTTATTAAATTAACAACTGGAATGACATAAGCAATTAATGACGTCCAGGATTTGTTTATTTACTTTCCTAAGTAGATTTTTGAAAAATGGCAAAGGTTCAATCCCTCAGCAACATATTAGAATGTGAACTAGGTGTTTTATTTACAAATGTCCACATAGACTGTATCTAACACCATTATACTACACTTTTTGCATATTAAACTTATATGATAGGTCTGAGTTTAGGTTGATGACATCATGGAAGAGTAGTCATGTCAATAACATTCTTACAATTTAAAAGAGCAAGATTAATTTTAATAGGCCACACGGTGCAAAGGAACTCACTGTTTATATTTTATAGCATTTAAAAAGAAAGCTGTAGTGATAATGGGTGAAAAGAGACAATGTAACTTTTTTTTAAAAGGTCTTCTAATAATTTCTGCACCTGCTGTATTAAAAAAAAATAAAAAAACCATAAAGGATCATAGATCTTTAATATTACTGGCCCAGAACTCATTGGGTTTTATCCTGGTAAGGGGAAAAAACCCCTATGGTCACCAGGCATAGGTACAGTACCTTTAGGCACACAAATAATATACAAATTTTTGACAGATATATATAGATAGAGATATATAGATATTTATATATCATGCAATCAACCACTAGTAAACCACATAGGAAAAGTACTCTCATTCCTTACCTTCCTTGCTATTTAAAGAGAAAGATCTTGTTTATTTTTATGGCACTGTCAATGATAAATTAAGAGCAGTGCTATATTAAGAACACTGTTTTTAACTTTTATTCTCTACGGGTTTTTCAATTCATTCAAGTCAGTGAGAATTCTATATGTGCAAGAACCATCAGAGAAGTATGAGTAAGATGTTATTGTCTAAGCCACTGAAACTCACAAATTAGTTTTGGAAAAAATGTAGGCATGTTATAAAGATGATACTCCAGATAAGTGCTGGGGTTTTTTGCATAATTATTGCAACAAACAGCTTTTTGCAAATGTAGACAAATTGGAAATGATGAATCATAATCATAACATTGCTCTTATTTCTGGTAGCTTCTTAAGCAGAAAAAAACAATTTCTATCACTATGTATGACACAAACTATATGGTAAATAATAGAAGTCTGCTAAATCCCATTTCAATTTTCAAACAGATAGTTGTGGACACAATATTAGACAAATTGCAGACACCTCAGGTACTTAAAAACTAAAGGTGGCAATTTTTGTTTATAATTATTTAACCTCCTGGAACATGATCATCACTTAAGATACAAATCTGAACTGATACATGCATTTTCATCAGCTTTTACAACAACAGAAAAAGAATAAATCTTTTCAGTGATAGTAACAGGCAGAATTAAGGGAAGATAAGAAGTCCTAAAGTTGTTACACGATTTCTTTGCTATGCAGAAAAAACTTCATAAAACACCCCATTTCAAAATGTGCTTCTTATTAGGCATAAAACAAAACAAAACAAAAAACCTGCATGATTTACTGATACACATTTTGTCCAGATCAGATTAGCTTATCTCTTTTCTCTACTCAGGTTTAAGTTCTTTAAAAATACACAGCTACAGCCCCTTCTTTGGTAGGATTTGCTAAACAACTTTTATTTTTGACAGCACTAGCAAAACTAAGCATCAAAACGTAAGATATTAAGCAGTGCATATAACGTTCAAATTAAGAAATCAGTTATTGTCAAAAGCGGGGATGACAAATGGGGACTTTACGACAAAAGCCTGATCCTGCCATTGGTGCTCCTGTCTTGTGCACAATGTTTGAAAGTTTTGAACACAACTTGTGTACTCAGGGTCATCCTCTTCAGAACTGCCCTCAAACTCAGATACCATAAGGAAAGTGTATATGTTTCTGTGAATGCTTAACTCTGCTTTTTCTTGAGAAAGCACTTGCTGATTAAACCATAAAGCACTTGCCTGTGTTAGAAAAAATCCCCAGTTAAGCAGAATCAATTTCATATCACCTGTCTCTTAAGTAACATAAACAGAAAGGTGCACACAACCTTCAGCAGAAGGCACTGACAAGCTCTCTTCTGGGATGCCACACTCTTGTGCAGTCGTGCATGTGCAAGGGGATGAAAAGCACAAGAGAACAGCAGTGAGAAGGACAGGGGAATGGAGGCACTGTACACTCTCTGTGAAGAAACTGAGAAAACCTGGCTTGGTTAGTCCTACAGAGCGAAGGCTGAGAGAGGATATGATGGAATGCTGAGAGAGGATATGATTGCAGTCTATTAATACATCCTGAGATAAACACCAGAGAGGGATAAGAGCTATTTCAGTGGAGGACAATGTTGGCAGGAGAACAAATGACTCTAAAGTGACCATGAGTTACACTCATCCTAGAAACTGGAAAATTTCTAGTTAGGAGAGGACTGAGGTTCTGGAGCAGCTTGCCACACCAGCAGTAGCAAGGGCAAAATACTGAAATGCTTCCCAAGTAAAACCTGATCAGTTTTCAAAAGGGGCTATGTGATAGGGCTGCCTGTAACCATAGACTGCATGCGGTGAGAGGGCAGATGTTTCCCTGTCCTGTATTCCTTTACTCATTCCTCCCAAACTCACAGGAGAGTCACAGAGTATGCCAGTAGGAAGTCTTTCCATTTCCTGGTTCACAGAGAAATTGAAGACTTTACAAATGAAATCTGAAAAGAAATTACACAGGATGTGCAGTTTAAGAGAATTAATGTTCGTACACGACCCTTAATCATTCAGTTCTCCTGGATTTCTGTGTGTGTCTCTTCAATTTTCACTGACATGTTTAATCCCTAGTGCCTCAAACCATAGAAATACCTATTAAATAAATTTATTTATAAAAAATGCATTACTATTCCAAAACTGATACATTCACATTCATTTGTGTGAGCTGCAGCTTGCACATACTGATTGTCAAGAGACCTGTTGCATTAATTTGGTTTCTCACACAGCATGGCAAAGCACAGTCATCCACCCCAGTTTCTCACTCTGCCACATATTTACTAGTTGGAGTTTCAATCTCTTGTTAAGTAATGTATGCTAGCCATGGTTCTATCTTTACAGTCTTCTAAATTAAGTAGATTAAACACTGAAGTATATAAACCAGAGTACTTTTGATCTCCTAGCAAAGAAAATTTCACTGTTTTTTTCCTAAAGACAATTCTTACTCAACCTAGATCAAAATAAGAACAAGTAAAAATATTTTTAAGTGCCACACCCAGGACTGCAAACATACTTTAATTCCAGAACTTTGATTAGAATTAATGAAAGATATACAGTGAAAGTGGTAAGGTTAGTCTATGCATAACAGCAAGAAGAATACACTCAAAGTTCATCTGATGTTAGACTTGATTTCATGCTGACCTTTTTCTGTTGGAAGATGTTTTTCTGCCTGTATTTTTGTTTATAAATGTCTGATATCCTCAACAGCATATTAACTGTAGTTAATTTTATGCAGATAAATTTTGCTGAAAGTCACACAATAGGAGGCTAGGAGGTTAAAGTCAAATGAAGTGGATGCTGGTAATGTCCACATCTGTGTTTTCAGAGTATTGGCAGCATTTTAATTTCCTTGGGACTTTACATAGGATGTTGTGGAAATTGTGAAAGTTTAAGCCAGCAACACAACTTCATCCAGCTGAAACTGGAGAAAATTAAGAAACCTGGTACACTGTGCTTGGGAGCCTCAGGAAAAAAAATAAATTGTAGACTGGTGAGTGGTTTTAGTGCACACTGGTTTATTACCTCTTCTTGAAGGAAATAAATACTGCCAGCTTTGCCACTACAGAAAAGTTCTAGGAGTCAAAGACCATCACGTTTTGCGAAGTACAGCAAACCTCTTCTCTGTAGGACAAAAAAGCTTTTGCACCCAAAATATCTGGAGCCTGTGTTACTGCAACACTGATTCAAAGTTCTCTTTGAATATAACCATTTCTTCTCCTTTAGCATATGTAACTTGTTACATTAAGTACCATTGCCAAACCGACTACACAGAGTGCTGCCTGACAGAAAATTAGAGCTGCCATTTTCAAAGTTACCAGAATCTACTCAGCCCTGTGCCTAGATTAATGTCCTCTGTAATACTTACAAGGCAAATGAAACTGTGTGCTTCATCCATAGGAATTGTGATAAAGAATAGATTAAAAGAACACATGGCTAGCTTGGCACTTTGTCAAGATACCTCTTCAGTGTTACTCATTCTTAAGAATTTCAGTCAAATTCAGTGTTGCTAAATCAAAGAATGAAGAAAATATTGATGCAGATTTTCCCAGAATATTATGTATTACTTACCTGGGGGCAGTCTTTGATGTAGTGTCCCTTGTTAAAGCAGAGATGGCACAGGTAGTTAGGAGGTGGCCTCTTGCTGGGTTTTCTGGCTTCTGAAGAGAGGGATAGGTCAGAGAAATGCTCGGTGAGGGAGCTTAACCCATCCACAATGTTATTAAGCGAGCCATAAGGTGATGCACTCTTGTAGAGGCTGCTGCTCAGAGCCTGCAAAGGAAAACAAGTAAGTCACATTCAACACAGTACCGTATTAAGGATTGTTCTGAGGGAGATCTGAAGAGGGGGCAGATGAAAACAACAGGGGAAAAAAGTGATTCTGTTTTTTCTTAGGAACATGGCTGCATATTAGAGGGGAGCAATAAGCAGGCTATTAATAAAGAGGTTTCACGATGGCAGTGCAATGGAGCTGGTCACCCCACTGTGGAGGAAACCACTGAGCTCACCATGGTTCTCTTAGTCTGACCTTTCCACTAAGCAAGGATTGCTTTCTTGTGTTTGACCATAATGCATTCATAGCACAGTTAGATTATGCAGGCAAAAAGCTGAAAGAACAACTCACAAAACAGAACCCTTTTGTGTCCTAAACTACTTACGCAAAGAATACTGAAGTCAGGGAAAGGAAAAGAACGCCAAGAAAAATGCAAAGTAACTTCCAATTTCCAATCTGGTTAATCAGACAGTCAACACAGAGTCCCATGTTCAAATAATAACAAGAAGCATTGAGATCTACATCTGGTTTGGATTTTCTAAGGGGGAACCTGCTGTGATTTAAACATTTCCTGATAAACAGTAAATACCTAGGTTTTGTACTTCATCTCAATAGGATCTTCGCTCTCTCAATCTGCAAACCAAAATCAGTAGCTCCTAATTTGCTATTCAGTAGGTTTAGAACAGCAGGAAACCCATCAACACTTAAATAGGTATTCTCCCTAATGGAGATAACAAGGATTAATTCACTTTAACCACTTAAGGTCCAAAAGAAACTGCATGGAGTGGAGTTCAAAAAGAAAATTAAAACTCTTAAAACATTAACATCATAATGAATCACTATAGAAGAAGCACCAACTATTGAGTGTCCTTTCCATCCCCACATTTCACATGGTGTTTCCACCTTAGGTCTGCAATGCTATGCTCATGTAATTCTCCTGCATCAGGGGAATTACTGCTGGCTTATGGGAAAGTGAGGTAAAAAGAGGTCCAATCCGTGCCTCTGTGCTTTAATTCTATTGAATTCAAGTATTTCAATAGGATCTTTATATGTGTTTTCACATGTTTATACAGGTTATATATATTTTGAAGACAGGCACTGAAATTGATTTAGAGTTTGTGCAATAAATCTGAAATTGAAATTAAATAATTTCAGAGATCTCAAACATTTAGGGTGCCTGCACAGTGAGTGTTTTCTGGGTGACAGTTGCATACCAAAAAAATCATACTAAAGCTCTAGGCACAACTATCCCTGAATTCCATCCCAACACGGATGGTGTACACCGTGCAGAAAAATTCAGTCTAATAATCTGCTTCACCCACTTGCACTGTAGTCAAACCCAACAAGCTGAACTCCCCTGACCCCTCTTGCAAAGCTGAAACTGGTGCACAGCAGCAGGATCAATTCAAGATGTCCCAGAGCGGAATCTGACCTCACATGGGACTTCACATATGTCCTGGGACTAAAACATCCTGTGTGGCATAGTTCTGTGCTGTCCAAGATGACGTGGCTGAGAGGACAATCAGCCACTTTGTTTCAGGGGTTAAAGCCACACATTTTAAAAGGAAGAGGTATTTCAAAAATGAAAAAAAAGGTTTTAGCTGCTTTAGCCATCAAGCAACCAAAGCTACCTCCAATGGTCGCTGGAATTTATTTCTAGGATTTATTGGATGCTATTGGAATGAGAAATTCTTGGCATCAAATTTTGAAAAGGAAGGGGAAGTGCTGTGGATGCCAAAATAATATTAATTAAAGGTCTTCAAGAAGTTCTTGTTTCCCTAGGAGCTACTTTCTCTTATATACACTTGGAAAAACATAAAATCCTTCTTTTTAAGAGATCCTCTTGCCAAGAGATTCTTAAAGTACTTCACCTGCATTACACCCATTAGTAACTTTGCAAATTCCTTATTATCTGATGTTATAGAAGGGTGAAAGTATGGACACAGAACGTGTGAAGTTGCAAATTCTTTACCTACTGCCAAAATCTGGAATATCTTCTGGGGATGTAGAATAACTCCTACCCATCAGGAGGTTGCTATTTTTGCTCCCAGGGCCAACTCCGTAACAAACCAAAATATATTTGTCTGCTGCCTATGGTGGGCTTTGAATTGGACATATGGCATGCAGTGATGACTGTTTTCTTTCCTACACATCCTTTACACTGAGCTATTCCCCTCATTAAAAGGGAGCAATTTGGAACCACAGCTGGGTATTATGTAACTCACTCCTCCACCAACCCTTCCTGGCATGTTTCAGGTCAATACTGAAAAACAAGGTGCCTCACTTTGGCAGCAAATCTTCACAAACATTTGTTTCAACTGTGGCAGCCAGAAGCTGTGTCAGAGGCTAGGATCCCATCAGATCATGGGCTGCACTGACACTAAATCATACCTTTAGCAGCCACCAAAGGTTCTGTGGCTCTAAAAGTGGCCACCTGGTTCAGCTGGCAGGGCATTTGTGCAATGCATGCCACAGCTGGACATGGCAAAACGTTCAGGCCACACATGGCACCATGAAACACTTCCCTATAATCATCTTGAGGCCCAGTGTTAAAAAAAGAAGAAACAAATACAACATCCCAGAACATGACAGTAAAGGAGAAGATGGGCATTGCTGATATCATTGGTATCATTGGTACTTTAAAGAACAGTTCATGCCTCTGGAAAATGCCTAGAGGATCCCAAAGTGCAGCCCATCCCTCTGGGTATAGTCAGGCAAACCGATTTAGCAGTTCCTGCCAATCTGACCTGAAAAATGGTCTTAGAGCTGTTTGACTCCAAGTCAATGTGAAAAACACATCAATCTGGCACTTGAAAGTTGCTATAAAGAGCACCAGCACAAATGGTGCTACATCCTGTTTCTAGCTCTGGAAATCTCTGGTTCTTCAGAAAGAGATGCAGAAATAAGCCATTCCCAAAAGCCAAGTTATGTAATAAGGGTGGTGATGGGAAAGTTCATCCTCACCCCTGGAATCAAATAGTGAAAGCTTAGGGCTTGGAATGAATGTGATGAAATGGTGATTGACTCCATTTTGTCACTGTAAAAGACAAAGGGTGAACAAATATTGCTGAGATACATAAAACAGTTTTGGTTTGGTTTTTTGTTTTTTTTTTTTTTTCTTTCTGGGACACTCAGTTGAGCAGAACAGCAATTCAGCCCCTACTAAGTGTTTGCACTGCTGCAAAGAGGATTTTTAAGAAGGGTTTTGAATAAAAACTTTGAATTAGCTTCACACCGAAAGGGGACGTCCAGAGGGGTGATTAGAGTGCCAGGGAGAGTGTTGTGGCCTCAGACAGAAAACAGAGAGGAAGAAATGAAATGCAGTCTGACTCACTCTGGTCTCAAGTGTATTACTACTCATCTGGGAGGTGGCAGGGAGACTGCTCCTCTCACGAATTCCACCAAAAGCAATGACTGCTCTGTGTTCACAATGCAACGCTAGCAAAGCCAACCTATTTCTTTAAATGGTAGACAATAGTACCTCTCAAATAGTCTCATTTTGAGCTAGAACAGGAGAGAAAGGATTTGGCAGTGAAAGGGTTAGTGCTCTCGAGGAGCCCACAGACCACACTGCATGTCCTAATTACAAGGCTCATCAGCCCAGCTGCAATGAATTCAGGATTTCCTTATCTTGCCATACTGGGGGGATGGGGAACCTGGTGGTAAAACTTAGAAACTGCCTTGGTGGGAGGTTCGAGCTGATAATGTAAGTTTGTCTGTTTGTTTGTTTTTTCCTTCCTATGAAACATGTTGATTTAACTGAATGTGAACCAAACTGAAAATCTTGTATCATATTTTTCAAAGGTAACCTTGCTGCTGGGTTGATCTTAAAACTGTATCTGTTGGTGGTGTTGGGAAGCAAAGTTCCCTTTGTTATTTGTTTGTTTAGTGTTTCCAGTTAAAGGGCACGTAATCTATAAGGTTGCAGTGTGGTCCTTTGTGAGAGGCAGCTATTGTCTTCTATAACTTCCTCACTCTGACTTCCAGTAAGGTAGCACAGGACTGACTCAAGAGTTCCAGTATGTAATTCACCTCTAAGATACTCCTAGTTACACGAATGATTGGCTAATGCTTTTGATTCCCTTGGCTGGGTCCCTGCCTTTCAGAAACACCTTTTGGGATTGCTGTGTCAAGTGGTAGAAAAAGAAACCTCGAAACACTGGCTTTATCTCTTCAGTATAATGTTGAGAAGAAAGATAGCTTTTGTGAATATGCAATGAAACATCAAAGCAAATAGAAGCACGTCTTACTTTCCAAATTTCCCTTTGGTAAATGTATAGCTACTGCTTTACCTATAAAGGTATTTTTTCAACATGGACCAGAAAGCACAGAGAGCACAAGAGCCTCTCAATTACGACATGCATGTTTGGGCATCCAGACTAGCTGTTATTAATAAGCAATGGCAACTTGTTTATGTGGAAATGGCATCTTTTTATTAGGCATGGACTGGAAAAGTAGAGGCATATCTGGGAAAACCGGTTTCTGCCCCAAGTTCAGATTGTGGTTGCTGGACCCTTAAGGCAGTGATAAAGATGAACTGGTGAATACCAGTTACATAAAGCTAGAATGACTCATGCTGGTTGATGGGGGCTGTATCTGGCCAGTGCATCTGTTTGATGCTCTACAAGTTAGTATGATTTGAGCTTATGGTTCTCTCCGCATTTGTAGTAATTACACACACTGGTGAAGTCCTGTAGTAGCACTTCAGTGTTCCTACAACCTAGTCCAGTCATTAATGCTTCTGCAACATGAAAATTGAATAATTGAAAAGCAATGAGCAAAGAATTTTTGATGACTTATTTTTGCATTGGTATGCCGCTGACCTAATCAAGCAAACAAAAATAAAGTCTTGATGGACAGAGTTAAGTTTAATTCAACAGACACCATGGCTGTTTGAAGTCTTTAGGAAAAGGGAGTTGGAGTGCCCTGTCATCAGTATGGAAAAAGTAAGGTTTACATACACTGTAAATTGCAAATATTTTCTAACATGTATGACGGTAACCAGAATAGCCATGCTAATCATTAGCCCTGCACTGAAATACCAAAAGGTGCTAAAGTTATCAGCTTGGATTTTCACAAAGATAAGAACTGAGTGGTCCCCGTGCTGTGTCATGGGTAAAACAGCAGGGTAGACAAGTCATTGCCCTCACTCAGTTGCTACCTTCATGTTGGAGGAGATGGAAATTCTGAGCTACCAAGCAGTGTTTCAGTGGCTTGTGTGTGTAATATATAAAACTTCACCCAAAGGCCTTATAGCTCTTTTATCTGCTAGTGTCCAAAGGCTTGCTTTTGATGTGGGCTTTATCTATGGGGCCATGCAATATGTGTGAAAGCACAACAGTTGCACCAGAAGACAACCATGTTCGCAGAAGAGCACTTAAAATCTGTGACTTCTCTGTGCTTCAGCTCTTCTCAAGTGGTTCAAACAGTTCCCTGTTTTTGTCCCCGAAGAAAACATCCAATGCAGAATCACAGAACAGAATCATGGAATTGTTTAGATTGGAAAAGACCTTTAAGATCATCATCAATGTTCATGGCCAACCCCAAAGCCTTCTAAAAACAGAGGGATTAAATGAAAATACTGTAATAAATTTAGTTGTATTAATTTGAGCCAGAAGAAATAGAGACGTTTAATTACCGAGGCTGAACTGGAAAACCTCAAAAACTGCTCCTGTATGGCTTGCGTCTGCTTAAGCTCTCCTGATAAATTGGATACTTTTACAAAAAAACAGCTTAAGAGTTTGCTCAGTAACATCTTATCATTGGAAAACTGAAAGCCAAGCTCATCACTCAGTGAAGAAAATGTTTGCCTGGAGCAAGGAAAAAGGGGGGAAAAAAAAAAATACTCAGGTTTCTGTTTCCTTCTGAAGTCAACTTTTAAGTCAGCTGTCAAAAAATCTGGTCTTTGGCCTGACTTTTAGTAAAATATGAATTACTCAAGTTCTCATATAAAACCACAGATAAATGTAGATTAGCCAAGTAAACCTTAATGCATTCCTGGCTAGTTAGATTAGCCAAGTATACCTTAATTCATCCTTCTTCTGTGGGGGGTTTTAGACAAATACATGTATATATTAAACTGCTAGCACTAATGTCTACTCTAAATATTTTCAGAGATGGCACTAGGCCTTTTCTCCTGCAGAAACAGTATCTTGAGACAGCTACAAATGCAGTGTGACCTGCCAGTGGTTGTGAAGCGAGTCACTAAAGGGCAATTAGTCTTTAATCCAGCTTATAGTTGTCTCTAACCTAGATATTCCAAATCTGACAGCTCAGCTGGCTGTGGCTTCTTCTCAGGTTGTAATTGCTGAGACTGCAGAACAGCAAGTGGGTGCAGCACACTCCCCTGTGCATGAAGGTGTGTACCTTCAATCACAGCAAGGCTGGAGAGCAACACCAGAGCCACCACCTTGCCTTGCTTTGGATCTGCTGGTCCTTAACACTGGCATCTAAAGCTTTCAACGAGTTTCTCAGATCTTATGAAAGTCCTGCTCCCTATGTACTGTACAGTGGTAAAGTTATGCTGACAGTTCAGGAATGGCTCAGTCACAATCTCCAGGCTTGCTGGTGCTCAGGTAGGCCTTTTGGCTTTCTGCTAGGAGTGTGATGCTCCTTATGTCAGCCTCAGGGAAGGGTTTGCTGTGGATATCAGTGAGGACTCTCATTTTACCCAATGTACAGGCACCACACAAAAGGCCTTTAAAGGCACATGTGGGGAAGGACAGAGATTTGCTCTGGTCAGAGGCATGCAGTCTTGAAGGAACTTTCTAAAAGTTGCACCAGGTTCTGCAGGGTTCCTTTTCATCTGATGAATGCCCAACAACTGCCCTCTTATGTTAAAGAGAAGCTCTAACACATGAGCACTGTATTTTGGACAACGGAGACCATTCACGTTGTAAATTACTTTAACACATCCCCCAGGAGCCCCGAATTCCCGGGCTGTCCCCTGCCTGCCTGCAGCTGGGTCTCCCTGACCTTTGGGGAGAGGCCACGGGGGGAGGGCCCCTGCCAGGCCCCCGTGTCCCACTGCCCAGAAACAAGTGCTCTTGGTCGAGACGGGGTTCTGCGGCGAGGACGAGGTTACGGAGGCTGTATAGCATGAGGTGAGGGGAGAAACGGACGGACGTGTTTTGATCCCCGCACTTTCTGTTAACATCTCTGCTTCCTGCAGGAAATCTTGTCTCAATCTGACCTGCAGTCTGCAAAACAAGAGTCGAGTTTCCTCTCATTTGGTAGGTCTTTTGACACTCCAAGCGCAAGAAAAATAACACCCGGAAACAGATACGCGCCTGTTCAAGGCACACTTAGGGAAGCATTTACCTCCTGTGCGGCTCTCGCGCGATGAAAGGTTTTGCGAAGAAATGTCCATTTTGGGTTAAACAGAACTCTAAGTCTGAGACAGTTTTGTTTATATCATTTACATTCAGTAATGCCTTCTTGGCACAGAAACTCCTGCGATGGCTGCCAAAGTTTAAAAGAGGCAAAGCTAAGGTCGCTGTCAGAGGTAGAAACAATACATCATCTGCCCAGAACGGGCCCCTCGCAATGCGCTGAGGGCCTCAGTTCCTGCACCCACGGGAAGACAGAAACTTTTATTAAATTGAATATAGTGAGGAAAATAAATTATTTCTATGTACCAAATGACAGGCTGGAATTTCATTTTGTGACTCCAGCTTTTAGATAGGTTTATCTCCGTTTAAAGCTACCCTCTTAATCAACTGTGATACAGCACAGCTTGAAGTGTTATATCAGCAAGCAAACCTAAAACATCACAATCTGCTTCAGATAAACTATAAAATAACAACTGAGAAATCTGGTTTCAGAGTAGATTTGAGGCTTTTTTTTTTTTATTCTTCCCATGCTGTGACTGTTAGAAGAATGAATCTATTATTCTACTAATTTCAGTTGCAACATATGTTGGAGAAAGGTGCTTATATAAGAACACCTCTGTATTTCAAGGATCACTGATGCTCAAACCCTCTTAAAAATTCTTCCTAGTCCTCTATTTTCAGGGTGCAATGACTGTATAGTAGATCCTTTGCCTTCCTTTCAACCACAAGTATCCACAGCCCTAATGACTATTTACAAAATAGTTGCCTAGCAGGCCCCCTTAGTGTGAAGAAATACAGGCTGCAACTCCCCTGCAAAAATCACTGAGATACCTGGAACTCCTTGAAGCAAGAGAAACTTATGACAGCAAGGTGATCCCCTCAATGTGCTTGTTTGATTGACAGTTAGCTGGATGAGATGTAAATACAGATTTCCAGCTTCGCACAAGCCTTCTGCGTAGGGTATTGCATTTGTGTCCATTGAAAAGAGACACCAAATCCCACCACATGCAGGGAGTAGGTGTGGGTGGCCAGCTAATATAGCAGGAATTTATCTCTACTTTGCATATGAGCTCAAGTCCTGGATCAGGGAGGCATTTGCTAATCTTCAAACTAAATCTGTATTTCTTAAGAAACGGGTTTGAAAGACCAGGCAGCAGTTCTTCCCTCAGCAGCAGTTGAAAGAGCTAAGAAAAAGGGTCTACATGAGGCTCCTTAAAACTCCTCTTAGTCGAAGTATTGGACTTGCTACTATTTGCTTACACCAAAACATATGACAGAAAGAGGCTAGGCATGTGATATGTTTAAGACTTAAATCCCACCAAAACTCCCCACAGCTGTACTGTCCTGGCTAGACAATGAGGGACATGGAGAAAGCCCAGAACTTGTAACCCTACATTTATTCTGCTTTCTGCAAGTGAATCTGTCTATAATTTTAGATTCTACTTTTAGTAGATCACAAATTGTTTGCTACGGTTCTGAGAATTAGAACCGACCTGCAGGAAAAATGAAGTGATCCAAGTTTTTACACTTATGAAATACTGTCTGTCTGAATTATGTCAGCATTACTGTAAGATTTGAATAGCTTTGTAAAATTTAATTAGTTGCTTTGATCTATTATAATTACTCTGAAGCCCACACAGAACCTAAGTAAACCATGAGGAAAATACTTATATTCTCTCCATTTAATTTAATCATTTCATTGTGGCTTTCTAAAAGAGGAAGAACAATTCCAGAGGGTAGCAAAATGGCCATCAAGCTGTTGGCAATTCTTCTGGGGCAAAGAAACTGGGGAGAGGTACAGGTATTGATTGTGACATTCCACTTTCTGAACAGATTAATGAAAGGTGATAACCAATATCATTTTTTGGTAGCATTAGTATGTATGCATCTAATTTGGGCAACAGGATGCAGATGCTTTTGTTTCTATGCAAATACATATTATCAAAATTGTATGATTTGGCTTTGTAATATCTGTGCCTGCACCTTTTGGCAACTGCACTGTGTCATTATTTTTCATGCTTCTTAAAGCAGCATGGAAAAGATTCTCTGGTCTTATTTTTGAATTTCACTTAAATCATGTTTCAGAGTCCTTTTATGGTGCACCTAAACTCTGATATAGAAAACTTTCCTTGGCGTTAATCCTCACCTAACATCTGTCAGTAAAATGCAATCTTTTCTTCTAGTTGTCAATTACCAAAGTAACAGGACCATCCCTACAAGTTGTTTGTCATCTATCTTGTAGAAGTACACAGAATCCCCCAAACAAAACAACAAAACCACAAAGGCCTGGGTGGGGTGGACGAGGGGGATTGGCTTTGGGATAAAAGCAATTTAGTACACATCTTGGTTGTAATTCATTCCACAGACTTCCTAAATTAATATATTGGTTCAAGTCAGACTCAGTTGTCTGATCATTTGTGCAGTTCACTGGAGAAGAATCTTCATTTTCTGTTCTGAATAACTGAGTCTGTAGAGCAAAAGAGGAGTGGATGAAAAATCATTACCCAACACACAGTTACATCACCCCTTTGTTTGGGTGCTTTGGCATGGAAGACACTGTAAATGCATAAAATAGCTGTAAATGAAAGCTCTGTGTATAAAATGTAAGTGTAACAAGAACTCTACATCCTTTTGCCTTCAATTATAGGTTGGTGTGTTTTTCTTTTCTATATACTGCCTGACAGGTTTTTTTCAAGATGTGTTTTTGTGAGGCAGAAAAAGCATGCCAGTGCTCCTCTCAATGAGGCGTTTGCACAGATTCAAAATCCCAAGCGATTTAAAAGAATTGGCAGTTATTTTCAGCTGACCAAGAATAATAAATATAATTGGTCTATCTTCTGTTGCTTGATTTTATTTTTCTTATCAAGCTATCCAAAAAAAAAAAAAAATATATATATATATATATATATATATATATAGTAAAGCAGAAAGCACATACTCTTCTTGAAGACTTGCTTTACTTTCAGCAGTAACATTTTAGTTCTCGCCAGCTTTCCAAGTATGGTTCTGATTGCAATGTGAAAGCAAGTAGCTGCAGATTACTATGGTGGATAATAGTTTCACTGTAAATAAATAAAAAAATCCCAGGTGTAAGTTTGAATTAGTTAAAGGTCAAGGTAGGGCAGGTGTGCTGCAGAGCTGCAGCAGCATTTGCTGGAGCCAGGGGCAGTTTGAGGGTAAGGACACAACACAAGAGGCTCTGGCTGTTGGTGTAAATTCAACATATTTTCTTCTTACTTCTGGGAGCTTTCTGTTGTTCTTAGTCAGGTAAGGAAGCCAGAATAAAAGCAACATAATGGTATGAACCAAATCAGATCCAAATCTGGCTCTTGTGCATTTCTTCCTGCAATCAAGTTGCTATTAGGTAATTCAGCCTAAGTGTCAAGAGTAAGAAGAGTATCTGCTACATGCAGTGCCATCCACTCAAAAAACCGCACAAAAACAAAACATTTAATCCTGGACAATTGAGAAGCCTAAAGCCATACCTGGTGATACAAATGGAAGAGTGTAATTTGGATAATAATTTGAGTTTTACGCTTTTTATACAAGATATAGATCTTATTTTCAGACTCCACTTCCTATAGTACATTCACACATGGGGTTTTTATTTCCCTGGCAAACGTGGGTGTACAGGAGTAGCAAAGCAGGAGGCCATGGCTGCAGAGATAAAGAACAGGGAGCAAAAGAGAATGCTTATGGACATAAGCCCCTGAATTTTTGCATTTTAAAGCATATAGCCAATTGAAATTAGGAACAGAATAGTTGTTAGCTTCAATACCTGTAACAGGATCTAAGATTTTGAGATTAGTGTACAAGTGGGCCGTGAAAGCTGCACTTTGTGTGCTGAGGCAGCATCATCAAAAGGGCTCTGGAGCTGGCTGTGCTGGGAGGACAGAGGCTGGTGCTGGCAAGATCTCCAAATGCACGTTGTCCTCTGATTAACGTAGGAGATTCAGCTCCCTGGAATCTCTTATGAGGACTGATGTGAGAATTGACTTTTAACTTCCTGAAAAGCGTTTTGGAATTACTTGTCTGGCACTTTAAGCAAACACAAAATACCAGTGTACAACCATCCTGAGGCAGAGAGCACAAGTTCCTGCAATGCAGGAATTGTTATGCTGGTGCTCTTTCAATAAAATTTGAAGAAGTTTAAGGGCACTCCAATGTTGGTACTTACACAAAGAATATCGAGAAAAAATTAAAATTGGGAAATAAATATTCATTATTAAAGGACACATTTCGGTATTGTAGACTGTGCTACTCTGGTCAGTCTGCAGCTGAGAAAGCAAGAAGTCCTCACTTGAGTGCCTAGCACATTACTAAGTACCCTGTGGATCAAAAACATGCTCTGTGTTAGAATAACTAATAATGTTACACAAAATTAAACAAATTGGATATGTTTTGGAGCATATGGCAATTTCTGCTAACCTGCATCTCTGTTGAATTTGCCTTCAGACCATACTGGTTGTGAGCAGCCTCTTCAAAGGTATTTCGTTTTCTCTTTTAAATCTTTTAATCGTG
This sequence comes from Hirundo rustica, assembly GCF_015227805.2. Classification (NCBI taxonomy): domain Eukaryota; kingdom Metazoa; phylum Chordata; class Aves; order Passeriformes; family Hirundinidae; genus Hirundo; species Hirundo rustica. Next base: position 11,828,373 of record NC_053457.1, on the reverse strand, counting down.
GCTGTTCTCAAAGATATTGCACTTAATTTAGGGGGCCAATGGCCTGACCTGGTATAGCAATCCTTGCATTCTTATGATACTGAGAGAATGGAGATGTTTTATAATCTTATAATTATCCTCCAAATTACTTCAGCTAGGCCTAATAACAGATCTTCATCAAGTATCAGCCTAGTGCATACATCCCTAATTCTATGAAAGACAGATGAACAACAAGTTCGTCTGATAAAAATATATTTTCTGTAGAACTGCCAATTTCCTTCCCTACATTTTTGTTCTTCCAGTGTTTCATGGGTTTTTGTTGTTATCTTATGCATATCACTGTTTTCTTTGTGAAGTTACCTACTCCATCCTATTGCTTTAGACCTGCTTCTGTTTCACAGGGATTTGAATGTTATTTTCCACAGCACACTGTAAATTTTTTTAACTCCATACATTTTTCTTTCCAAGCAAGTGTTCCACACTTTACTGTAGCAAACTGAACTAGCTGGTGCTCTCATTCCCAGTTAGTTTCCCTCTTGCCTATAAGGACTGGATCTGTAAGTCTCTAAGTCAGAAACATGAAAATAGTGATTATTTTCTCATCTAGCATGTGCAGTTATTTCTGCTTAAATAAAATCTGTTTTAGATCCAGAAAGTTGCTGCCATAGAGGCTTCTAGAAGGAAATTTGCTCTTGAAAGACAAAGAGTAGAGAAAAAAGTTTAATTATTATATTATGATAATTTCTAGTTACTGGTTGCTGTCTCTTCTTGACCAAAGACAGCATTGACCTGGTAGGATGCCTCCTGTTAGTGTAGAAAAATACCTTAGTAGTCTCTTGCCCCCTTACTCTAGGTTTTTCAATTACATCCCTCAATGACAAAGACACAGATACCTGGCTGTGTCTCAAAGGCGTTGAATTCCGTGTAACCAGCCTCACAACAAAACCTCAAATGTTTGGCTCTGATGGATGGTGTTATAATGAGGGTGGAGCTCAGTTCAGTGGCCAATTTATTACATCTTAGTGGTCTAACATGCTTTTATTTCATATCTAGGACAACAAATGCTGCCATAAAGTTTGGTTTAAAGCAGGTCTGTTTTGCAAAATGAGTCTTGTATATGGAACAAAATGCTCATTGTTGCTTTACTGTTTAAACCTTTATTATTGCTTTTTTTTTTTTTTCTTGGTACAATGGGCTTTTATGCACCAAACAGCTGTGTTCATCATGTTTATTTAGAAGGCATCCATTGTAGTGGAAAAAGTCTGGAGGACAAAAATCTTGAAGTACAAGACTACTCTGTGGGTGCTGGCACTTTTATTTTTTTTCTGTCCTTTGGTCAGTATGCAAGTCACATACACAGGCACTGCCATGCAGACTTGCAAACCCTGTATAATAGCAACTTTTCACAAGTGCTGTCTCTTATTCCAAGGGTTCTTCTCCAGAAATTTTCAACTGCAAGGCAACATACAGGACACACAACTATTTTACACCCTATGATCCTATCATTTCTCAATCTGTTGCTATTTTGGACCCTCATTAGGTCACTTTCCAAATATTGTGTACAGCTATGTGTCAATCATTGTCACAGCTCGGCTCCAGGCTAAGCCAACCCAGGACAAAACCATGAGGGGAAAAAAAATGCCAACCAAAGCAAGCACTGTGTAGAAAACAGTCAACAGTTTAACTGTGGAAAGCTATGTGTTGTTCCAAAGATAGCATATGCCCACTTGCTGCAGGAACAGCGTACAGTAACTAACGTTCTCCAAAATAATTTTATGTGGTTGAAATATGTAGTGTATACCCAAAGGCATCTGCAAATAAACAGATGTTAGAATCTCAAGAATTAAGAGCATGACATTGTCGGAAACTCTTGGGTGACTCCTGCCAAAAAGCAGTCTAGTTTCCAGTTTCTGGAAAGAACAGAGCATCTAACATATTGACAGAACTTCTTTTGAGCAACATTATCTCTGGCACCTTCTAAACCCTTGAATGAAAGCTGCTGTATAAGCAGGCAGTGTTAGCCTGGGAAATTAGAGGATTCCCTACTTCATTCAGGGTAAATCCAGCAGGGCAGATGTGTTCCCATGCCACAGGGGATAGCTGTGCTCCCTTCCCTCTTTTCAGGTTACCATGTGTTAAGATATAGTTCAGGTAATTACTGGAAACATACAAGTGTCTCCATCAGCCACACAGCCAATGCGATCACCACAGGCTGGAAAATGAACGGCAACAAACTAACATGCTTCATCTTTTAAAAATAATATCTGTATAGAGCGAAATGGCTTCTTATTTCCTGAATGGTGAATGCTCTTGGCTTTCTATACAGCTGGCATTCTCAGTTGCTGCTGCTGTTCATGTGCCTCAGGAAACTGTAAGGAGGTTAAAAAGAGCAGAATAAAGTCCCAGCTTGTGGATGATGGGAATCCACACAGAAGGTGACTTCTGGGATCTGAAAACAGCACAGCTGGGGGGAGGCTGCACGGGGACTGACTGCTTTAGTTGCGGCAGAGGCAGGGGCCTGAGGAAGGCCTGGCATAGCAGGGAAATTATTTTCCAGAAGAAAGAAAAAAGGTTAGGGGAAAAAATGGAAAGAACTATGAGCCAAGTGGAAAGGGAGTGTGACAAAAGGATTAGCCCCTACTTGCACAGAGTATAGTAGAAGCCGAAAATGAACTCGGGGAACTGTCAGGAAGAGAAAACTGTTTCTCAGAGACTGTTTCAAAGGCCTTCTGAATGCAGACTCCATTTACTTGTTTCTTCCTTTTTCTCCCAAAAAATAAAGGACCTGCTGTGAGCAGAATGTATCTCGACTTCAACAAACACAGGCCTGAACAGAATCCCAATCTGGAATCCGTGCTGGCTGAACTCCTGGAGTCTTGCTGCTACCTGGGTACCATAAAGCTTGTAAGCTGAGCAGGGAGGGGCAAAATCTACAATTTGTCATCAACGGGTAGGTAGCTAATAAATTGCACTGCCTGCTAATCTTTTTGGAAAATCAATGTGCTTGTTAGGTCTATATGTTGTTAAAGTGCCTATGTCGTGTCACGCTTAATAAGAGTTAATCAGGTTGAACGGGTTTCGAACTACAAACTCTCAAAAATAGTGGCTATTTTGAGACTGGACGTTCTTTGTTAAATTCTTAAAGGATAAAGAATTTCTAAGTAAAGGGAAATGTGTCAGTATAACTCTGGCTCTCAACTGCTAGCAGCTCTATTATGAGAGCAGTTGGGGAATTTGATTTGGTTTTAATTAATAACTCAGTAACTTTTCTGACAGAACGGGAGGATGTATATTGACTGAGAATACATTTTAAGTCGATATCTAGCACAAAAGGCGCTGGAAGGACTTTCAAATGTCATTCTGTGGGAAGTGCCAGAGCAGGTTGGGATGTATAGTCCATCTGACCATTTCAAACAGAGCCGCAGTTGAATGCCTCCGGCAAGAGTCCCACAGCAGGGTGCCAAACTGCAGTTGGATCTTTTCTGGAGAGGCTGGGAGCGGTGGTGCGTGAGGTGCCACCTTGCAGTATCTCCACACATGTGAAATCCCTCCAATGCAGAAGTGCTTGACCTCAACAACTTCCTGTGACAGGGAGTTCCATAGCGAATTGTCTTTGCACACCCCAGTTTTTTAGCTTCCTTCCCTTTGGTTACATTTAGTCTTGTTTTGCATTATGAAACGTGCGCAAAACTTTTTTCGCTGTTTTTATCACGTTCCTGTTTATGTCTCTTCCTTTCAAATAGTGCCTGCCTTTGATCTCTCATAAGCCATATGTATTCTTGCATCAAGCTTTTAAAGTAACACTTTCGGGGGAAAAAAAAAAAAGGGGGGGGGGGGGGGGGTTTGGTGGCAGCGGCGGTGGTATTTTTATACGTTATGACGGATGTAGCACTTTTTGCGCGTCCTGCCCCCCGTCCCTCCGGCCGCGCACGGGAAATCCGTGTAACCATTGACCAGACTGTCAACACGGGCGCCCCGCGCCGCTGGCGGGCGGCGGGAGGAGGCGGCCGCGCCAATGCCGCGGCGGCGCCTCGCCCCGGCCCGTTAGCGGGACAGCGGCGGGCGGGAAGGGGCCGGCCGGGCACGGGGACAAGGAGCCGGCGCGGGCGGCCCTGCGGCCCCGGCGTGCGCGGCGGGGAGCGGGGCCGCCCCGCTTGGGCGGGCTGGGTCCCGGCCCGGGGAAGGGGGCGGCAGGCTGCCGAGGCATCATGGCGGTTGCGGCCCGGGGGGGGCCGGGGGCTCCGCGCCGGGCGGCGCGGCGGACTCACCTCGCTCCGCTGGAGCTGGAAGAAGCTGTTGAGATAGCTGGAGCTGAGCGAGGAGCCCAACTCCGGGGTGCTCTTGGTGTAGCCGAGGTCGGGGTGCTGGGACGAGGAGGGCTCGGGTCTGAAGGCATCGAAGGCGCTGGCCTGGTGCGTGTCTTGCAGCGAGAGATAGACCCAGTTGAGGAGCTGGGCGGGCTGGTAGACGGACGCGGCGCTGGTGTCGATGGTTGACAACAAGCTCATCTTTCCCCGCGGCTCTGCCGGCGCGGCTGGCCCCGCGGTGCCGGTCCCCCTCCCCGCGCTCCGGCAGTGCCGCTCTCCCGTCCCCGCCCGGGGCGCTTCCTCCTGGCCGCCCGGAGGAGAGGACGGGCCGGGGGCTCGCTGCCGCGCCCCGCGCCGCTCTCGCTCCCCTAAGGCCGGCGGCGCCCGCGCAGCCCCAGCGCTCCGCGCAGCACGGGCATCGCTGCCGCCGCCCGCGGGCTCCGCAGGAAACTTTGTGCGCTCTCCGTCCCGCCCGCCCGGCCGGTGCCTGCCCCGCTATCTGTCTTTATTCCCACTCCCGCAGGCAGCGGCGGGGAGGGGCCGCCGGCGCTCCGGCGGCGGCGCCGCGCCCCCATAGGCCTCCCGGCCGCCGCGGGGGTGCAGGGGCGTCCCGGCGCCGCTCCGCCCCCGCCCTGCCCGCCCGAGCGCGGCCCGAGCGGCGTGCGCGCCGGAGGTCCCCGCGCCGCTGGCCGCTCGCCCGCCCGGGTCGCGCCCGCTCCCTCGCTGCTGCCCGGCCTTCCTTTTCCTCCTTCCTGAAGATTTTTGCGCCGAACGCGCGCAAAGCCCTCCCGAGGGCTCCTCGCCGGGCCCTTTTGGGCTTGTTTTCAACTCGACAAATTTCGCTCGGCTCTCGTCAGCCCGCCCTCTCTTTTTGCTCTCGTTTCTGTTTCTTTCTGGTGCTGGGAGTTCGTCGCGATCTGAGGTTCCTTCTCGTTAAATCTCTGTCAGAGCTCCAGGTTTACGAAGCCCTGCGCGGGGGCTGAGGTTGTGCCAAGCCGTGCAGAGTTAGGGTTTTCCAAATAAGGCAGGCAAGCGGCGCGATGCTCCCTCTGAAATCCATCTAGGTATCCCTGGCGTGGGCTCTTGGGGAGCCTGCCTGTGGTGGGATACCCGGGAGTTAAAGCTGAGTAGGCCTTTTAAGGAGTCGGTAGCACAAAAGAAGATGATGAATGATTCCTGTTTTAGGAAGGAGCCCGAGTGGGTAAGCTGGTAATTACAGTTCATAAACTCTTCCCTGCCGCCTGCCCTGCGATGAGTGCAACGCGGAGGCTATTTCTCGCTTTGGTACAAACACCATAGTAATCAAACTAGGAGCTTTCAAAGGAGCTCCCAGGAGGTAACTTAAAAACTTGATCATAGCTCCTTGTGCTGTTTGCTGAGTGTGTCTTCCCAGTATGGTTTTTGGGGAAAAAAATGCCTTCCTTCCATAGATAACAGAAAAAAATGTTTGAAACATCAAAGTTGGCATCTTGGTTTGCTGTAAAAATCCATATATCTCTGCCAAGACAGGAGAAAAGTCTCTGTTCTGAAAAGACGTGGTTGCAAGCAACAGAAAATGAGAGTCAGTGTACACACAGTGGAAAATGCTGTTCAATTGTCAGTGGCAAACACCAAAGATGGATGCATTCAACTTTTGAGAGCTGCTAGTCAGGGCAGCAGAGCTATCTGCTTGCAGGAATTTAAATGCAGGTGAAGATTCTGACTTTCCAGAACTGCAAGGTCAAGCTTAGAACAGCTGAATCAAACTGAATTCCTTTAGTGAGGCTACTTTTTGTGTGTGTGTGACAAAGTCCTTGCAGCATAAAGGCAGTTCACTCTTTTGTACACTTTCTTGATTTAGAAGCCCTTTGGGGCACATCTCAACATGTGTGCATCAGCATGAGAAGGAACTTCTACCAGTGTACAGGGTCCTTCTTTATACTCTGTCCACAACAGAGGTCATAACAGAAGAATTCAATCAAATTGCATCCTATACTCAAACAGTTGCATAGTGTTTTAAAGAAGGAAAAGCTGGATGAGACTTAGTGACTTAATAAATTGTGGGGGAGGATTTTCTATTATTTGCTAGTCACTGAGGAAAAACCCCAAGAAACAGATACCACATCTGAGGAACTTGCTTTTCTGGCAGGTGGTATTTGAAAAGTCAGGATATGGTAAAGAGTCTAGTAGGGGGAACTAGCTTGAAGCTGCTTGTTTTGTTGTTGTGGAGTTGTTTAGATTTTTTTTTTTTTTTTTCTTGTAGGCATGTTAATTCCTTCCTTAAAGACAATTTCTATTCTTATCACTTCCCTCTTTTACTTGCTAAGTTAAATGCATGTATTTTTATTTTGGAGCTCCACTGTTCACTCTGTTTAGTAAGATGCTGTGAAGGAAATGGGAATTCCGAACAGGCAGAAAGGATAACAGGGTTCTTGGAGCAATAGAGGTCAAAAGCAGAGGTCAAAATAGAGAGTGGTCAAGGTGATGCAGTGTTTTGGATGAAGAGTTTTTGGCATATTTTGATACTTTCCCTCCCCAAATTGAATATAGCTCTCATTGTAGGTGGTTGGATCACTTTATTTAGACAACACAGATTGCTGCGGTGCAAGGGAAGGTGGAGTTAGGATGCGTTTGTTGCAACAGCTGCATTCATGAATGCAGCAACCCCTTATGATGTGAGGGGCACCGTGTGCTCCACCAGATGCATTTGAGCACTGAGAGCTTTTGGCTGTTGTTGCCCCTTGACGGTAGTCCTGGTGGCTTCTAGTAACCATGCAGAGGAGTGGGTAAATTGAATAGATGCTTTGTTTGGCATATCAGGAAAGGGAAAGGCTGCAAATGCGTGCATAATGAGGAGCTTAACTAAAAGCACCCACTCTGAGGTCCAGTTGTCATCCTGTTCTCCTGCGCAGTTTCTTCTGGAAAACAGTTTCAGGCAGTTCTTTCCCATTCTGAATTTAGTACGGCCCTTAGCTTAGCTAAACGCTGCTGCCGCAGTGGTTACAATCCTCTTAAGTTCAAGATTGCAATTTTTTTTCATTGGAAGTCCACTCTTCACATCTGGGAATCATAGATAAGTGAAGAGGAGATGGATACAAATGGTCTGTTTAGCAGAGACGTGACAGTACAGAAAAAGGTGCTAAGGTAAATTGCATCTATTCTTCGCAGAAATACTTGGGATTGAAGTGTCCACCAAGGTAGTCTGATGGCTTTGAAATATCTTCCAGGCATGCACAATATCTTCCTATTGATTCTTTTGGGCTGGAGTATAAGTAATATCAACTACATGGATTTTACCTCAGCCTTATATTGCCAAAATATCTATGAGTCCTCTTGGGTTTATTTATTGCTAATTAAGTAAAAAAAAACCAACTGAAATGTTAACATCAAACTTTGAATAAATGGAATGGCTTAAGTGACTTGGAAAACAGAAGCTTTGAAACAAGTCAAAGACAAACACAGAATTCAGCTGCTTCAGTCCTATTGTTTAAGTAGTGGATGATCATGTAATTTATCCAAAATCTCCTTATAACTGCTCACTCAGCCTGTCCCCTTAGTGATCTGCACATCTCGTGGCTGCACCCTTCCCATGGCATCTTTGCAAGAGTGTGGAATGTAATTTTCCACCTCTGGCCAGGACTTGTTTCATAATCTAATGTATTTATGTTCTTGCTTGCGATGTTCATACCTTTAGATGATGTCAGCCTTTAAACTATATATATGTGTTTTTTTGTTTTTTTTTTTAAAGAAAAATTTTTATGGTCCTCCATATTTTAAAAATGAACATGCCCTAGTACAAATATCCTGGATTCTTGTGCTTTTAAATGCTGCATGCATTCAAGACAGCTTGAATTGTTGTCTTCTTAGTAATTTTCTAGATTAGATGGGGCTCCAGGAGGAAAACTGAACAAATTCCCAAAACTGCCAATAAGACTAGAAAACATGGGTAACTTGAACCCACTGTATTCTCCAGTTTCTGTAATCAGGATATACATAATCCAATAGGCTGTTCATCTGCAATGTAGCTGGAATATTCCAAATGAATGTTTTTCATCTGCTGCAGCAGAGATTCTTATCTTATTATGAAATAATTTTGCTATGCGCTGGAAACTGTGTAAGCACTCTTCGAATTATGAGAAGGCATTTCAGCAGAGTTGTAAACTTTGAAAGCACATCTGCATGTGGCATTTGTGAATTATGGATGTTAAAACCACTTGTGCTTGCTGTGTAGGTACAGCAGTTCCACTGCCAGCAGCGAAACGTCGCATAAACCAAAGTTAGTCAAAGTGGGTCTGGGAAATGCTTGTGCTTGGGTATGCAACACCATGGATTTTTGCACCTATCTAAAGGATCAGCTGCAACCCAGTGCTTAGGGACAAAATTCAAAATTCCTGTTTTCTTCCTCCTATAGCTTTGACATAGAAAATCCTGGAAATATATGGATATGAAGGTATAGTTCATCCATATGTAGTAAATATATACCATATGCAGTAACGATTTGCTGTGGATAGTGTGTGAAGCACAACTCCTGCAAGACTGCCTCAAACCACCAAGTAGGTAATTGGTGTAACAGATCCTCTTGGAGCACACGGATTCTGCACCTGGCCACTTTGTGGTTTCAAGTCTTGGGGCCTTCTTGCTTGCTCTCTGCTAAGATGTCAGCGCGTTACTGAGTAATTGCACAAAGTAAACCCTGGATCTGAGTAGCCGTGTGAAAAATAGTGATTTGATCCATCTGTATTGTTTTACAAAGATATCTGTACCTTCTTCAGCTGCAGCACAGTCATCTGACGTATTCCATTATTTTGGGTTTGAAAGGCAGAATCTCCTTGTTTCTAGTACTGATCTAAAAGTTCAGCATCCATGTCCAAAGCAGTAGCTGAGGTATCTTGTACCTTCTCCTTAGCCCATCCTAAACCCTTTCACTTGCTTGACCTGGGAATCAAGAGAGAGAGCCCAAGGAAAAGAGCAGAGCAGATGAGCAGTAGCACTTGGGGAGAAGTGGGTGCAGGGGAGCCCATCTGCCTTACCTGGAAGTGTCTGCTTTGGAACAGCGGCTGTTGCTTGCTTCTGCAGCCAGAGAAATGGCAGGCAAGTGGGAGGCCCAGGGATTTTGTGTCACCTGGGGTTCGTTCTAACCTGCCTTATGCCGTAGGAGACCCTGGACTGAGGGTTAAATGGCCTCAGTGCTTTGTAACTCATTCCCAGCTGAAGAGTAAGTTAGGTGCTATTTATGTGGCCCCTTAAAAGCCTTGGTGTTAAAGAATGCAATAAAAATCCTCAAGCAACTACCCAAGGAGGGAAAGGAGGACTTTTTACTTGATCTTTTTGAAAAGACATTGAGGGTTTTATTTGTGTTTTTTTGTGTGTCCCTTTACTGCATATAGTATCTTTGTCCAGCTACTTCTCTCACCAAATCCATGGTACTGCAAGCTCCAGGAGACAGAGGTAGTGCCTATTTGTTTGCCACTTCTATGTTTTTCCCTAGAAGCTCCACCAGATTTTTTTCTTCCAGTAACTGTAATCCCTGCTTCTTGAGGCTGAACATGGCTTGAAGTTAGAGCAACTGCAGGAGACAAAAAAGAATGCCAGAGATAAACGTATATGAAATAGTGGTTAGAGGATGGCACAGGCCACAGTGGTAAATAGGAGATGAAAATGACAAGAGGGAACTGTTGAGACCTGCAAACAGAGTAGCTGTGGTGGGATTGGAAGCTGGGATTGTATCTACAATTGTCTTTTGATTAATGGAGTATTTGACTGCTTTTTGGGATTGTCCTTGAGTCAGATCAGGTCTGGAAGCAGTATTTTATTCACGGTATGGGAATCTGCTGGCACCCCAGCCATCACAGAGCATACCGCTACTGCCTATGTCAGCATTGCACTCTCACTAATGTCTTCTTAATGCTTTCTTTACATACCCAAGATTGTCTGTGGGTTTGCTTTTTCTGTTTTATTCCCCTCTTTCTGTTAGACTGGATAACAGAATTACTTGTTTGTTCATAAGTATATATATCTTATCCACGGGCTGGGCTGCCGTGTTAATTCCAGAGTAGCCTAGAATTAGTCACCAATCTTAATTGGCACTAACCGTGTTGCAGGGAAGTTTGTTTCCTAGGTACTTTGAGTCAGCACAATATTTATATCAGACTTGGAAACTCTCCAAGCAGGTTTCAGGCTATTCCTTAAATAAAAGGAATGAACTGCAGATGACTGAAGACACAAGGTTTTTATTTTCTGAGACTTGGGCCTCTGTCTCACACAAGGGCTCAATTCTTGCCTCAGTCAGCGCACCTCACACACCTAGAGGATTTGCCAGGACCATCTGCTTTTGAGCTATCTGATGCAGGCAGTGGAATGACTACAGTGGTACAGTAAGTACCAATCCTTTTATAGCTCTGGGCAGGAAAAAGCTGCTCCATGCTATCATCACACCAAGAGCCTAAAAGTTATCAGCTTTTATAACACATACGTGCTGTATGGGTTTTGGATTAGATTTACTACATATATATTGTAGGTATATTGTTTTATGAGAACAATGATATTGGTGCAAACAAATATGGACTAAATTCTAGTAAAAAAACCCTTTCTGTATATATACATCTGTCAATCATGGATAAAAATCACAGTGATATTACATAAGTTAGCACTGCTAATGGAACACTAGAACTACTTTAAAACATTAAAAAATGTCCTCTTCATTTTTAACCCAGGGTTTTTCTCACCTCAGTTAATGCAATTGACAAACATCATTCTCTCTCACATGTATGTCTTGTTTAGTAGAAGCAGTACGTTCCAGTCACTCACCAAGAAAAAGGAAATCTTCACAAGGAAAAAAGTGCTCTGTCAAAGCCTGTGTAAAAACAATGCTTGGTATAAAGTTGCTTGTCCCTGCTCAAGTCTCTACTCATGTTAGCCCAGTTTAGTTCAACTAAAGGCAAAACATGAATTTCTAGCAAGATGTTTTCTTTGTTTCTTCAATGCAATCCTAAATAAGAAGAATTAAGTTATTGTGAAGATTACAGTAAATAATTGAACCAGAAGGGTAGGCACGCATGCCTTAGGGAAAAGTATACGACACTTCTTGGTGTAAAACTGGGATATTTTAAACCATATAATTCTTATGGAAATTTTTCTTGCTTGCTAATATGAAACTTTCTTTTTACTCTCTGTGTTGGCCTAAACATTACTGCAGACCCTTACAATGAACCTCTTAAATTAAGTGTGGTGCCACCCTGCGAGTACTGACCTGACCCTGTCCGATGCAGTGAGACAAGTAACTACTTCTCCTATGAAGGGCTGAACAAGCCTGCCAGTGTCTCTATCTGAAACATAGCTGTTAATTTGGAAGTGTTAACATGTACCACCTGGTCCTGTGAGGATGGGATTAGCCAAGGGTATCATTAACACTAATAACTTGTTGAATGAAAAATAAAAATGAAAGCTGAGGAAGTCTGCAAGGGTGTAATTGCTCCAAATTTAACTTTCCACCTTATGGAATTTCTACCTTATGGAATGTCATATGTGCTCAGAAATGTAGACAGACAATGAACAGATAATATATTTATTGATGAAGAAGTGAAAAAAGCCTAGCATTTATTTTCCCACCTTTAATATTGATTGCACCTTGTTTTCTTTCTCTTGTCTCAGGACAAGCTGTAGGCCAGCTGATGTGTGTCCTCCTCACTGTTCCTGCCACAGGATCCCTGTCACTGAGTGCAAAACATTCATCCCCATCAGCACTGTCAGAGACATTCATTAAAAGCGTCAGAAGTTAATTGCCAAGTAAATAAGGACATGAAGGAATGGGTGAATGTCCCAGTGTAAACTTAGCTCTCACCTTACAAACCTTAGCAAAAGGCCTTGCACATTTTTACCCTGGGAAATATTAAGGCTAAATGTAAAGAATCATAGTTTAAATCTTTTCTTGATGGCTTGCTCCTATGCTGGTTGCCTTTCATTCCTTCAAGTGAAACATCTTTCAGGAAAGTGGCTTCAGCTCACTAGCACAAACACCAGTGCTGTCAAAGGTACTGTGTGTTCCTGCCATTGCCAAATTTCAGCTTTGCTAATGGCACAGCTATGTATTCCATTCACAAAAAACAAAACCAAACCAAAACAAAACCATTACTGAATGTTTAATTAAAAATGCTACAATGAAATTAAATTCAGCAAGAATATATCCAGTTCTCTAGAGAAACAGGACAGTACTTGAGCAAACTGAGTGAGTTTTGTTACATTCTTTTTGAGTTAGTGAAATTTCTACTGAAAACACTCTGTTCATTGATAATATTTTCACAGAAAAACCTAAATTAAAATCATACGCATTGAGTCTGTGAGTCCCCAAACCAGCTAGATTTTTCAAAAACAAACAAACAAAGTTGAAATTTTAGATTGTAATTATGAATTTATTTTACATTTGTGGATTATGCAGTTAGCTTGCTACCACTTCTAGTGGTACAGATGAAATTACTGAATGTATGAAATTGTTGAACCTTCTTTCTGTAGGTCTAGCTTGGTTTTGCTTAGTTGCTAATGTATTTTGAATCAAGGACATGGCAGTGAATAGGAATTCAGCTGCTAGTCTGTGTTCATCTTTGCTGTTAGGTTCAGAGGAAAGGAGAATTAACTTAAAAAAACCCTTCAAATGCTAGAAATGTGTTATTATCTACCATTTTAGTTAGAACGCTGTCATGTACAGATTAGTTCTGAAGGAACAGATGCAAGCTGGTTTTTATGGTCTGAAAGTTGGGGTGCAGGGTATTGGCCCTCATTAACGAGAACCAGAGTGGTCCAGAGCACAGCTGAAGGCTCTGCAGGAAAAAGTTCATATTCTGCTTTATCACTGGTGTAATGCTATATGTGCTTGTCCTTTTGCCTCTGGTGTAAGCATGTGTGTTTTGATGGTATCTACATCGAAATATAGCAAAATGGGGATGGCAAATAGTAACATCCCCAATGAGGCACAGCACAAGAAAGGATCATGCTTTTCAGCCTGTTTCTTTCTAGGTCATGAATGACTTGCCTGAAGATGTCAGTATCCTGCATCTGTTTCCCTATTTTGCCAGATGTCTTGAGGTGAGATAAGAGGATTCATGCAGCTAGGAAAAAAACCCCACAACCACTTATCTGTATTGCGGTTTTTATTGCGTTAGCAGAAAAATATCAGGCATCCCTAGGCAAACTGAGTGTTGCCAAAATGTTTCACTGGTCTTATGCTTACCTAAATTCAGTAAAGAATTCAACAATATATTAGAAATAAAATCCTTTATTTAACTTCTTTTAAAACTTTCCCCTTGATGAACTGAAAATATGACTGGGTTGCAATTATTGCCAAAATTATGTTTCTCTTTAAAACATCTTTTGAGAAGAACTGACAGTGATAAATAGTATCCCCAGTAAAATGTTGTGGTTTGGCTTTGATATGTGGTTAACTGTGGCTGGGGTGTCAGCTGGAGTAGCAATTTGCAGAAGTACTTCCAAAATCATAATTAATTTTCAGCTGTGCTTGGACAGTTTGAACGGGGTTCAGATTTGGTTCTATTCTCTGTTTTGAAATACCTTTATCTTGTACTGTTTGTACACTTCAAAGATTTTCTTTTTCCTTCCACCATCATAGCTATGTGATTGTAATTCTTTCATAAAGAATGGCTCTAGAAGATCAATAAATAAATATTTCAAGCCATACCCCATAAATATCTCCTTTCTGGATGGCTTGATGGCTCTATGAGAGCAGGAGACTAGGGTTACATTGGGACATTTTTAAATTAACAGTCACACTTTTAACATGAATAATTGTTTTTCATCATAATAGCAGCCAATCTGCAAGGACTAATGAATTCTACTGAGTTACCAGAGATAGAGCTTAGTCTCCTCGGGTTCTATAATGCATTTTTAATCGGGCTACTATGGCTCTGTGGCACTTGCGTATTCCATTGAAAGCTTGAAAATCACTCAGTTATAACTCAGTAGAAATTGTAAGAGCCATATGTCCTGCCTAGGTGTCTTAAATTTTTGGCTTCTGGTAATTCTCAAAGTTTGGGAAAAAGCCTAATTGTTTTCAATTTGCTTCTCTAATCAGTCACTTTTCCTTACTGAGTCATCTTTATCAGTAAATTCTTTGTTCCTTTTCTTGGTCTTTAATAGTTTGGGTGCTTATTGTTTCGAATGTCTGTTTGGAGAAGCAACAGTCCAGCCCAAGGGGTGGATAGCAAATGGGGTTGTATCTGTGTTAGTGATTTAGGGGTTTTTTTAAAGGATCAATGGATCTGGCATCCCCATCCTACACATTTTTGTGGTTTTTCTCCCTAAGGCAAGATTATAATCTTTCCATCTAGACCAGCAGTCAGAGCACAGATTTGTTTAGCACATGCTATGGGTGCTCTGAGATGTGAATAAAACCAAGTGAGAACAGCCCCAAGAATATTTATGACAGGAACTAATCCTGGTCTGGACTAAAACACTGGCAAGATTTTCTCTAGGTGAGCCTACCAGAGACCAGAGCATGAACTCCACTGTTCCTCTGGCTTTCCTCCTTGCCCTTAAGAGAAGATGAGGTACATTTCTGTTACTTCTGTGCTGGTCCTGGGGCTAAATGCAAATTCCTGCCTTTCCCCTTCCCATCCATGTAGGATGTATTATAGTAGTTCTCCCCCTTATGTGGGTTTTTGTTGTTGTTGCTGGGTTTTTTTGTTTTGGCTCTGTTTGAGGGGGGGTTGTTTGTTTCTGGAGTTTTGTTTGGGTTTTTTGTTGTTGGTTTCCTCACCCAGTTATGCAGCTTTTTATGCTTTCCCCTTCTGTGGAGGCATGAAAGGCAGCTCTCAACCAAGCATTTTTGTTAGCAAGGGTTTCAAAATGGTAGGATGATCTCCTTCTGTGTTTTTGAAGAGAACAGAATACTACATGAAAGCTTGCCATACTGGCATTTCAGGAATCGCAAAATGTTTTCATGCTGTGATACCTTGAATAGTTTGTCTTTACTTGTACTATTTTTATGTTTCTTTCATTTTGGAGGCTATTTATCCTTTCTGTGAGGCTTAGTGGCCCAATGCAGTACTGATTACTTATTTGCTTGAAATGGAATCAAAAGTATGTCTTATTTGTCACAGGACACTAAACACCCATTAAGTCAGGATTTTGTCAGTGGTGTGAGACAAGTTTCAGCCGTCAAGGGAAAAAGAAAATGCCCCTGTATAATTATTTTTATGCTCTAAAATAATGTTTTTCTTCAGTGACCCTCAACTTAACGGTACTCTTGAATTGCAAAGTCCTTTATCAACATTAAATAAGGGTTAGTTTATCCATTTGCTAGGTGTTATTAAAACAAACTCTATATAAACTTGGACCAAAGAACTGATTTGAATGTGGATAAATGTGAACCCATAGCAGGAGGAAACAGCCAAAACTATGACTTTTAATTTCTAACTCTAATCAGTAGCCCACATAACATGGATTTGATGAGTGTACTTTAACAGTGGGTATTCTTGAAATACATCCCCTTCCTTGAAGAAATGTTCTACACTTGGGATGCAAACTCTTATCCTGCCTTTACCTCCGAAATGAGAAAAATGTTCAGTTAAAAAAAAAAAATCCTGGTCATCTAGTCTACTTCCAGAATTTTTGTCCCACTGAATTCTAGTCCTCTTTAAAGGGCTGACTAAAATCTGGACACGTGAAGAATATTTCTCTTTTATTTCATTGTTTTGTTTACATTTGAACTAGTTTTCTGCCTTTTCTAATGAGCTGACTTGACTGCTAAAGCTGCTGGCATCCCTCAGGACCTGAGAGCGAGGAGGTTGTCTGAAGCCTTTGCTTTAGGCTGCTTTGCCACACGAATTTCAGGGGAATGCTTTCCGCTCTTTATTGGGACTGGGATTAAGAGTGGCTGTGCTTTGAGTGACAGCGGCTACTGGGGAACTCTAAAAGCCTTCATTTAACTTACTCCTTTCTTTTCACAGCACTCAGACAGTGCTGTGAAGTTGCAGCTCTGTTAAGGCACGCAGCCTCACCGCGAAGCAGTGAATTTAAAGCACCCGCCTGCCTTTTGGCACCTCGGCCTTCAGGCTGGGAAAGGCCTTAAACGACAACCCCACCCACTGCCTGTGGAATACTTGTGGGGAACAAGAATAAGGTTTGTCTTGTTCTTCCCGTGATCAGTGGTGTCTGTTACAGACACTTCAGTGCACAATGTCAGCTAATACCGATATCCCCTCAAGCTAAGCAGATTGCCAGAGAAGGCAGTGAAACCCCAAACCTCAGCGGTGGCGCTGGATCCCTGCGGCAGCCAGGGTTTGTTTGGCCACCTGCGTGTTTGTGGCTTTTAAGGGCCTGCCCAGGCCCTGAAGTTTCAAGCATAAGCTAAGAATTTATTATGACCTTTGCACTTCAAACATTGTTTTCACTTAAAGTTCTTCTGTTACTGTTCAACTTCTGCTCATGCAGCAATATAGGTGCAGGGTATTGGTGGTTTTGGAGGACATTGTTGGAATTAATACAAACCAAAACCCAACAAAACCCCTCTTGCCTGCAGTGAAAAAAACACTTTTGCTATACCTTACCTGGAATATCTCCAGCTCCCTTTTTTTTTTCCCCTGGCTGATTGTGACAGATTCCCAGAATTAATAAGCCACCCTCTTCCAACAAGAGGAGGGTTCTGGATCTGCCTGATCACTCCTAGCATCCTGGTTCCATGTGGAATGCTTCCATGCCCTGGAAGGAGTCCAGCATCTGCTCTGCAAACCACAGTGCATAGTTTGGAATGTTATAAATACTTTCTCAAATACATTTACTTTCTCAAATATACCTGTATAAATGTCCGTGACTTAACAGTTCTTACTGGCATTTAAAGCAGTTATTTGGTTTTGACTTTACGCTCGATGCCCATTAACATTTTTCTTGAAAAATCATATTTAAAAATAATTTATTTAATAGTGCTAGGCTCTGCCTTTTTGCATAATAAAATTTTAAAGTATTGATAGTGTATTTCAGTATATAGCAATGCAGAATGTACTTTTCCTCTTGATCCCCCTTATTCCTCTTCTTCTCTTTAAAAAAGAGTTCCTTTGCCTATTTCTTCAGAGCCCCTTCATTTCCTGACTCTCTTCTGCTTTCCAATTTCTAATAAATATATTAATTATATATTTAATAAATAGGGTTTGGGTTGTTCCAGGTTTGTTTTTTTTCCCCCTGTTGAAGAATAAATTTATACAATTTCTTCCCTAGCAGGAAGAGACATGGATGTCTCTGGTTGCATTCATGTGTATTCACCACTATATATTTTCCTTGTTAATATTTGTGAGACAGCTCTTCACAATGCCTTGTGAAAAAGCACATAAAACCATATTATTGGCTATTCTGTTAACTTATTCGTGTAGTCAAATTGTTGTAGGAGGGAACAGATTTTCTTTAAAGAAACCACACTGCTTTAACTGAGCAGCTATTGCTTTTTATCTCAGTGGTGGACTATGCTGTCTTCAATAATTTTTCACTAGTTTCCCAGTAAAATTTTTATGATAATTAAAAAGAAATTATTTATTATAGACTGTGGTTAGCTAGAACTTCTCCAGTATTGTACCCTATAAGTCTTTGAGTTGACTGAAGTTGTAACTCCGGCAAACTTTCTCAAAGCAGTCTTCCTATCTATACCTATTTCCCTCCCTGCCCCCCCCCCCTTTTTTTTTTCCCTTCTTTTTTTTTCCTTTTTTTTTTCCCTTTTTTTTTTTTTTTTTTTTTCCCTCTATCACAGAAGGAACATGAAGAGAGAAGAGTTTGGTGTAGGGTAAATATTTCAATCGCCACTTGATAAAAACTGTTTTTGCTTATTCTAAATTTTAAAAAATGGAACATACAGGATGCCAGCATTTATCTCATGATGTTTTATTAAAAAAATTACAAATTAAAAATTTGTAAAGCAGCTACTAAATTTTAATGTGCATTTTTAGCATAGTTTTGGGGTTTTTAAAACAGTCATTTGCTTTCTTTAAACTCCTACAGAGTACCTTCTGCTTTGAAGAAGTATATTTTGAAATACCTGAATTTGCTGCCTCTTAGCTGAGGCTGTACCTGGCTTAAAAATAAAACAATAACTGCTCAGACTTTTTCCAGCAGCAGTCATTATAATTATCAATTTATTCATTTTATGACTTTAAAAGTGACTATTGGAATGGTTGTTTATTTTAACCACTGGTTAAACAAGACCCAGTGATTCTGTTGCTTGCTCTTCATGGACAGTAAGTTCATTTGCTGGAAGCCTTTTGAAGATCTGGTAGCAGATAACACAGCCGTTCCTTTTCAGCTTTCACCCAAAAGAAAATGTGGTATAAGTGTAAAGGGCTGTGGTTCTTTTTCAGCTTTTCAGTAACTTCTGATTACATCAGATTCTTTGGGAAAATGATGTACAAATATGACTGGAAAAATGTCTAATTTTTTTAGAAAAAAGTAGTATCTTGCTGAGGACAAATTACTAAAACATTATTTTTCTTCTTTGACTATCCTGTCCAATATCTGACACCTCTTATGTTTTTGAGATTTAACTTAAACTAGATTGTCTTGCAGAGTTTGTCCAAACCCCCTTGAATTAACTGTTAACCTGGGGATCTCTAGGGATACATAAAGGAATTCATTACTCACATGACTGTGCATGAGCTACTTTTTTTTTTCTTTACAGGTCTTGCTCTATTATCTTGAAAATAACCACTGGTTAAAGCTCCTCAGTGCTACACAAAAGCCTGACATTTTAGCTGTAGATTTGAGATGTTGCTAAGTTGCATAACTGTTGAGATGAAGGGTTTAATTTAGTTTAGACTTTCAAGTGTACATGTCAATGGAGGCTGTGTCTTGGCAGAATAGGAAACCATATATATTTTATCCTTTGGCCAAGGGTTGGCCACCATGCAGCTGATACAGAAAATAACACAGCAGATCTTTCCAGTCAGTAAACCACAAACCTTAGTCTTCCCCTGTAGGACCACGCTTTTCCAGTCTAATGAGAAAATCATGTAATTCTGACAGTGTTTGTCACACAGCGTCTGTACAGCCTCCGGTATTACTGAGCCAGATGAATGCACTGGCACTCCTTTTGGAGTTCTGACCACTTTCCTTAAAATATCTGCTTTTAACCTTAGCTACAGTAGATAATAGTCAACAATTTTCTACATTTAATTAGTTTGGCTGCATGTTATTCTATACACCTTTTAAGCATATTGTTAAATATTTCTTGATGCAGTGTAACCTTCTTTTAATTACCTTTTATGACTTGCTGATGTGTTCTATATCTAAGAAAGAGGAAATTTCTCTTATTTTTTACTTTGCTGTAGAAGTACAAATTACTTACGTTCATAAGCAAAACTGAGGTGAGTAAAAATCAGTAGTTATATGTTGAGAATGGAATTTTGGTGTCAGTACTACTACAATGGGACGCTGATAAATGATTGTCAGTATTTCTAAATGGCTGCCAAACCACCCCTCCCCCCCCCCCCAAAACAACAACAACAACAACAAAACCCCAAACCCTTTGAACCCTTTGCTCCTCTGCAGGGTGTTTAAAGCATTTTGTGTTAGTAAAGCCTGCTGTTTCAAATGAGTTTCATATCAAGACCAGAAAAAAATATGACCTGGCTTTATTAGTTTCGCAGCAAGTCAGGCTTTGGGAAAGTTACTGTTATCTACTTTGTGCCTTGGCTAACTAATCTGCAGGGAAAAGGCTATCTTGACCTATTTCACAAGATTGTTATAACTACAGATGTTACTGTCTGTAAATAAATTTGAGACCTTGCAGGAACAGTTTTAGAAGTCTGAGTTTTCACAACTGTTGTTTTGAGCATTTTTCCATTTATTATTCATTGCCCAAACTTCTCCTCTTCTTTGGGAAATTTATTTTCACTGCTATATCTACCAATCTTTTCTTTCCCCCAGCACCCTTAAAGAGCTTGACAAACTAAGAAATTTTAAACTTTTTAGCTGCTGAAGTATCATACTTCTTGGAAATTAAACTTTGAAAAGTATGTTACTGCTTGGATTAAGAAGGGCTGCATTGTTGGTTAGAGAGCTCCCATAAATGCTGTGTGGACACATCTCATAGCAAACAATGGATACTGGGAAGGAAATTAACAGTGATCCATTGATTTCTTACTACGCTTCTGAACTGTTTGTCTGTTTTTAGCTTCTAAATAGTGAATCAATACGCAGTCAAGCCTTGATCTCATAGAATAATTGCTGGTATGCAGCAGCACATCTTGTGGTTAGGGCAATAGAGGGGACTTGGGAAGAACTGTATTCCTATTACTTGTTCAGCCACTGAACTACTCTATGGTATTAGAAAAATCCTTTCACTTCTTTCTGTTCGCTTCCTTTTTTTTTTTTTTTTTTTTTTTTTTTTTTTTTTTTTTTTTTTTTTGTGGTGGTGGTGGTTAGATTATTTTTCTAGGGACATTTTATCCTCTGTTCTCTTTTGCCAAGCTCAACACAAGGCCTGCCTGGACAGAGTGGTCACATCCATGTGGCTCCATCCCCTGTGTCCATTACTGTAGGAAAAGTAGGCTAATAGCTTTATATTGTTATGTTGGCTGTACTGCAGAGGAATAAGAGGCAAAAATTATATGCTCTTTTAACTATTTTGGGATTAATTCCTTGGCTTGACAGATGTTGCTGAGTAATTTTGTGGTGTTTGAAAACCAAAATCTATGATGAAGAGCACAAAAAGGTCAAAAGTTCTCCTTGGGAAAAAAAACCAAAACCAAATAAAAAACAATACCCAAGCCAAGAAGTAGAAGAATTGAGGTTGGAAATAGTAACTAGAAAAATATGGTGAGCAAAAAACAAAGGTAATGCTATATATTGTACCCAGAAAACACAAATGTATTAGTTTTGATAGTAAAATATAGGTGTTTGGGAGGTGGCTGTCAGCAATATACATCTTTCTTGCCTCTTACTTGTCTCTTCAATTTCTTAGAGAAGGGATTTTAAACCTGTAAAGAGGTTTCATGATGGAACTCTGCCTAGTTCCAATCTCAAATACTTACTCTTAATTATTTCCTTTATTTTGCTCTCTGTCCGCACTAGTACATAGCTTTTTGCAAGCACAGCAAACTTGCTGATCAAGGTTTCAATAGCGAGTTTCCTCATGAGTGTTTTCTGCTGTGTTTTATCGATGTGTGGTTTATTCCCATTCAATGTACTCAATTTTTCTTGGAATGGAAAAGGAAGAAAAATCCCTGTTATATCACTGCCAGCTGTCTACAAAAAGACTTAGCTAATTAGTTGACTACTCAGCCCTACAGTCTCGGCTGGAATATGGCTTGCTGAGCTTGAGCTTGCATTTTAGCACTGGGTTTAACAGCTTTGTTGTGTGTGCTCATATTTCTTCTCTTCTACTGCTGTGAAGCAGCAACCTTGTTAAAAATACAGTTGACGTTACAAGATAGCTTAGTGGATAGCGGGAGTTTGTGTAAAAAACTGAGTAAGATCCTTCACCTCAAGATGATTTGAAAAAGGTCTTACTTTGCAAAATTTAAAGCTGGAAAAAGCTGTGGAAATGTTTGTTCTGAACAACCCTAGTAAGCAAGATAGTAAATTTTGCCAAGAATTGTATAACCTTTCTAGTATCTTTGGCTAAAAATATCTTCTTGTTCATCTTCTTGGTCTGAAAAACACTCCTGCAACAGAAAGGGCATCAGCTCCAGTGCTTAATCACTCTCTGAATTAAAATTGTCCTCAGCTGCCAGTTATCAGATTTTTGGGTGGGGTTTAGGGGTTTTTTTGCTGACACTGTGCCACACTCCGGGCCAATATGTTTGGGTTTTTTAATTACATGGCGCTGTATTTCTCCGGAGGTTCTTTTGTTCCATAATCATATGGCCTTTTCATTTTACTGTATGAAATTGTTTGAGGCCCTTTATTACCAAGTAAAAAATTAACTCTAGATTATTGTTTCTAAAGTTTTGAAGTGTTTCCTTCCTGCTACCCTGCTCTTCAAACTACATCTGGTCTTATTAAAATGTGGATGTCATCTGTAAACAGTATTCTAGTTCTGATACCATATATAGAGATAAATCACTTTCCCACTAAAAATCAACACATCTGCTTTTGTTTGTATATCCAAAAAAACTGGATTGCCTGGAGCACATGGAAGGATCATGCTGGTTCCAAACTCCCATTATTATGAATTGCAACTTCATTACTTGGTTTTGGATATCATATTTTGTATACCTTTTTGGACTTGCAGGAATGTGGGTTTTTTCTACAGGTAATTAAGGGATTTTTATCTTTGCCTTCTCAAAAAAATCTCAAGGTAGAACTTGAAGTTTAAATCTCTCGACTCAGAATCCTTTAATGACTTCCATTATGACTTCCTTCTCTTTCCCGTTTCCCTGTACCTGTACTCCCAAAGCTGAGGACAGACCTTCCCCATCTTACCACTTTAAGGCCAGGTAATAATGACGTGTTGAATTCCACACCTGCAAGGAGTGAATGGAACTCCAGGCAGGTGAATGATGTACTGCAGAACGTGCAGTTGTTAACTTCTGGCACTGTTATGTTTATGACAGTTGTTAGGTTTATAACAGTTGTTAGGTTTATAACATTGTCATGTTTATAAATGTTGAATCAAGGCAACCCTTAGAATATAAATTGACCAAAACTGTACACACAGGGATAACAGGACTTGAGTTGAGGTTGAAGCCAGCAGTTGGAAAGGAGTAACAGAAGGCTCCCAGGGTAGAGGAATGATATTCTACCCCTTAGGGGAAGATCCTATCAAACATGTTCTCACTTTTCAAGATGCTTCCCCCTCACCCTACCTACTCCATTCCTCTCTTTGACTTTGGTGCATATTACTTTTCATGGCAGTTTAACTCATGGGCAGTATCATTAGTAGCTCGGTTCTTGCTCATGTTTTGAGGTGGCCTCAGTTTCCCTGTTTCTTCAATAAGACGTTTTAAAAAGTTCTGTTTGAAAGAAGAAAATGGGCTAGACTTTTCCAAACCTGACTGTTCTGTAGGTTTCCATTTGGAAAGTTCATCTCTGCAATAATTATGCTGCTGAAAACATAAGAAGAAAAGCAAGACCGCAGATGTCTAATTTGTGACACAGTGACTAATTTGAATGCTTGAATATAGAATAATGACTGATTATTTTTATTCTATTTTTTTTAAATTCCATTTACTTGCTCTAGAAATTCCATTTTAAGGTTGGAAAAAAGCAGGAATGTCTTTTCAAGCAATAACCTAGAAAGAGCTGGCTCACAGAGCAGTGCAGAAATGTAAGCCTATATTCTCCAGAATTTGATAGATGTTTTTATCAGAATAGCACCTAGATACTACAGAGCTTCCTAAAAGGAAACTTAAGTTTTAGAGCTGCACTTTTTCAAGGCTGTTAATTATTTTGTTATAATATTTGATATCCCTTACACACAGAATGCAATTATTTGATGCATATGAAAAAACTACAAAGCAGAGCTTGTCAGGAAGCATTCCTGCTGCAACAGCAGCTCACTGCCATAGCTCTGGAGGTCTCTGCTGAGGTACCTGAGCTCCTACTGTACATCCTAGCAGCCTTGGTGAGGTGGTTTTCAGGAAAAAGCCTAGTGAGAGACTAGCTCACATTTCTCTAAGATGAGCAGTTATCCATAGAAACAGGACTTTGCCTAGCTCTTATAACTCTTGATTCCTAATGAATTATGAGAGGTAAATTGTTTGATATTTGTGGAGTATTTAACTGCTTGGGACAAGAATACTGGAAAATGTAATGCAAGGGGAAAAAAATGACACCACAGCTGTGCAAACAATGCTAAGATGTTCTTCATACCCTCTCCTCACTCACTGGTTTGCATCGTCCTTCTGCCCTCATTGTCAGAGAACACTAAGTTTGACATACTTGACATGCAAAAAATAGATACACTCTCATGTGGGTTATTATGGGCATAAGTTATTAATGATTGTTTAAAGAGCACACTGAGACTCATTCTGTTCCAGCCCCTGGGGCATCAGCAGTAGTTTGAGTGTCCAAGAGGATTCTAAACTATGATGAGCACGACACATACCAGTAGGTGTATCTTCAACAGAGGAATTGCCATGGGGCTATTTTTAGTGCAGCTATCAGATGTCTTAGGGTGGAAAATTGTAGAGCTCTCCTCCAAAAGATTCTACAAAGCCAGACAGGATGACCACAAAAATATAAGTAGATTTTTAAGATTGTAGCAAGCATGAATACGTTCTCAGAAAGATGAAGGGAAATTTTTGCTAGTTGTGCAGGAGAGGGAGGGACATGCCTTCCTAAAATTGTGGTATAACATTAGTTCTTTAAATTTGTTTCACAGGTTGTTTCTTTTTCTCATGCTTCACGGGGTCAAGTCTTAATATCTTTCTCATTTACACCTGCGTCATGTAATCCCCCTACCTATTTTAAGCCTTGGCTGTACAGCCTGAGCTGGTACATTACTGCCACGTAGAGTTTAGTGCCAGCTACTGAATGCTTTTTATTGGAATTTCTACAGCCTGTGGTAATCAAGAGATCCTTACACAGAACTGCTTTCACTAATCATGCAAATAAAGCAGTGCCACTTTTTCTTATTATTTTATAGATGCATCTTCCAAACAATAGAGCAGGGTACCATTAGTCATGTGCAGTTAATGCTAAAATTACAACGCAAATAGCAGGTATATATGGTAACAGCCACACTTGTTTGGAATATAGAATGGATCTGCATATACAAATGCATAGGCATATACTCTGTGTAGCTACACTGAATTGCATACTACTGAAGAAGTATCTGCTAAAGATTGTAATGAGAGAAGTAACTATGCTGCAAAGCATGACATGTGGCTCCACGATCTTAATTTTAGTAATATCTAATCTCTCTGTGGCAGTAATGCAGCAGCTCAGTTTCCACAGTCAGGTGTAACTTCTTGTTAAAGTCAGGCCTGACTACATGAGAACAGAAAGATCCCTGAAGATATTCCTTTAAAATGTGAGAATGCTTGCTGGATGAAGAGAAATCAGTTTATTTGAGGATAGAACTTAAATAGTCTCTCGCTTCACCAGAACTATGTCACTGATTATATTTTCTGGAAATATGCTGGTGCAGATTTTCTGAGGGTTTTCTACTTATCTTGGATATGGAGGAAAAAATCTGAGTTTACTTTTGAAGTCATATTCATAACAATTGGGTGGCTGCAAGATCGTAGTCCTCCTCCATAGGAGTTTTAATTGCTTTGCCTTATCCTCTTTAAGCAACAGTTGATACAAACTTTATTCTAACCCAGGAAATGATTGAACAAAGCTCAGATGTTGGTGAATGTCAGCAAAATGTTACTTGAAAATGTCTGTAGACTGATGTGCCTGCATCCCACTTCAGCAAGTGAAGAGTGTGACTATTTCCTGCTGTTTGCAGATGGTGATGCATAAGGGTTCTTGCAGGTTAGATGTTACATTTTTTACTATTCACAGTATTAAAAGGAGTTATAGGACTGTAACAGTTTTATTGTCTATCTGGCCCTCTCTGAAAATCAACATTTTGATGGTAATGTGATCTCCTCATTTCCTGTGCAAAATCTTTTACTGTGCTCCCCAGCTGGAATTTCTGCTCTTTCCTGTTCCAGGGTGTTCACATACGGTGAGTGTTGGTATTTATAAGTTTGCCTTTCCCTACCCTAAAGATTTTGTTGATAAAATGTTAGCACTTCTCTGTTGCTCTATTTTCTTCCTCGTCCTTTGGCAGCTTTCCACAGCTTTTGGCAGTCCCAGCTCTTTGTCCAAGCAGTCCAGCAGGAGATATTCTCATTCAGGGTACATTTCTCAGAAAGGACAACTTTTGTTGCCTCTCACAGAGGCCTCATAGAAATCCACACAATGTTTCCTTTTCAACCAACAACCTACATAAATCTGTAGGTTCTAAAGGAATCTTCCTGCTATCAAACTGTAGCAGAGGTGAGTCATCTCTTTCACCTTCCCCTCCACCTTTCATTACACACCATGTTAAGCAGTTAATTATCAGTTTAGTGCAATTAGGCTGGAGACTGAAATTTCTGTTTAATTTTTTTTTTTTTTTCTGCCAGAAGTGCTGTGCCCTAGTCTTGAACTGCGGACATTAGATGGCCTGTTGAATGGAAATCTCAGGGCTTGTGGAATTATTACATACATAAAGTGGCTTTTGTGCTTAAGCAGTAATAGGATCAGTAGTTGTGTCAATTGAAATGATAATTTATTAAGGACAGGATTAGTAAGGGCTCACTTTGCCTTTGGGAGTAGAGTTAGAACCTTGCTTGAAATCCCATCTCAATCTTCTGTGCTTCTCTTTAACCTGTCCTTGATTCATTGTGTTCAGCTGATCATCCAGCAGAATTTAAAATTTAACACACAAAATTAGGCACTGTATTAGAGGTTTTATTTTTATTTTTCTTAAGCTAGTAGTGCTTTCTAGTCCCTTGCAACTTTAAAGCTGCCCTGCCAGCAGAAGTGCATTGCAGTCATAGTAGCAGCTGCTATTTTGTCTTGTTTTAAGCAGGCATTCTCTGCCCCTCTATTCCTATCCCTCTGCATATTCATTTTTCAAGCAAGAGCCTGTTAAAGGGTTATCTTGAGGGGAGAGTTTCCCTACTCCAATGGGCCTTTCCTAACTAGAAATCCAAGTGAATTTTGAATGTAAACTTTCTTCAAACACATCAGTTGCTGTTTTGTGGAATATTCTGAAGAGGTTCTCTTACCAATGTAAGTCAGCTTAAGTTTTTTGTGATTTGCTCATGTCAATCTCTTAGACACTAGTAGCTAATAGGAATACTCGACTATTTTAAAAATAAATTGTATATATATAAAAGAAGGCAAGTAATTCCTGTTAATAATCTGTATCTGGTAAAGTGGCTGAACTACTAAAACCTTCCCCCAACTTTTCCCCAAATCCTAGGAAAAGGATTTTAAAAATGAAGTTGCTCAGTTCTTCTATTTCTGGCCACTGAGGTAGACATGAGAGTCTAATTTGACACAGATGGTAAGTAGATTGTTTCTTAAGTTTCCACTATTAGGACTGTAGAGTTTCAATTGATAAGCTTCAAACAAATTTTAAAAGCCTAGGGTATAATAAATTTAGAGTTGAACTCAGGGTTAGAAGCAATAGATTGCAAATGCAAGGCATAGTGGGGCATAACACTGAACAAATGCTTAATCTTTTTTTTGTTTTACTCTCGTGTACATAGATAAACTACTGATTTAAACACATTCATTGAATGTACATCATGAGCCTATTGTAAAAGAAAATAGGAGCAGCACATTAGTACAATATTTATATAATACCAGATTTAGAGAAACTGTAAGTGTTAGAATGGGCTGAGAAATAACTGGAAATGCGATCCCTGAATATGAAATTAAAAATTTTCTTTGCCATAGATCATGCATCTTATATGGTGTCATTATTTTATGGAAGGATAGTTAGAAATTAAAAAATATGGGAGTGTGGCAATAAATCCATAGCACACACAGGTTTATTCAAGGTTCTGGCAAGGAACTATATATGATGCAAGCTTGGGGTTGTAGGTGCAGAAGGTAGTGATCAAAACTGGCCATTGAATTGGTAGTCAGTACCCAGTTATTGCATTTGGAAAATATGTGCAGAGCAGCACTTCATATAGTACATTAGTAGAGCCATGAACAGAGAATGTAATTATTTTCAAAACCTCAAAGAACTGAAGTCCCCCTACAGAGAATTCAAATACTACAGTAAATACTTGGTGAACTCAAACTCTGGAGTAATTAAACAGTGGCATAACAGAGACCATCAGGTTGTAGTCAGAATAGGGAAATTCCTCTACGCTGTTGATGGTGAACACTATGAGACTGCAAAGATGAAGGCAGTGGATTTTTTTTTTTTCACATACAGAGTAGTTTGGCTGAAGCACACATAAATGCACAGTTGAGATCAGATTTGTTTAGGTATGGAATGCAGCTAGATGAATCAATTGTATGTGTTCCCCATTTTTAACATCTATAATCTCACTCCTTCAAAAATATTTAATTGTAGGAAAATAGAAATCTCTCCTTTGATATACTTTTTCAGGGTACTCCGGGGTGGAAAGTCACCATGCTGAGCTGTCACAGTCCTGGATAAAACCTTTCCTTTACCAGGCATTGTGTGCGATGGCAGGCCACGACACGGGCTGCAGTGGTAATTAGGTTTTATAACATGTGTATCTTTGCCTTTTTACAATCTCTTGCCAGACTGTACTATTTTAAGTGGTGAGCATGTGCCAGTTGAGGCTTGATCTGAGCTCACTAGCTGGGGCTTTGCATGCTACCAACAGCTGACAGAACAGAGAATTCAGCTCCAGTCCTGTACTGAATTTCATGCAAGCAGCCCCTGCACACTGTCCATGAATCTGCCTCCACAGATCTCACTGAGGGATTCAAGCAGGCATCAGATTGTTCTCTATACCTGTTTTTCACTGTGTGTGAAGTGAGATGGTCTGTCTTTGTAGCTGGAACAGGCTGCTGGCTTACTGGGGAAACACTGTGTTGCCAGAATCCTTGGAATTACCAGAAAGGAATTATGATGTTTCTATATATTTTCTTAAATTCTTCCTTTGAATTGTTTTCCCAAATGTTAAGTTTAGATGCCAAATATCCTGCAGGACAATGCCCTGTTTCTGGCTTATCTTTGTCAGTGCTTTCCATTCCCGATTGCAGGAGCTGGGAAGCCAGGCTCCTCCAAG
This sequence comes from Hirundo rustica, assembly GCF_015227805.2. Lineage (NCBI taxonomy): Eukaryota > Metazoa > Chordata > Aves > Passeriformes > Hirundinidae > Hirundo > Hirundo rustica. The sequence goes on along the minus strand of NC_053457.1, from coordinate 11,799,416 downwards.
GCAGAGCTTCCTTTGGGGTGATAATAATGCAGAAATCACCGGAGGGGAGGCAGAACACAGCAGCCTCCATCTCAGTCCTGGTATGCCTGGGATTCCCTGCTGGCTGAAGCTCCCAAAAACGAAGGCTGCCTTGATCCCCTCCTGCTGTTCTGTCCCACATACTGCAAGCATTTTCTCACAGGAAAGTTTTGTGAACTATGAATAACAGTCCCAATTTTGAGGATTATTGGATTCTATCAATTAGTCAAAAGTCCACCTTCTTTTTTTTTTTTTTTTTCCTGTATGGAGAATACCATTATTTCAACATCATGTCAGGACAAACCTGACCATTTCAGACAATTTCTTTCTTATCTTTGCAAAGCTCCAAAGATGCTCTGTGGCCGGACAGCAAATAGAAATGTGCACGAGGAATGCACTGTTCTGGTTTGAACTATGTTTCCAGCAGTCTTGGAAAAAGTGAGATCTATGTCAAGCCTTCAGGTATAATTTCAGTGATACTTGGCTGATATAAACTATCTTAAAATTACAGCACTCTCCTCAGTTTTGTAGATCATCACCAGGACTTTAAAATTGATATCTATATTGCTTCTCCACTTGAACTGGTTAAGAAAATCCCAAAACTGTGTTTCTTGATAGTAATTTCCTTTACACTTCCCTTTGTAATTTTCATGCTTTTACCTTTGCCATCTCTTTAAAAAGATCCTTTTACAATACAACATATTAACAGAAAACTCTTGCAGGTGTTAGTTCCTTTGAAAAGACTAA